>NC_134365.1:120184433-120487885 GCF_035582795.1 Mycteria americana
GAAAATATCTGTCCTTAAAATACTGAAGTAGGAGGAAGCTGGATATGGGCTTTAAGGCCTAATGACAAATGGTGTTGAAACTCATTACCACAAAGTGAGAGTGGTGAGAATTCTAGAAGGTATATAAATAAACTGGCTCCTTCAGGACTGTCCCTAGGGACATCTGAAACAGACACACATAGATTAATTTTCCCATTAAATTTACGGAGGAAAATACACAGCAGCTACGAAAAAGCACCCAGATTACCAGAACCTGAGAGTTTCACATCTTTAGCAGCAGACACTAGCCAGCTATAGAGCTGCACTGATGGCAATCTGCAAGTACAAATGTGTGCTAAACAAATGATTTGCAGGAGTAAGAGCAGGATCAACAGGTAGAGTCCTGAACACGCAGCTCTACACTTTGGATTCCCTCAGATACTACTTGAGCACGCGCATGTGCGTGCGCGTGTACTGTTGGCAGAGCACACTTGGCTTCCCCCACCCTGTTAAACTCTTTGACTTAAAATCTTTGACTGTGCTGATTACTAGCATCTACTCCCTTTCCCCAAGGTTATCAAAACAACACAGAGGGAGACATAAATGCAAAATATGCAACAGCCTCCAAATACTTGTAGCTTTGGAACAACCTGTAATTCTCTAATCAAACTGAAAAAATTAAGTGTTCATTAGCATGACTGAAGACCTGTGGAAGCTTATCACAAGGAAGTTATGCTTTAGTACCTTGTAAGGATAATCACAGAAAGACTTACCTGAGCAAAATACAGTTTTATTTCCTTTCCAAGGAACTCTGTCTTGTGCAACTGGATTCTAGCATTTGCTGCAGATAAAGGGTTACTGAAATTTATTCGTACTCTTTTGAAGCTCTTAAAATACTGAAAGGTGATATCTCTGTCGTATGTTCTAAACAGCGATTCAAATTTGGCCTGAAAAGAAAGGACCAGAGAAGAAAGTGAATGTGCAACACTCCACATTTTCTCTAAAGAAATACAGAAATAAATTGCAGTTACTAGTAGGGGCATACTACCACTCTTGAATATTGATGTATAACAGCTTAGATTCAGTTTTCTTCTTTCCCCTTTTATAATGAATTTTTCTAACCTATGACTTGTTTTCTCTACAGCAGCTTTTTTCTTCCTTATTAAAAAATATATTATCATTAGTAAGTGTTGGACATGATATTCTGATTTAGTGACATAATAGAAATAGTAGTATTGGTAAGATATTGAAAAGAAATTCTTGTCTTATAAAATTAATATCCAAAGGCCTTGAAAAAAGTCTGCCAAGCATGCCTTTGTCTAAGTGTGCAATTTTCAAGGAAACCAACACAACAGTTTTAATAGAGAAAAATTAAAAAAGCCTATTTGCAAGCTAAATGTAATTTTCTTCAGTGACTCAGCATGCATAATAAAGTTCACGAACATCTCCTGTTTTAATAGCTGCTACTTTCATTTAGGAAAATGAACTATTATTACTGAACTCTAGTTTAATAGCCTCTTCTATTTCTGGAACAGAATTCTAAAAAGGCTCCCACTATCTTTCCAAAAAAATCTCAAGTACTAACCATACAGCTCCTGAAGGGCCTTTGACACACTTTCCATTTTGACTGTGTGGTAAGAGTAGGAACTGGACCAAAACCTCATACCTTCATAGATCTGCAGCTGAGTTACTTTGCTGTCCTATCTGCATGAGAAGACTGAAGCACCTTTGCCAACAGCTGGTTATCTCCTTTTTGCACTTCGGATTTGTGCTCCTGGGGCATCTATGCCAACCTGACTTGGCTATTTTTCGTATCGTTTACATGAAGAGTGCTTCCACTCTTACTTCAGGATGCCAGACCAAAGGAGAAGAAAGAAGCAGGAGGTTCTAAAGCTGCCAGGCTCTTGCAAAGTGTTTCAGGCTCACATTGAGAACACAGTAACCAGTCACAGGCCTTATTTCAGCAATGGCAATAGATCAAGCATTCAGATTTCAGATACTTTCAGATATTTTCTCTTCATAAAAGCTTACTAGAAGTTCGATACAAAGCCAAAATAAACAAGTATGTAAAGTCACATTGCCTCATTTTTTTTACTGTTACATTTTGAATTCGTGAAAAAAGGAACACAGATTACATAAGAAGGCAGCGATTACTTCAACATTTCATTTTCCTTCCTGAAAAGCTCTGCTTCACAAACTCGCCACAGCTGTGTACAGAACCACTATATTTCAAAGATATTTTAAAATATCAGAGCTATCCTGCTTCTTGCTGAGCCACACTTAAGCTTCTTCAAAATGAGCTCTGAAACAAGATCAGAACCCTCTGCACACAAAGCCTGTATTTGTTAGCCTCCCGTACTCTGGAGAGAGCTGGATGCAACCATGAAAAGTAAGCCAAATCACGCTGAATTGCATTTTGAAGTTCACATTCAACATTTAAACTCAGAGAGTACCTGCAAGATTAGTGCAATATATATATTTTTAAAATGTGTATGATTATAGAGGTCATAAGTGTCATGCTAGCAATACGACACTAAACAAAATGTTATTTTTGTCCTTAAGGTACCTTAGCAGTCAACAATTCACTGTATCAGGACTAGATTACTTAAATTATATTAATTCTAATCAGTTAGATATAAATCCAAGAGGACTTCTTACAGTTTTAACATTATGCTCTTAACTACAGTGCCAGCCAAAAAAATCCCATTAAAAGTATAAAGTGTACTATAAATCATGTGAATTTTACTACCAAAATTATAATCTAAACATTTGCTGAAAATGCATATACAAGTGAAGAATACACTATACAGACAGTCAGGGAAGTCTGGAGGTAAACTTCTGATCATTTTCAAAAACACATAGCTTAAGATCTAATAATTTCCAGAGTTAAGAGTCATTCATATCAAAGCATACTGTCACAGACTTGTAAGACTCAAGACCCTTACATCAAACTGAAATTGTTTTACAATTCAAAAAGCTATCAAGGCACCCCTATTTTAAACAATTTGAAACAGCACCTACATACGTTAGTATTCCAGTAGTTCACAGAAATAAAACACAAAAGATAAAGCATACCCTTGTTTCTGCTTGATTGAAGACATCACTATCTGCCACACAGGCAATCAGAGAACTAAAACTGTAGTTAAAATTTCTAAAATGCATTTTGTGCTTTGCCAAAGCAATACTTGCTGTTCCGCAGAAACCAATGACCTTTAAGGAAGCCGTTGGTCCTGCAGGCAGCGTTTATAAGGGAAACAAGTCCAGCCCCTCAAAAAAAAAAAAAAAAGAAAGGTTTCAGAGCATCCTGTATGTGACAGCGAATTCCTGAACAAAGTCCTGCATGCTTTGAGGCAGTCAGGAACAAAATGTAAGCTGCGACTGGAAAGAGGTGACGTCAGCACATTAGTCAGCTTCCCTATGCTAATTACCAGTGCTCGGGAAGATGGAAAAAACAGCTGAGGTTTGCACAGCAGCTGCTTTATCGAGCCTCTTGCAGCATAGTTTCCACTGGTAGTAATTCCATTCAGTGCTCAGACAACATGCTCTTCACTGGAATGGGACAACCCATCTTAAGATGGAAAATGTTACTGCTAAAGGACCAAAGTCTAGAGTAATAGGCTGTAATTAGCCAGGAGGAAAATTTCAAGACTTCAGAACGGAAAACAAATCCCTCAGGTCAATAGCTTTTGGTAATTTTGTGGAAAAAAATACATGGACTGAAATTTAGATATTAGGAGGAACTGATTTGGGAAAATACTTTTTCCCCCCATTACAGTGAGAATTCATTTTGAAGCTTTCTTCAAGGCAACTATATCGACTAATTACCATTCTGACTTTATTAAAAACTCATTCCAAGCCTCAAACTGTTGAGGTTTTTTGGTTTGGGATTGTTGGGAGTTGGTGGTTTTTTTTGTTGTTGTGGGTTTTTTGTTTGTTTTGGTTTTTTTTTAACAGGAGCTTCATCAGAAATCTGCTGGCAGGGTTTTAAGAGACAACCTGAACTACCGATGACAGTGAAGAGGTGTGAAACCTACATTTCTGACATTTTCTGGTTTATTTGTATCCCAGTTTCAGAACATTTCCCAAAATGGAGCACAGGACACAGGCTGGGGTTGGGTTTTTTTTGTGTTTTGTTTTTGTTTTGTTTTGGGGTTTGGTTTTTTTTTTTGGGGGGGGGGGGGGGGGGTGTTGGGTTTTGGAGTGAGTTTTTTTTGTTTTGCTTTTGTGTTGTGTTTTTGGGTTGGTTTTTTTTTTTTTTTTAATTAAGAACCATTTTTAAAAAATCATTAACATTTAAAGTAATTCATTAAGTTTAAGCTGAAGCTTTTACAAGCTGTTTAGAACTCTCCTATGCAGCTTCAGATCAAAATTTACAATGAAGTAAAAATCATAAGTACATTTAGTTCATCTTACTACAACATGGGGCTATGACAGAAGCATCAAGTTTTATGAAATAGTTGCAAACAATAGACAGTCATAAGTTTAAAACCTCATTTCATAAATATTTAATCATGTGTAAATATTCACATGAATAGCCTTCTCTATTTCCATGGACTCTACTTACTAGCTTAAAGTTAAGGATGCTTATTGTGCCACAGGCTAAAATCCCCATTTAGTAGTCAAACTCTCCGCTATTGTAAAGTTACCTTAGCGTAAAAGTTACCTTAGCGTGAAAGACTGCTCAGACCAACTTCCTAGCACCTTTCCTTAGAAGCCCTCGCTTAAAAATAAGCTCAGCTCAGGAAGAGAGAAGGTGCTCTGAAGGACAACTCAATGACTGGTGCAGATGCTGTCAGTGAGATTAAACTCAACCCTGAAAGAAAGTAATAGGTAACAAGCCTCCAGTGCTTCAGGAGCACCTAACATACTGGGTGCCTGCAGGACAGAAAGACAGGAAGAAACAGCAGCTCCTTTCCTCTCCCTGGGCTCCCAGGAAGATGGGATGCAGTGGCTATCCAGCCACTCAACACTCCCGAGGTCTGGACTGGGCAGACATACAGTTGAGAACAGGTCTGAGTTTCCAAGCTCACGACCTGGACCCAGAAACACAGATACTTAAGGAGAGGATTCATAAACAGCCGTCATGCCAAGCAGTGAACCACCTGAGCTCACACAGAAAATCATGCCGAGTATGTCTTGAATGCTGCCCTTGCCCTGGAATTAGGTCATCAAGTGTCTTAAAGACCTCGGAAGTGGAAGCACCAAGCATAACTCTGTAGACCAGCAGTCAGGATGCTCATCTGGAAAACATGGCCATGAATCACCTGCACATAAAAGGAAAACAGGCTTTCCACATCCTAGGTGAATGCTATAGCTACTGATAAGAAAGTAAAGAAGGTCCCCCCCTTTAACCTGCTACTGAGACAGAGTCATTTGTCTCAGTACTCCGAGGCTACCGAGGTGACTGCACCATCTCTGTGGGTGACAGGTGGAAAGAATATTTCTTTTGAAGAGCCTCATAGGGCCTACACAGGAGGCAGTCTGAGCTGCTCAACAGAACGAAGCCTTTGGCAACCTAGCTGCAGACCTTTATATAGCTAAGCATGTCAAAGCTTCCTAGCAGTCCAGTGATTGTAAAAGTCTTCAAAAGCCCTATTTTGGACTTCACAGCTTAAAGTAGGAGAGGTAGGTCCTAGGCACTTGCATCTCTTTGTAACTCTAGACTTACATTTTTATGCCCAGATCCCATGAAGAGCAAGACATTAAAATACCTCTCATTGCTGTCCTCAAGGCCACCTACACATTACTGAGACCCAAGGAAAATGACTTTGCAAGTCTTACCACAGCCATCCTTCAAATATAACTTTGTCATCTAAAACAGGACTATAGCCTGCTGTATTACTGTGTTAGCTGTAAACAAACCAACTATTTTTGAGAACATTTAACACCTCACAAAATTTTTTCACACTGTGTTCTCCAGATTTAAAATAAACATTGAGTCTTCTACTGATACATACTAGGTTTTTACTTTGCCTGTTTAAAAAGACAAAGGACAGAAACCAGTCCTACTCTGTTCCATTTTATCATTATCATCATTATTTTTTGGTATGGTTGTGTCACCAGTCACTCTTAAAGAAACAATTCAAGCAAAAAAGGATGCTTGCATACTTACACTCCATTCACAACACAGAATAAACTGAGAACTAGTATTCTGGGGAAAAAAAGAAAATAAAAAAAATAACTTTGAAGTGGTCTAATATCATTACTGCTATGCTTGATTAGAACAAAAATGCAGTCTACAGTGTCTCAATTAGTGAATTAAATAAACTACCTTGAATTATTGAAAAAAAGAACAGAAAGACTTACTTTCTCAAAACAAAAAAAAATTCTCACTACCCCTGCTTTATTATGAAGTGTTATTTAAGGCCGCAGCATTATGCTGAGAGCCCTGAGATCTACTGTAGAAACCAAGAGTCAAAGTTACAAAACCACCATTACAAAATCCTGACAGTGTTGCAATTTTTCTTCTGTGGGGTTCAGGCCCTGTAACAGTTGTTAATCACATGCTAACAAACTGTCTGGAACAAGAACACAGCAAGACTATTAGAACTTCTGGATTTGATGTTCTGATACTATCAGAGTGCAGTTTTTCTTCTCCCTTGTCTTCAGAAAGTTTGCTGCTTTCTGTCTTCGAGGCTCCCTAGTGACCTACAGAAAGACAACAAGGGCAAGGAGCTCACCTGCTTAAAGATAAGACATATGCTGTCATCCAGATACCAAATAATGTCTGATACTAAAGAACACAAACTTCATCAGTGCAACGAGATGCTGCTGTACTTTGGGCAATGAGAATCAGGGAAATCAAACCAGTAAGAATGGTATGACATGACAACACGGTCAGCCCTGCTTTCTCAGGTTTCACCTTTCCTTTGAAAGGTACAGATTCTGGGGCTCAAGTTTTAAAAGCTGAGTTCTAAAAATTGCAGACAAGATGCTCAATTAAGATCTAAAGTACTCTCTAACACCAATAGCCCCTGTCAGATCCTCCACTAGTAGCACTTCCCAGGCAGAGAAATTTAACGGAGACCTTTTTTTTTATTACTTTTGGGGGTAAAAGGAGAAATAAGGAGTCAAATGAGCATATGGAATTGTGGGAACATAAAATGATTGAATGCCATAAATAGTTCTATAATTTAATCTCCACATGCAGTAAAATAGGTAAAGCACAGAAGAGGAAGAAATGAGACCACAGAAGCAGAAAAAAGGCAAGTCACAAAAATGATTGTTCATTGTCAATAACTACATTAGCAAAGCTATCTGAGGAAGAAAATTAACACGAAAATAAATATGTTGGTAATTCTGTAAGGTAATAAAATGATAACCTACGAGCTACAAATCAGAACAATATAGTCCATTCTTTTCTCTCATCCCTGGCAGACTTTTACAATTGCCCTTGGAGGGTGCTCTTTATGTAATCCCTGTAACTCCCACTATATATACTTGCTGATCTTTGGCTATCAACATATAGTTTCTATTCCTGTCTTCATGTTAATTATCTTGCCTTAGCCCTTACTTACTACAGGGATAAACATCTTGAAGTTATCTAGAATGAATAATCATACTTACTGGTTTCATTTTCCTAGTGGTTGGGAGAGGGAGGGGGCAGACAGTAAAGTATAAACAGCTTCCAGAGCTATCCATCCATGCATGCCTAGGGTCAGTAAGCTCTGCTCTGTGTGCACTAGCACGCACCTGAATTCAGGCGACCTTCCAGCCTGCACTGTTCCGTCAGCACAGGAGCAGGCGTGCTATGTGTCTGCATGGGACAGGCATGCTGAAGGAGAGAATGGGAAAAGCTAATAAATGTTCCTTTCTAGAACTTAACGGTCATGTAGAGTGTGGCTTCAGCACACATTCAGGTAAAAGCAAAAAATCCCCAGAACTCAGACCCACTGAAAAAGTAAGGAAGTTTAACATACAAATGTCCTTGACCATGTATTTTTCTCCACTGCTTTTAAGGGTGCTCTGCAAACTAACACTGCTGTCAGGAAACAGTAACATTCTCCATCTTTGGAAAACCTTATTTTCCCTGCCCTTGGGATTCAAGCGGATTGTTTTTATGTGGAGGCTTGTGTTGTGGGGTTTGTTTTGTTTTGAAACTTACTTAATGAGCAAGAGAAGTCACATCGATGCCAGCTGGCTCAACCAAAGAGCCAGGAGTGAGGGCAGTCAGTTAAGTCACTTGCCTTAAAATGTCTGCACAGTTCTTAGTCTCATTTTACTAGCCAAAAATGAATCCACCCCCCTCCACCCCAAACAAAAAATTCCCCCCAAAACAAAGACGACTGAAAGGAAACCTGGACATTATTTCCTTTCGCAAGTCTGACAGGATTTGTTATGAAGTAAAATTAACTGGCAGACCAATCATACTTGAGTATACTTTTCTCCTCAAAATCCTTACAATAGCCTGACCATTGGGAAACCGGCAACCTTAATGTCTAATCCAGAACACTGGAATGGCTATACACCTACTCATGCAGTCAGGCAGTAACACAGCCCTTAACTTAGCTGTACAAATTTCTCCCATGCCAGGCAAACCCAGATCAGAAACACAGGGAGAAGGGAGTCTGAATTATCATACAACTGAAAATGTTAATGGACAGTTTCTTCTGCTTTGTGGTTATGAAAAACCTTAAGTTTTTCAAAGTCGCGTACTTGATGTTATATTCTACACATTCATCAGATCATCAGAAAGATATTACAAGCGAAGTAAGCATATACACTAAGTTAGTACATCAGCAGAGAAATAATCTGCAACAAAACACCTTTTTAACAAGCAAAAAGTCGTCTTCAGTATTACAGAATAAACTGCACGAATAATAGCTGCAAATTTATTTACAGTAAAGAAATCACACAGAGCACAGCAATACAAGTACACAAACTGGTTTTCCAAATTACACAGAGCTACGTGCTGTGTATTAAGTCAAGGTAACACCCACACAATGACAAAATGGAAAAAGGGGCACAAAGCATGGAGTTAAGACTGTCATCATCAGCTCCTCTCATTAACTTTGTTTATAATGTGGAACAGCAAACACATGACCATTCACTATTTCATATGCTTACAAGTATTTTAGTCACTGAATTTCCAGTCATAAAAATAGAGACAGAAATTTGTGCAGTTTTAACAAAATTTAAGCATCTGATTCCATACAATAGCGCACACAAAAGAAAAGCCTATCTGTCTGTACTACATCAAGTTATGTCAAGTACTATATAGGAGTGCCATTTGAAAAAAGTATTTAATGGCTATAAAACTCTGAACTATTGGACAATACTTTCATATCTAAAAAGCAACTTTTCAGAAATAAAGCTTGAATACTTGTCAGCAATATTTATCAGAGCACTAGTTCAGCACAATTATCACTAGCATACGTCATATGTTAGCGTAGATACTTTTGCAGATAGACATGGCTAGACTCAGTCGACAATAAAAACTAAAGGCCACGCATCTGGGGTGGGTGCCACCTCTGTTTTAGACTTTTAGCTGTTCCAGGAAAACCTTTTCCTCTTCCAAACAGAAAACAGAGCAGAGGAATGAGTGACCATTTTCTAAGATATTAGGCAAAACTTGTAAAAGCAAGAAGAAAAGCTATGAAGATTCTGCACCTTTACTAAGATGGCACACATGCTTAAGACCCAAAACTCAAATACCTTTATATACCTAAAATTATAGAAGGATAAATGCCAATCAAAACAAGTTTTTCAAAAAACTCTACCTATTTCTCCTGTATTTCTGTTCAAATTCATTAACTGAATCACTTTAATTACAAAATTATCTACAAGTAATATATTTACAGTAGAAAGAACATATCATGAAACACCAAGTCTTTTTGCAGTAATTGGGTAGGGGGACTGAAAAAGGGAAGGAGAAAGTTCTTGCAAGGTCAATCATAAATGTTCCCCACACCCCCACCACAGAGAGGGAATTTGGTTTCAAATAATCAAAACAACTTCCAAGAAGATAAGATGCTTCTTAAAAGTGTATGAATACCTGAAAAAGACTGTCCAGCAATATTAGAGTTCAATGCATTACATGTTGAGGGCGGGGGGCTGGGGGGGCTGCAAGAAAAAAAAAGTAAATCTACAAAATAAAAAGCCAAAGACCAAGATGATAATCTTTAACCAAGACAAATGTAAGCAAGATCATTCCCATGGCTGGATGCAGTTGCAGTGTTGATTATTCACTTCTATTTAAGGCGGAAAAGGGAAAGAAAAGGCGACAGGGACAATAGTACAGTCTATAACTCATCACGGAAGCGGTGCACATGCCACACTAGAAAAGACTAACTATGGAAAGGGAAGGGCAGGAAATCCTTAAACAACTCTTCTAACTTAAACTTGTTGAAGGCTTCTATAAATATACATATCTATATAAATCCTTTCCTCAGAGTGGAGATTAAAAAAGGGGAAAGAGGAAAATTCTCCAAAGATCATCTATATTTATTATGATCTAAAAAAGAACAAGGGCTTTTAAACCAAAGTGTGTTAATAGGCCATTTTTGCATACTATAGAAAAAGCATCTGTAAACTATTTACAGCAGAACTGAAGGAAGTTATTTGTTAAAAAAAAGTTCCCACACCCCCCAAGATATAAAGTAATATCTCATAAGCACTGTGTAACTATGAAATAAAGGAAGCATGAGGTATTCTTCCTACCACTATAACTAGGAAAAATCATCAGCAGTCTGACCTTTTCAAGGTTATTTATTTGAATACCCGCATGGGAAAAAAAAATCTAGACAGTAATTAACAGATCTGTGGATTTGGAAGACAAAACAATTTAAGAAAGAAAGAAGGGACATGCTACACACATTAGCTAGTAAAACAAAAACAGCCCTTCAGATAATTATTTCTTGAGTGAGGGGGCACCTTCTGAAGATGAAGAACACTTTGTTTTGTAAAGAGGGAACAGCTGTAAAGTTATTTATAAGTTAGATTCAGCAGAGGGAGAGGTCCAGGGGATAGGGCACATGCTTAGAGTTGGATTCATGCATTCTTTAAGCACGTCATACATATTCTGACACTTACCACAGCTGGAGCGCTGCACTCTGATGCTGCCTCTGTACATCACCCATGCATTAGGGTGAGCTAAGGGGCATGGAGGAAACGTTGGTGCTGGGCTTCTATACTGGTATCTAAAAGATACCATGTTTGAAGACTAAACAGGGACCAAATTTCAGAGGAATGGGCCTTTAGTGTTAACCTAGATATATCTAAACATTGACAGTGACGTAAATAGAACTATCTTCAGCAGCCAAAACAAAAACTGATGAGGAATGGAAGTTCTTGCATCAAGACAATCACATCATGACAGCTTACAAGAAAGGATGTGGAGTGAAAGACACAGGAACCAAGTTCCCCAAATATCTCTTGCAGTAAGTGGGAAAAAGATGCCCGTGAGTGACCCAGCAGTGTGTCACAATCCAGTCCCACAACTTAAGAGTATTTTATTCAAACTCTGTCAAATTGAAGCCAGTGTGGTCAAAGCTCCCCAATATCCAGATGTTCCAGTAGCAAGCACACACTTTCAAAACTCCTGCCTTCCACCCTAAAGCTAGAAGCAGCATCCACAACATAAATGAAAAACGCTAACAGAACATTGAACCTAAATTTGGTTTATGATTTAAAAAACCCAAGCCAATAAGCTGTGATCTGTTTCGATGTATATGCATATAAGTACAGTGATGAAGACACGATATATTTTACAAAACAGGAGTTATTAAAAAATAAATTTTGAGATGATTGGGCAGGATTACAATCCAGATTCAAATATTAAAGACTACAGCTGCTAAATATATATATTTTATAATATGTTAGAGTAAAAGCTTGATGTCAGCATCCTAGTTTTTTGAATATTGCTTGAGGAAAAATTATTTGTCTGTCTCCCTGGCTTTATGAAACACACACACAGCAGGATTAAAAGGCAGGTGGCATTTTTGGTTCAATATGCTTCCATATCCATTGAAACTTTTCTGAAAATAAAAAAAAGTCAAGATATTTTTATCTCACTTTGTACATTCCAGATAATGAAGGAGATAATGGTAAAAGGTCAGTACAGAGGAGAAAAAGCAGAAGGAATGAATCTGTGTCAGCTTATCTTTATTCCCTACTCAACATCTAAATCAAGAGTTACCTTTATAAAGCATGAATCATTGCATATTAAAGCTTCAGATAAACCAATTTAAGAAGCCTAAGTACTTTTTCTTTGAGCAACCAAGGTTTTGTTTTCAAATCTGTTCTGAAACAGTCAGATAGTATTTTAGTGGTTTCCACACCTATGGCCAAGGATCTCTCATGGGTATTTCGGATCAACTGGTTAGACAAGGAGTTCCAAAGTTCTTTAATGCAAGAAAACTCTGAAGCCAGTTGTTATTTCTAGTGATGATTTTGGAGGCTGCTAGCAGCATGCCACCAACCTGTGTTTTGGTATGACTTGCACCATTACCTCTACTCCTAGATTCCACAGAATGCATTGCAATATGACATGTCTGTAACACATTAAGCGAAAATTTCAAAACAAGTAAGTGACATCTGATGGTGGAAACCAAAACCCAGTCATTCCTATCTGATTGTACTCAAACGGAACCAGAGCTTTTGAGCTGCAATGAATCTTCCAATATCACATTTGGGAAATCAAATCAGTTCACCATAGCTACTTAAACAAAATAGTAGTAAGTAGGGAACGATATAGCAGTATTCACTCCTCAGTTCCACCTGTGTTTTCCTATTGGAAGGTCTTGAAATTCTGCAATCTGGAGTTTCTCCAGAACAGATGCACACTCCTGAAGGCTAATGAAAATTAAAAAAAGGCAGCTTGGGCCATCACTGCAATAAACACTTTGTTTACTCACCCAACATAACGGCAAGGTGCTACCTTTATTCAAACCAGTGGTCTTGGTGCTCCCTCCTCCCAGAAGCTGCTTCTCAACATCACTCTGGTAGACTTTTGAGAATTTGAGTATAGTCTTACACCCAAAGATAATACACAGGTGTCATTCTGTGGGCTACTCCCCCTCACAGATGGAGTACAGCTGATTCAAAATCTTCAAGAGCTATTATTACTCTTTAATGACATTTGCCACAATAGCATATACTGGCTTGTCTACAATCCGATTACTTTACAGCAACTTTGGAGTAAAACTTTTGAATAAAAAAAATTGTGAAGAATGGTTTGGAACAGTCAATTGGTCCTTCCTCATGGGATCTCCAAAAACCTGTGAGATGATTTTGTTTACTATTTAATCAATAATTCTTGAAAGTTCCAACCTTATTTCTTCTCTCTTCACTTAATTCACCTGTTAAAGACATGTGAATTGCAACTCAGGCTTGCTCCAATGAATGCCAGTTAACTTACTAATTTTCTTGATCTTAATTCAACAGCTTTTCACATGACAGAAGAAAAAAAAACTTCCAGAAGGTCACTTGCATCTATTGGTATTATTTCAAAAGGAGAATAAAGAAGAGATCCTACTCAAATTAGTTCTTAATGCAATTACAAACATTTATTTGAAGTCTGAAACTACAGACTGTACCCTGAAGCTGTATGTCCTTTCAGCAGAAAGCCATAATGCCACGGGACCCAGGGTTTTGACCACAGAAGTGTGCATCACCTATGAACATCAGCAAGGTTTCTATGAAGCCAAGTGCTGAATTAAGCCATTTCACTGCACACAGAAGCTATCCACTCCACAATTACTCCACTGAGGGATTAAAAAAAGATTCAAATAACCCACTGATGATTTTTTTTTTAAACACAGATTCCAAAAGCACTGCCAAGAAGGAAAGTAGCTGTTTTTACTGAATAGACTCTTAGAAGATTTTTTTTTTAATAGGAGCTTAAAATATATGAACTGTTGTCATGCTTGCATTATGTAGCCTACATACCTTCAAACAGAGTATGAAGAGCTGTGCTCTATCACAGAAGGGCTATTTACAGATTCAATGTGTGACAGTTTTCCAGCCAACCATCTGAAAAATACATACCTACAGTGTGCTTATTCCTTCCTTGGAAAAATCCATGACTTACACTTCCATTTCCAAGCATTAAACACTAAATTCCTGTTCACTGACTGGTAACATAAAAGTGGTAATTTGGAAATTCCACTACAGAATATCTGAGTAACCAACTAGACTCATTTAGAAAACTTTTTAATATGGCAAGCATATTCCAAAATTTGAAGTCTTTTTTCAACATGTTTCCACTCCTGCAAGGAATTTCCTCAAATGATCCATAGTAAATGGATTACAATTTTGCCCTCATTCAAATATTCTAAAAGGAAATAAACATACAGTATATTTACTGGGAACTATTTTTCTATTCATATTAAAATCACCATTCCACCTAGAAAAATGACTTCTACGTGCTAAAAACTAGCATCCAAAAGTTTGCAAAATTGCAGTGACTAAACAGAATAGTGGACTTATGAAAAAAAAAAAGTAAGTATCTTAGGATTTTATATGCTGAGAGCATTTTAGAAGAGATAACCAACTTCTGTTTAATTAAGTTTGTTTCATTGAGAAAAATATTTTTAGGAAAAGGCAAAACCAGAACAAGTAAATAAGAACTGCATAGCATTCTGTCAGTCTGTATGGACAGATTATACAGAGGCTATTGAAATACTCTAACACTTGTGCAAACTAGCATCTTAAACTGATCATGAATAAACCTGCTGAGGAAAGAACAAAGCCCTCTGCAGAAAAATCTCCATGAAACCTCTCTACTTTGTTCAAGAGGTGACATTTTGCTGTTAACCTGAACTGAGCAACTATGACACTCAGTTATCACCAATTCACGTAATGCCACCTAAAAGCCTGATCAGCACTAGAATTCCTTCCTGCTCATCTATACCTCAAAGCCATCCTGCACTTGGGAGCTACAAACCATTCAGTCCAGAGTAGCTGGAGTCTCTCTGGAAAACAGAAGAACAGAGCAAAGAATATTTATGACTGCTGTATACCTAGGAATTATGTTAGAAAAGCCCATAAAGTTTGTTCTCACCTGGAAAGCAGAAAACAGTCATTAGCAAATAGCATCTTAAAAGGTTAGGAATTTCTGAGGAGCACTCTACATTCACTCGGAGGATTACTAAGAGCCTATAACCCTATATTCAGACATCATTCAGGGATAATCTGCTCAGGACATTACTTAATCCTTTAAAGAATTATCTGGAAAAAAAGGCATTGTTTATTGTGTTTTACTTTGAAAGAGCTCCTTCATGCAAGTATAAATCCACAGAAAAAAAAAAGTCCCTTAAAGTGATATGGAGAGTGAGTTTTCTCAAAGCCATCAGACAGCAGGCAAAAAATGGACTGTCTTGAGCCTCTTAGCAAGTTTCAATCAAGTATGATACCTGGATAAAAGGTTAAAGGACAGCATTTGTGATAAAGAGTTATGTGAAAATATCAGGGACTGGCAGAGTAGGAAGACCAAGGAAGAAGCATGCAGAACCCGGTTGTCAGCTATTTTGCTTGGCAGAAGCCAGCCAGGCAGCTTATGTCGGCCTCCAGACAAGCTAGAACAAGTATCAGCATATGCCACAGGATGTAAAGAAGGGAGAACTCAGAACTTGGTAGAAGGTGACAGCCAAGGATGCAAATGCAAAGTAAGACACACGGTTATTCCACAATCTGTGAAATGTGCTTAGTGTACAAAGGAATTTGCAAGCTTTAGGGGCTCGCTTAATCCACACACTATAATAAAATTTTAAAAATAAAAACCACTGAAGTTACCTTAGAAAAAAAAATTGTCTTGGTTTTCCAGGAGTTTCCAGAGCTCAAAACAAATGCTAAGAATGAGTGAGGGCAAAGGATAATTTAGGACCACCTCCTAACTTGCACATAACGGCTGAAATGCACACTGAGCAAGCAATGTGAATCTGCAAAGTGTACTTGGCACAGTATGCACGCTTTTGGTTTTAAGAATGAGAGCACGAGGGCCACAAGTGAGAGAAAGAATTACGAGTGGCTATCTGGGGCATGGTAAAGTGGACAAAAATTGAGGAGAAGAAGAGAATCCAAATGGATGGAGAAGTGCAGTGATAGGTTCAAGCTTGGTTCTGTATACGGAGCAGGGCAGGACAGCGTTCAGCTCAATGGAATCTTGTATGGCTAAGAATTAAAAGCCCTTTCTTGTCATTAAATTTCTTCAGATGTATTTAACTGGAAATGAGGCACCCACCCACTTTCCAAAGAAATTCAAAGTTAAAGTTGCCTAAGTGCCATTCCTTTACATTGCCCTCTTTCAAAAATAGCCCAGTAAGTTAGCAAGACACAGACCAGTACAGCTGAACAGGAAAAGTGCAGCAGCTTTCACTTACTAAATAACAAAATATTCAACCTATTCCACTAGACCTAACTGGTCTAATAAGAATATATCCATGCACAAGCTGTTGCCCACAAAAAAAAAAACCCCACACAACAAAAAAATCCCACAACAAACAAAAAACCAAAACACAAACCAACTTCCCATGCAGTCCCCTAAAAGAACTTGGGTGCAATAGTCTTTGGCAAAACCAGCTCTCGTCAAGGAAGAGGAAGCAGCAAAAAGTGAGACTTGTCAGTCATTCAATACTCACAGCTTCATATCTACGAAAGGATGTCAGTAAAGTCCAAGCAACTCCCTTCCAAACACTAAGAGCTCCCCTAGGCTTTTGGATCAACAGCCCCTGTCACAAAAACTGCTGCAGGATTCACTCCAAGGAAGAGTGAAAGCTGTACTCCCTCACCCCATGCACTTTTTTCTGGCATTTTTAGTGCCAGAATTTTAGACATACCCTTTTAGTCTTGTAATACCGTAATCATTAACACTGTTCAGATCACACTTACCAGTGCAAAAAGCATGAAAGTTCACACACTTCAATGCATTTATATGGGTGAAACACACAACAGACTGTAGAACTTGGCTGGTAACTACACTGATAACATGAAAAAAAGAATATATTCATTACCATCCAGTAAAGAAATATTTGGCTAATTTACTGCATATGAGGATACCATTTTCTGCCAGTTCTCTGAGCAACAGTAATCAATAATGCAGTGTATGTACATTATCAAATATGTAACTTGTGGAGTACCGATGCAGAAGCCTTCATTTCTATAGTTAAGTTGTTTCAATTGTGCAGTCTTTCACTTTGCTTAGTTGTTACCCTGAAAGTAAAAGCCTGACAGTCAAAGGAGAGAAGACAAGCAATAGTTTCAGAAAAGAGAGTGAAAATGCGCCCCCCCCCCCCCCCCCTTTTAAATTATGCCAGCAGGAAAACACAGGCAGAAGAGGCAAGTTCTGGGAAGAAAGTAGAGAAGTTCCCTGAGCATCTTAAAAACTTGAAGATTTCCCCCCAAATACCCACACCTTTTGTCTGATATTAAATTTCATATTTATTTCAAAATAAGCATTTTTAGAAAGCTATGAGAAAGTCAAAGAGCAGCAACTGTAATTGCTTGCTATTCTAACTATAGCTTTTCTTATTTATGCCACATGATTTGTATAAAATCATGGAAAGCTGCACTATTTCCTGATACCAGAAGGCAAAGGGTGGTCACTCAAATATTTGACTAATTCATTCCACTGGGTTTTCCATAAGTGATTCATGGCTGTACTCAACTTTCCTGGAAAACATTTCACAAAGTCTGCACAGTATGTAAAGTAGTATATTCTCATTGTCTAGTTTCTAATTGTGAATCTCTGAGACTCTCTCTTTAAAAGCAAACAGCATGTTTTAGTGACTTCATTCTAGCAAATATGATTTTGTTAACTCAAGCACTCCTATACCCAGAATAACCGCCATCACAGCAAACATGCACATGCTTGTTTTCCTAAACAAGTTACTCCTGGCTTATACACAGTTCTACTTCAACATGTAACTAGACTTAGTACATCCTTTAATAGTCCGTTTTATCCTCTCTTGCCCATCCTGATCCTGACATCGCTATTTTATGTCTTGATTCTGTTCCCAGTTAAAGTTAATGCCATAACATTGCCACTTTCCTAAATGAAAGGAGGATCAAGTCCTTATCTGTAAGCTCCTCTTAGAAGGGATTTATCACTGTTTAGATGCTGCTGCCAAAATGATACAACAAAAACCCTGAAACTATCAATAAATACAAAGTTACCCATTTAATACAACTGAAGCTAAGACTATGAGGACAGGTTACAGCAATTTGACTTTATGGCAACCTCGAAAACCAGAGGCTGTTAGGCTCCAGTGAAAATACAAACAGTTCCTGCAAAAAGAAGCCTCAAAGAGCAGAGCTGTCAGCAGATCTAATGCCCTTTCCATTAACCCTGAAAGGGCTACTGTGTTTGAATAGCAGGACATTTACCCTCTATCAGTGTGTATGTGGGAACAGAAAATGAACAGTCAAGTATATATATTTAAAACCCAAATCTAGAGACATACTCATAAACAGAATTGGAGTTTCCCAAAAAATTCTTCTTGCTCCTGTATAGAAGGGTTGTAATTATAAACACTGGCCTGATTCAAGATTTAGGTGAAAATGTTCCCCATGGCAAGAAATTTACTCAGCCTCTTAAAAGGAGCATCTCTGAGGAAACATTCTCTGCCGAATCCTCCGAGACAGAAGTCTTGAAAAACTGGGAAAGAGGGTAGGTTGGGGACAGGGGGGATGAGGGGGTGTGTTTGATTTGGTCTAAAAAATTTTGAAAAGAAATCTAAATGCTGATTTTCAATGCTTATTTTTCCCCCAAAATATAAAAAAACCCCAAAACGTATGCATATTTTTAACTCCATTTCCTATATATCCCCATTTACTAGAACTCCAGCCTTCCATGCCTTAGGAAACAGGATTTTTTTTTTTTTTTGGTAAGGAAATTTAGAAAGAGCCTCTCTGAATACTTGCATCTTCTATCAAAAGTTTGTTCTTTTCTTGGAAGTCACAACATTACAAAGAGTTTGTTTACATAGGGGGACTGTGAAATAATTACAAGTTCCCTGAAGCTACTTGCCCAACTGGTTTCTAAAATCCCTTCTGGTTTCAGTTCAACACAGCACACACCAGGGAGGCTGACTTCAGTACTTGATCAAAGTTCTCATTACTCTCTCTCTGATCAAGCCTGAGTCAGGAGGGTACTACTTAAACAAATGAGTCTTCAAAGTAGTTCCCAGGACCCTCATCTCCTCCCATTTTCATTAAGAAATTTAAGGGAACTTAATTTTGTTTAGTATGCAGATAAGCTCTGGGTATAGTGAAACTACATGTAACATTGTTTCACATTATTTATATCTGGGTTGCTGCCTCTGTGCAATTCAAAGGGTAACAGGTTGGTTTCTGTCACCAGACATTCTTTCCTGCTTAAAAGGGCAATCGATTACCCAGTTCTTCCCTTCCCAGACGGTCTGACAAAGCACTGCTCACATTTCTCATGGCTTGAATATGACTTACAAATTTCATTTTGATGAGAGCTTTACAGTCCTTGCTTCAGGCAAGTTCTGCTGGACTTCCATTAAGCCTCCATTTGAAATTACTTCAAGTGTTTACACTCTATGCTCTATTCATTTTTACCAATTTTAGAAACATAGGTTATCACACATCTAAGTAAAACAGTGCTATCAAAATAGGTTTTCAGTGTTACAAAATTGTCCCTATTTCCCAGCGAAGGTTAAATAATAAAGAAATTTCAGTGTGATATTAAACATGGGTGTAATTTCTCAGATTTCCCTAGTGCTTTCGAATTTCTTGTTTACTTGTTCTCGTAGTCCCCCAAACCCTGTTTTGGAAAATACAACCATGAAGCCTTTTCTCCGCCCAAGGAAGAAAGGCAGACAGCTCCCTTCAGGGCACTGCCCTGAGCTATTCTTAGTCTGTTTGCTATTAATGCCACTCTCCAAGGTATTTCTGAGGAACTTCATTAAGTTACTGCAACAATAACGTCCTAACCAAAAGGAAAGACTACCATTGTATACCTACCCTTTAAGTAAATACAGAAATAACGACATCTTTCCCTTGTGAACAGTTAAGGCTTATCATTTTTTCCAGATGAACTGGGTTTTGATTGAACTACTTCTGTAAAAAGCTTAGAGATGAAGTGTTTTATTTCACAAGTTTGACTATGAGGAAAACACATTAATGTGCTCAGCTGTTCTTCATAAAAACAGTTTGTGCATGATTAACAGATACTCTTTTAGGAGTCAGAGTTTCAAAAACACTGTATTTTTAACCACCACAGACTGGTCACTTCTTCTCAAAGTCACTTGATTCTGACAGCCTCTAAGGAAAGCACTACCTTGGTTGTTTCTAAAGCCAACTCAGAAAATTTTAGCTGACATTTCAAACCTGCCAAGTAGAGCAAAAAAGAGCTTACAACAAGCATTTCCAGTTCTACATTATGCAACCTAAATGTTACAACAAGGTTTTTGCAGATTTAAATGCAAAAGAATTACACAGCCTTCAAATAAGACAATATGCAATGCAAAGTACTAACCAGAACAGTCAGCAAAAAAACGATACTTAAAATAAGTGGGGGGGAAGGAGGTAGGAAAGTAGGGGAAGAGAGATTAAACAATAATGTGCAAATACATGAAAAGATTGAGTGTGTTGAAAAAAAAGAAGTGGGGAGGAAAAAAATTAAAAGAAAAAAAATCTTACCAGCAGTTCCCCTAAGAAACCATGGTCTTGTGAATTTACAAGAGAAGTTACATTGTCAACTACCAGGAACAGGCAGCTGCCTGTTTTGAGGCTCAGAAACTACCAGTTACATTAAAGATAAATCAGCTTGCAATAACAAAACTTTCCAGGGTATGTTCTTCCTTATAGGGGAGAGGAAAAAAACCCAACCAAACCACCCCACACTGCTAAACTAGGAACAATTCTATTTTAAATTGCTCTACCGCACACTGTTTCATCTGTAATTAAACACAACTGCAGGATGTAGCAATTACAGTAATTCCTTTTCTGTCTGATATGGATGAGGCTTCAATATACTATAAAAGAAATACAATCAGATCTGTCTGTTCAGTAGTAAGCTGTGGTGTCCCACATCCAATCTATTAAAAAAATAAGATTATTCACTTCAAGATTTAAGGTGACCTGGTTGGGTTGACACATTAAGACTTTTCAGCACTTACGTGCTTACAGTCATTCTTTGGTTTCAGATTTATAGATCCAACTACTATTTCCCCCCAAGCCCTGATGGTCTGTCAGACAGCTAACTTCTCAGTCTTCCTAGCCTTTACTCCTATGAGGTATGTCCAGCTGTTCAGGAAGAACACGGCTGACCTTCCAAGCTAACACCACCACTCAGTGTAACTGTTCCCAGTGCTGTGCCCATTCCTCAGTGCCACAAGCAGCAGGTTCTCCTGCCACAGAACTGCTCTGGTGTGCAGGGGCCTGAAAGAGAGCTCAAAGAGATCTCAAAGGCACCTTGGCTCCGCCGCTGACGCTACCTCAGCTTTTGGACTACATTAGCACAAACTGCCAATAGCTTATCTGTAAGTGGTTGTATTGCACTGCAGTTTTGAAGCACTGAAGTGTTGCAGCTGGCTTTTGTTCTCCTGTGTTTCACAGGATTCTTTACCTCATACTTAAAGCTTATACTTGGGCAATTTTTAAGGATAAGATGATGGGGCAACTGCCCTCCCAATAATTATGGTTAAACTATAGGTCCCAAACACTGAGCTGCGGGAGTTTAAACCAGGTCTAGTCTAGGAAAGGGAGACACGGAAGCAAAGACAGCACAGAGGCGCAGATTTAAGTAACTTCTACTTTCCAATTTACAATCAACCCCTAAGTGATCAGATGTTAATTCTTATCATTCCATCTGGTTCTCCTATAATCTAGGATTTTTAAAATTTATTTATTTGGAGGTGATATTAGACTTTACTTTTTAAAGCATCACATGCCTTCTGTTTCATTACTCACCATGGCATTTAAAAGAATGGATCTACTACAAATAACTTTAATAGCTGATTAACTGTGGGAAAGAAACACCCCTCAAAAAAATAGACACCAGTGTCATCATCTGTTTCTCAGACCAAAGGACTCTCTAAATAGCATCAATTCAGGTCCCAGCTATGTCATACAAGACTCTTCATCGCCCCTGTATTGCAAATTACAACAGGGCTTGACTGTTCAGTATTTCTGTTTACTTCCTGCATTGACGACTTCTACAGGAATCTACCATGAGACAGTCACTAAAATATTCTTAATTTAACAGAAGTCTGCTATTAAATAAAAAGCTAGTTCAGAACATTTTCAGAGATAAAAGCTTCAAAATCAGTGTGGTGTTCTGTAACAACTGAACTTCTGTGCATTATGGAGGGGAAAACCAGACTCTCAGCAGTGGGTAAGAATTAAGCAGCTGCACATAATTTTATACCGGTTAATTCACTTTGACTAGCAAACATTTTGTATATCTTTTAGCCTTCAAACACACCTTCAGAAATGCATAATCTATGGGGTCAGAGGTTTATTATAGTAGGTAATATCACAGGTATTATTATTTTCAGCTAGCAAATTAAAATGTGCTAGCAAATTAAAATGTTTACAGTATATAGAAGGCAGCTCTTCCGAGGCTCCCAAGAAAGAAGCTGGCCTTTTCAATTTTGTTTCCATTGAACATGCACAGATCTCAGAATTGTCATCAGCTTTAAGAGTACGCTTGGCATTTTCAGAAGGGAAGGAACAAACGTAAGAGACAAAGAGGCAATGCTCTCACACAAACCCAGTTCATTCACGCCAGAATGCAATGACAGTTTGACAACACTGGACAAGCTTGTGCATACATATAATCTAATGCTAGGAATGCCGCAAAATCCGATGACAATTCTAAGGTGCGTTTCTTAGAAACTGTGAACTGTGCTATTAGAAGCAACTCGCAACCCGCAGCAGCTATCCAGCTGCAGCCTTGTTACCTACTTGGCCCACTTCAGAGCCTTCAAAAGCCCTGCGAGTCCCTGCCTTAGCGATAAGGGCACTAGAGTGCAGAGCAGCTGCTCGGAAAGAACGGCCTCTTCCAAGACTGTAAGGCCAGTGCTGCCAGGATGCTTCCACAGTAACCTAAGTCATCAACACTTCCCTCGCCACACGACAGGAGTAACCTTCTCCTCTCACTTTCAGTTCTGCTGCTTCTGTTTTCTAAAAGCAATCTGGGAACTTGGGGCATTTCTGCCCCCAAGTGAAGATATAGACATAATCCTGATGAAATGTAATGAAAAATACTTCTGCAATTACTATTTACTATCATTAAAAAAATGCAACTACATTATGCCAAAACTACTACTTGAGGGAGCGCAAAGTTAGAAGGAAGATAAGGACTAAACTGTATGAAAACAGCATGCGTTTTGGGGCTTTTTTAATGACTAGTTCGTTATAGCATGACAACAGTATTTGTTTAACTTAAGTATGAAAGATATTC
Source organism: Mycteria americana (assembly GCF_035582795.1). Lineage (NCBI taxonomy): Eukaryota > Metazoa > Chordata > Aves > Ciconiiformes > Ciconiidae > Mycteria > Mycteria americana. The sequence goes on from NC_134365.1 coordinate 120,207,784, forward strand.
TCATAGGCAAGTTACAGTGTTCATCTTCTGACCACTCTTCTGATACGCTCTCTGTGGCTAAAGGAAAAACAGAAGTCAAGGGAAAAAAAAATTATACTCTAACACAGGAGTCTTTAGAAAACCACAGTAGTTGTTCAGAAGCAGGCTGGCATTTTTGTGAACTTTAAAGAATTAAATTTTCCACTAGAGTCAGGGGAGGAAGAATGGAAGACAGTTTCAAAACATTTTTCAAGAATGTTCCGGGTGGGTAGCAGAAGAACAATATAATTGCAATTAGTTATTGTACTTCTAAGAACATACTAAGTGCACCTAGAAATTTCAAAAGCATTTTAAAAATATACTAATAAATATAACAAAAGGAGCCACAGAAGAGTCTGGATTGCATCCTAAATCACATGCATTTTTGATAAGGTTAATGTCTAATATACTGTAATTTTCTCAGGCATGTTAAGTTAGTGACATACTAGATACTGTCATAAATTATATAACCTGTATTTGCAAACATACAATATAATCAATTACAGCTTTTTAACAGTCAAAGAGCCTAACTGTCTGCAAAGTTTGTGAAGCTTCCTATGTAACTAACCCTTTCATTGCAGCAGCCACACAATAGCAACACAAGGGCTGAATTAATTCAACTGCTAGTGGCAATATCTTGGCATTAAAAAACCCCAGTAAAATAGATATATGATCATCTGACCTAATCAGAGATGCCTCAGGGTAATTTTGCTGTTGAAACACTACTGGTAACAAAAAACACTGGCATTTAAAGCTTTTGAGGTACTTAACAGTAGAGCTTTCAGGATACATTTAATTTCTTTGTTTATATGGCAAGAAGACATCTATTTTGATTTAAGGGAAAAAAAGACCAGTATTAGAAAATAACTCCTGAAACCATTATAACTTCCTGAATATTCAAGGCAATAGTTTTTGTTTACAAACTTACACTTGAATTAACATTGCTGAAAACCAATACAGTTCTGCATTTCATTCTATCTTCTGCTTCCCCCACCCTTCCTACAGAAATTTTTGGTTTTTACTTTTTTCAGCAGGGGAAATGAAAACTTAATCATTGCAGTCTAATATTGATACAAACAGAGTTTTATTTTGGTAACTTACTAAGGAAGAAACAAGAGACATAACTGCATCTCAAGTAGTTAATTAAGGAACAATCTCTCCTGAAATTGTCTCCTGTGAAGAATTACTCCACTTAATCTGCTATAGGCTAGGTTACTAAAATTGCTTTTAAAGTTTGCTTGGCATATATCAAAGAAAAAAACTTTTAAAATGTGTTCAAAGTTATTATATACATCTTAAGCAAGTGACCTCCCTCACTCCTTTCTCAAGAGAAAAATACCCGACTCCTGATGTGAAGGCTTTAACCATTCATGCCTAATAGGTGGGTTCTATTTAGTGTCCTTAAATTATATGCTTTAATGAGGCGTGAACACATGGGCTAACAGCGTTTTTAATAGAAGTCACAATGATTTAACCTAGTCTCTGATCCGATTATTCTTTTGGTTATACAACCCCAGGCAAGAGTTATTCATACTTTCCACTGCCTGCAACAGCAGCTGTTTCACTATCACCCTGGAGCCTCAGGAAAATTCAAGCCCTTAATCACAGTTTCCATTAGCCAACCGATCTTTGCTATCAGCTTGATGTGATATGGCCAAAGTGCCAAGTAGTCTACCTATAGGAAATTGATTAAAAAAAAATCCATCCTGCAAAGAAGCATCCACATACCTTAGAAGTTGGACAAATACCACTTGTGAGTTCCCATTGATTCCCTCTCGCTTACACAAGCCACGCATGTAAGCTTTCTCCACAATACTTCATGAGTATGTATGTTCTGCTTGACACAAGAAAATATCTCTTGTTATTTAATATCGCAACCTGCAAAAAATACACATTTTAGTTCTTATCTCATCTTTTCTTCTTTTGCCCATATCTAATTTCATCCGTCTCCCTGAACTGGGCAAACCAGTCTGCAACATACATATTCCCACTTTCAGACAAAACGCAGGACTAAAAGTAGCCTCAGCTTTCTACAGTAACGGACATATTAGTACTGCAGCTTCCTAGCAAAGCTACCAGCCCTGAATAATTATCAAAATTCTATAAAGAAGTATCAGAGATGGGAGTTGTTCTTAACACATTTCATAACATATATTATCTACATTTGTTGGGTTATACCCTCCCTTTCTCATATTTTCACTGGAAGCCCACAGATGTGTTTTATTTGACTATATGGATTATGAATGGCTTCTTCACCTACAAAAAACAGGAAAGAGGAAAAAAACAATTTATTATAACAATACAGCTTGTGTCTCCTGGCAGTTCACCAGCTCAGTTACCCTGGCTTCCTATCTCTACAGAGAAAGGAAACAGTACCTCTAGGAAAAAGAGAAACAATTCTCCATGCCTTTCAGCTAGTTTTTATTTGGAAAGCATCCTGATTTTTAAGAGGCCTTTTCATCCAGACAGTGCCTTGTTTTGAAAGCAGGCCCAAACCTTCACGGAAGCTTCCAGAATGGTATTCCATCAATGAAAGAAAATAAAGTGATTTTGTTTTACTCGCCTATACAGCACCTAAAAGTCAAAGTCTCACTCTTTTTTTTTTTTTAAGGATACCAAGATTTTTTAAATTTTTTTCTTTTTTAAAGAGTGTGATATAGACACACACATATATATATATATATCTATCTCAAACCATTTATCAAACAATCCTCATCCCACCAAAATCTCCACTCAAAGCCAACATGCAATCCAACATATTTACAGCTAAAAGACCGGACATACACCTATTACAGCATTAAGCTTTTATGGCAGTTTCTATGTATGCCTCAAGAAAGCTCTCTGCAGCTTCCTAATAAGGCAACTACAACATAGCTTCCAGGAAAGAAGTGCCAAAAGCACCTTATTCTTCTCCTTGCCAATTGTCTGCCAAATGACTCAAGTTTATCCCGTCAGAATGGTCCTTCAGCCAGGCTGAATACAGACAGGAAAAACTAATCGCAATACTTTCAACTCACTCCTACTTCACTCTCGTAATAGGGCAGTTTGGTTACATTTACCACTCCTAAAACCACTGTTGCATCAAAGAGATATACTGTCTCACAGTTTATGGCGTTTGCAGGGGGTGTGGGTTTGTGTTGCATTTTCGTAATACCTTTTGTACTTCAGGAACAACAAGTAACTAAAATCCAACTCGCTAGGTTTGCAATGTACTCTCAGCTCAACAGCTAAGAGTGCATTTTCCTTCCAGGATGTCAGCCAACGTCAAAATAACTCCAAAAAAAGTAAACCTCAAAAAGGAAAAACAATTCAAATCCAACTATTAACTTCTGAACTATCTGAAAACCTGCAACGTGAAGAGGAAAGTTTATCTTGGACAATGAAGTTACATTTTAATAAATGAAATCCACTGCACACACTGAGTATTGATAGCTCTCCTTTTATGAGTAGGACCCGTAATAAGTGATGACTCACAGAGTTAATGAAAAGAAGAAAGCCATTCTAGTTATCTCTGGCAGTAACAAATGCTTGGAAGAAGAGACAAAAGGTATGAACCCAGGTACGTATAGATTACTCTTCTCCCATCTAATCCTGGCAATAGCACTTCAAACTCCGAGGATTCAGTTATACCCTAATCACTGTGCTTGACAGATACAACTCATGAATCAGTCCCACCCCTTGTTCAATATTAGGCTCCTGGACTCCCAAACATTCCAGGACAATGACTTCCACAGTTTAATTACGCTTTACACACAAAAAAATAAAATACACAACATTGTGTTTTGAAAATCCTTCATAAATTCCAGGTTACCATAATTCATACTGCATGAATGATCTCTTCAGACTTAAAAAATAAAGTTTCCCTTGGGGGGTAGGGGCAGGTTCTGGCTATCTGAATGGAAAAAACTGTAACTAATTATAAAGTCATTCCTAGTTGCTTTTAGGCCAGAGGTGTCTAGAAACCTCTCATCACAAAGTGAAGTCCTTATGTTACTTACAAGAGTCTCAGCTGGGTCCATCCCTCAGATACTTCTATAATCAGCTGTATCAAGTCTTGAGGGTAAAAAAAAAAAAACAACCCTCAAAAAAACCACCCACAGTCTCCACGTCATGGTTGTGGGACTTTTGTTTCACCAAGTTGAAGTCTCAGTGAAAAGCAGGGCTTCTGAATTATCTTACCTTTTTTAGAAATTAGCACATAGGAAACACTAACTAGCTTCACCAACTCTTCTTCTGCATTCGGTTTTACCTGCCACATTGGTGTCAAAACAGCTCTTGGATTATTTATCAGAATACAGCAACAGTAACAATAAAAACTTAATTTTTCCTCACTAACTTGAGAAGCATCTCCATGAAAAGATTGAAGTATATAACCATGCTTTGGACCTGGTCATACTTAGAGCAAGAGGAAAAAACCCAAACCTACCTCAATTAAAACTACCTAACATCCCAGTTAAGGAAGGTGGCACATCTTTATTAGAATACCATTAAAAAACCCAACAAAAACAAAACCACACTTCCAGATCTCCAGTATGTTTTCACACATATAAGAACAAAACCCAAACTACACTGTCATTTCTATTTAACATACCATGTATGAACTTTGTGTAACCATTTTAAAATTATTTTCCTCATTTTCCATTTTCAGTTCTTCTGACATTCAGTTATGACACTAAAAAGCATATTCTTTATTAATGACCAATATTACTTATAAGTTTATAAACATGGCTTATTAAAACTTGGCCAACTGGACAAGCTATTTCAGTAACAAACTGCTGTAGAATTAAGCTTTCTGTATGATTGCTGCCGAAAACACTTCCTTTATAACATTTTAAGCCTGTTCTGCACAGGACAGTTCAGTCATTGCTGATCTTAATCATTTTATTAATGCTTATGTTATTGATAGGTGTTTGGGATAAGTTTCAAGTTAGTATCACATCTAACATTCTGTAGTTATTTTCATATTTTTTGTTTTACATGGTATGTATGTGCCAGTAATCCAGGAGAACAAAGCTAAATTTGTTCCTAAAGATAGCAAAGAATATAAGGAAATGCACTCCATAGCATTCTGATGTATACTAGACTTGGTGCGACCAGAGCACAGTGATTTAAACCAGGCAAAGTTCTTCCAAGTTTCCATTTGATTCTCCAGGAAGATTAAAGCTCTTAATCTTGTCGTAGCACAGATCTTGCCTATGATCTTTTTTCATTACTTTGAGCTAATGAATAAAGCATTGGATCATATGGGAATATTTTTTTGTTAATATCTCCAACACCTATGCTATTAATGACAATTTTACAATACTTGTTCTTATTTTTAGGTATTTTTAAGCCACCCAACTACCATCTTGTGCAGCATTACTGAAATTGTTTCTAAACAATCATAAATTTGACTGTTGCTTACTCTTATTTTCACCCCATACATATGACTTAGCATATTATATGAATATTATATACTTTTATAAGTAGAAATAAAATGAAAGTATTAGCATTGTTTGCACAAAGAATGGAATCATCAGCACACTTCAAGGACTTTAGTAATGTATTTTTGACATAGAAATAAGTATTTCACTATTTTCACCTGACCTAGGGTCCAGGTGTGATAGAGACCTGAACCTGCTCTCAAATACCTCCTCTTAACAAGACCAATATACTCAAAGCTGCAGCATGAGGGTTCTCTGTTAGCACCTTATTTTATCAAGGCTTTATTTTATCAAAGCTTCAACTGGTTATGATGCACTCTGAAATGCCTTGAGCATAAAGACCTACAGAAATGAAAATAATTCTCCCTCCCCTTGTGAAATCAGCCTTTCTACTACAGTTTCATGGCATTATCTGTACTTTCACAAGTATAACTAACATGTGGACAACAGCTAAAGGAAGCCACCTAAATCACTATTCAATGCCTCAAAGTCCAAGTATATGAAAAAAAGCAGTCAAGCACTGCTTGACCAAAAAATTTTATACTGTACAGTCTCTTCAAATCCAGCTGAAAATAGAGTATTCAGCTCAAAACTTATTCAAATCACCTTTGTGATTTGAATTTTATTGAATTATTTATTTGAAATTTATTCAAATCACCTCTCAGCATCCCACATGAGAACTGGGAAGGAGCAACAAGAAAACCTACTCCAGGCTCACAGGCCAAAAAAAGCTACTCAAGTGAGAAGACTGAAGACACCATCCTTAAGCTAAACAGACACACTAAGACTGAATACAACTTTAATACTTGATAATGTGTAGAACAGTATTCCTATTTTAATTCCACTTTCTTATTAAGGCATAGGATAGAAAGAATGGACAAAAAAAACAGGACAGCATCATCACCAAGCAAACTACAAACATTAGAATCTCTGTTTACTTTGAGTCTATTAAAGTGTATAGCTTTTGTCTTTGAAGTGAGGAATGCTCTAACTTCACTATCTCTGGATATTTCACCTCTTCATGACCATTGCTAAAGTTTCCATACAGAATGCATATACAGTATAAAGTGTTAGAACTCTTCATATTATTCATAAAGTATGCCATCTTTTTAGATGAAAAGATTTTTTCCAAAGATCCTCAGAAGCTGAGGAGGTTAGGCATCTCAACGACTCTCAGGAGTTCATGTTTGTCCTCAGATGCAGAGATATGAACAAGTTCTGCTTGTGCACTTGGCAGACTGGATGCATCCCAGGAGCCATAAAACTGCATTTGCATGGTATTGTGCTCTACTGTAACGTCAAAGATTATTACATCAGCCATAGCATTATATCTATATGGCTTCCAGACTTCAAGTCACTCAAAAGTCTGCCTTAACCTGTTAATAGCTGCAGAATAAATCTGCATCATCTGAAAGTACAAGAGCTAAATACTTCCAGAAGTTTTATTGCAAAAATTTTCATAATGGAAGGGGTTTTTTTTTTTAAATCATCCTTAATAGTTTCACTGTTCAGTGTAAAAACAGGTTATTGGTATATGATTTTGAACAACAATCTTAACCCTGGGCTTTTTTGGAAAGCAATAGTATAGAAAGAACTATAAACATTGTCACAAAAAAAAGATTTGTGAAAAACACCGGCAGAGAAAGAATGAAAACCTTCAAAATATAAGCAGAAAAGTGCAGATGCCATTAAGTAATTTTTACATTCCCATTAGGGAACATCTTGCCAAAAACAGAGCTGTGGTCACAAAAATATAAACACGTAAAAACACTCACATTTTTTAAATTTACTTTTAGAATATTTTTTTAAATGTGATCTAAGAGGATTAACAACTTTAAGTAAAAGGATTAATGAGGCATGCGACTGGGACAGGAAGAGATTACCAGAAAACCCAAGTACTATTTTGTGAAGACAGTTTTGTAACTACTCCTGAGAAATTTGACAAACTTCCTGTAAAGTAGAAGTAATTCTCTAAGTATTTAAAAAACACAAAATACATTCAACATCTCATGATTAGTCCAGTAGGCTGTAAGTCAATTAAAAGTTTCTAAAAGCATGGCTCATTTAACAACGGCTTTATTTTCAGATCAGTTCACAAACAAGTTTTTCCATACTAAAACTATATAAAGCTAAAGGAAGAGTAGAATTTTAAAGCTATGATAATCATTAACAAGATTCAATACACCTGCCATTACTGCTTTTTTCTTGGTTATACTACTGCAGAGATTTCTGACCTTATTTATGCCTTATCTTCAAACACAATTATAATCTTTCTTTTTCTTTTTTTTTTTAAATAATCACAGACACTGTTTCACAGCCAGTTCTACTTTTGCCAGTTCTACAGTGGAGGTTATGTGAGGACACAGACTACTGTAGGAGACTGGCTCACTCCTACTTCTAGAGCACTTAAAAGAAATCAAGCTAAGATTCTTTAAAAACCCAGCCTTCAGTGAAGTTTTCCCTAGCAAGCTCCAGAGAAAAACTATTATCATGATATAACAGCCTATTTTCAAGAGTTATCTATGAAAGTAAGTTTTCATTAATTACGGGAAGCCTTCTGCTACATTCATTAGTTTGCAGTAATCTGCTAAATCTTGCAAGTTTAAGGCAATTATAGATATTTTAAAGGAATTTAAGGAATTCAACCCATTCTAAGGAAAATTAGCTGCATTCAAAATCTTTCATCTCTTAGCCCTAAAAAACAATGCTTTTCTCAGTAGCTCAAAGTTGAATTCTTTCTAGATACTCTTTATGTTCCTCTTTTACTCTTCACAAATTAAATGAGTGATACTTGTCTACAATTAAGCTGAAATTGAAACCTTACAGTTAGAACAGACCTAGGTAACCTACTTAGCAAGAGACTACCAGGGCATAAATGAAGTTCTTTAGCCCCCCTGTGGCTGTACTCAGAACTTTAAAGTCATCAGTGAAGTATGCCACATCCCTTCAGGATTACAAGATACAAGCAAGCACATTACCTACTGGACTTGCCATTTGACAGTACAAGTTCTATAAAAAAACCCGAGTGTCCTCTACTGACATAAAAAAGGCTCTTAAAAATTGAATACCAGTTGAGGAGGATGGAAATATGCAAAAGCATAATTGCTGGCTCTGGTAGGTAGCTACCGACACTTTTTTTTTTTTTTTAAGAGTTACAATAGATCAAACTCATCTGCATATTGCATGAAGAAATACTGCTTTTCTCTAAGAAAGAACTACAATTCCTCAAGCATAGAGTCAACGTTAAAACTACCAAAAAGCTGGGGTTAGAGGTAGAAGACGTTTCAGGAAATCAGAACAGGATTTTTTGCAAGGTGATTAGCCAACTTGAAGATCAGATAAAGGGTTTTAATTTAAGATAATTTCTTGTACTTCAGTGAAAACAAAAGAGGATGCAGAATCTATAGGTATTCCTCCAATTGTGCTTTAGAAAAACTTGAGAATAAGTATTTAAGCATTCTCTGGAAGATTTTGGAACCAACATTGAAAAACTAGCCATGAGGTATTTAAGCAAGTCAGATTCTTTCTTATGAGAATAAAGCAGAGAACAAACTGTCATTTACCAGAACTATTACCTTACTTGATAGGATGGTCTATTTTTAAGAGATTGATCACAAACCAAATAAAACTTCTTCAGATTTCTCAACTGTGACATCAACCCCTCAATAAAAAAAATTAAAAAAAAAATAAAAGAGGAAAAGCAAGAACATACAATCATCATTCCAAGTGCAAATCACTGTTTGGCAAGGGGGAGAGCAAAATAGAAATAGTTGTTGTCAGCCATCGCCTCGCTGTCCTATCTCACCTTTGATTGGATCAACCCTCCTCAAATAGGGCAATCCAGGATTATTAAGGGGCCTACTGAAGAGAAAAAAACACTAACTATGCAGACAAGGTATTTTAGGAGTGTTACATATGCTGGGAAAAGTAGGAAGTTCACAAAACAGAAGAAAATACAATGCACACTAGAATTCATAGAATATTTATAAAACACCATGTCTGGTGATGTTATATTTTACATTACCTTTACCATCACAGAAACAAAGTTCCACACAACTGTTTGCTACACTGATAAGAGCAAGTTTGATTTTTCTGTGTACACTCTATAATAAACTAAGTGAATTTTCTTAAAATTAACTGCCTAACGAAGTGTAGCCTTTTAAAATTATTATCTTGGAACCATTTTCAGATGCTAAGTTGTCACTCTAGACCGAAACACCTTCATTTTCTTTGACACCAGAATCAGTAAATGCTAAGGTAAAACTGGATGCATGCATGGAAGACTCTGTAATCTTTTCGCCACTTTTAATATAACTTTGTTCTTTCCATACCATCCAAGAGCAGTATGCTGAAGGCACCTTTCACACATCCAAACAGTCTGAGATGCAGCCTTAGTGCCCCATCCCACCTCTTCTCTCTTTGCAGCTGCCTGACAATTGGCCAGCAGAACACATGAAAAATGTATCCACTCCATGAATCTGCTGTTTTCCTACACAGCAGTCCTACATTTCCAGCTTTAAAGAGTTAGCTCTTGCCATCTCTAACTGTGTTAACTGAAGCTAAATTATGTATTTCAATGGCTGAGATTCAGTTAGCAAAAATCTAAGCTGTTTTTTCAATCTATTAAAAGTCTGTGTACACCTATCACATTTATGAAATACCAGGTCCTAAGCACCTCAACATTTCTTTTTAATTTTGCTTTATTTATAAAACTTTGAGAAAGACTTTTCTTCACTCTTGGATATATGTATTTATTCAAGTTCAAGATAATTCTTCCATTCTTTGCCTTAGGAATTTAAATTTTAAAAACAACAGCTATGCTGCAGTAACTGTACATGCTGTCATCCATGGTTAAGATAACACAGTTTATTAACACAGATGATTAACCTCAAATTAATTTGTTATTATTTTAAGTTAATTTGTTATTATTTTAAGTAATCTGCATTCCTTCCTGCTGCATCTCTTCGCAAGAAAAAAATAAATAATTAAAACAATTTTTTATTGTAGTGTTAAGGATACGTAAGACTTTGTCTAGATCTAAATTAAGTGTCTGGAAACAGATTCTTTGGAATCAAACCATTTTTCTGCCTTTCTGTTTTAAGTGTTCAGATACCTCCTGGTCTTGCACGGGATTATGCATCTATGTTGTCATCCATCTAACTGCTGTTTTAAAACATGCACTTTAAGGTCACAAGTATCCATCTGAGAAAATACTATTACTACATGCAACTGATGCTACTACATAGAACTGATTATAGGCATTTTCCTAAGCATACTTGGAGTGAATTAAAGTAAACAGGGTAAATCCCCATAAAGGTGCCATTCCCATCACACCTGCAGGTGCCCAAAGCGATACAAAAGTACATTGCCGTTAAAAGTTATATAACCTTAGAAAGTAACTGGAATACAATGTAGCTGCATCTCCTATTTCCAGCTCATTGTTAATGCATTATTACTGTTCGCAGGGTTGAGCTGTTGGACTACCACTACAACAACTCTAAGTTGTTTGTCACAAAGAGACAGCCAATTATTTTAATAGGATTTTAAACCAGTACAATTATTGCCTAATTTTTCAGGTCCATTTCATTTAATTGCAACCTGTTTAAAAACTAAACATCTCCTTCGGTATCAAAGCCAGTAGAAAATAAGAGCTTGACAGAAAAACCAACTATAAAAACCAAGAGAAAGGTTAGCTTCACTCATTCTTTAATTCTGGCCAGGGCTGAGACAAGTAAAAGGATGAAAAATTAAGATTAATTTGAATTCCTTCCTCATCAAGAAGGCCACAGATAACATGAGAAGCAATTCTGAAATATTTATATCCACTTATTACACCTAGAGCTGCAGTTTACTTCAGACAGTTGATAGTATTCCTCTGACAGCTGCTGTTACCGTCCTCTGCTCTGGAACAACGGCTGGTAGTTTTGATTATTTTTTAAACAAAGAGGTCCTCAACTCAGACAAGCGCTAGAGATCTGCGTGTGCTACCCAGCAGCTCCCCTCGCCCGCAGGCAGGCAGCTTCTGCGTCCACTCGGACCCTGCCTACTAACTGCCACGCTCCCAGGTCCGTGGCAGACCTGGTCTCCACGCTCCCAGGTCCGTGGCAGACCTGGTCTCCACGCTCCCAGGTCCGTGGCAGACCTGGTCTCCACGCTCCCAGGTCCGTGGCAGACCTGGTCTCCACGCTCCCAGGTCCGTGGCAGACCTGGTCTCCACGCTCCCAGGTCCGTGGCAGACCTGGTCTCCACGCTCCCAGGTCCGTGGCAGACCTGGTCTCCACGCTCCCAGGACCGTGGCAGACCTGGTCTCCACGCTCCCAGGACCGTGGCAGACCTGGTCTCCACGCTCCCAGGACCGTGGCAGACCTGGTCTCCACGCTCCCAGGACCTGGGACGCTCCCAGGTCTCCAAACGCTGCCTTCCGCCTCCTGCCCCACCTTCGGGTGCACCAACAAACTGCTGTTCCTCCCTAAACCGTAACCGCAGCGCTCTGAAAAGAGCGGTCGAGGGCAGTGTTTTTCCCTTCTGGTCTATGCACCTCTCCGCCCTGACCTATGGGTTCAGGGCAGTGGATCCGCCGGACTGAGCCTCTGGATCCGACCCGAGGACGGGGACCCCAGAGAAGACTTTATACACACGGTGCCCGCGGAGGGGCCGGCCAGCCGGGGCAGAGCCGCCGCACATCCCGACCCTCGCTTCATATCAGGAGCGCGGGCGGGGACGCGGAGCCACAGCCTCAGCCCCCCCACCTCCTGAGGGAAGGGCGGCCACCGAGACCAAGGCGCCCGCCGAGACCCGGGCGGAGGCGGGCCGCCCCCTGCCGCTCACCCCCCCGCCGCCGCCGCACGGCGCCGGCCCGCAGCGCCCACCCCCGCCGCAGGCCGCCGCTCCCCACACGAGCGGCCTGAGGCGGCGGCAGCCGCGGCGGGCGGGAGCCGGCCGAGCCGAGCGGCGGCGGCTCCTCGCCGGCAGAGGGAGCCGGCCCACGGCCCTGCCCGCGGTGCCCTGGCGTGGGGCGGGCCTGCCCGCCGCGCTCACCCGGCACGGGCCGTCCTGGAAGACGCGCGGGTCTAGGTTGCAGGCGATGGTGGCGGTGGGCAGGTCCCGCAGCGCCACCGCCTCCATCTCGCCGTCAACGAAGCTCCAGTCCGTCTCGGCCTCGGGCGGCAGGAGCACCCCCTCCTCCTCCTCCTCCTCCTCCTCCCCGGGCGGCAGCGGCTGCTGGAGCGGCGGCTCCTCCTGCCCCGCCGGGCCCCTCCCGCCGCCGCCGCTCTCCATGGCCGGGGGCGAGCGGAGCCCCCGCGGGGCGGGGCCCGGGGGCCGCTGAGGCGACGCCGAGCGCGCCCCCGCCTTGGCGCGCGCACACACAAAACTTACAGCGCCCCCTCCCCTTTTGTTTCCCGAACCCCCGCGCCGGTGTAACCGCCGCCTTCCTGCCCCGCCCCCCCGCGCGCAGGGCGCACGGCGCCCTGTGAGCCAATAGGAAGGCGCCGCCGCAGCAACAGGTGGCCTGCCCGAGCTAGGCGCGGCTTCCGCCATCTTGAGTGAGGGCAGCGGGCGGCTTTGCGGGGTGTGAGGGAGCCCGCCGGTGTCGTGGGGCGGCAGCCCGTGGGGCAGCGGCACACGCACGGGAGGCACCAGCAGCGGCCGGGCGATCAGGGCGGGGTGGGGGGCGAGGTGACCCAGCGGCTGAGGTTCGGCACACGCCTGGTGAGCGCAGCCGCCCGGTCGGGGCTAGTCGCGGTAACCCAGGGCCCCGGTGAGTGGGGAAGGCCTGCTGCCGCCGCACGGCTGCGTTTTGCAGCACGGTTGGAGCACGGAACGACACATCTGGATTTAGAGGACAAGGAGTATTGTGCAACAAGCCGATGAATTAAAAACCCCTTACTCAAACACTTAAATCAGCCAGAAGGTGCTGGCGTGTACATGTTATTTGTCTTACCTGCCTTAAGGACGTGCCAGCCAACCCTTGATGCTCTGCAGGCGATTCACTGAACAGACAACAGAAAGGAAGCCTAGGGGAAAAAAAAAAGCCATAACAGTGTTTGACCAGTTGCATCTCCTCTTGCCAAGGAATGATGCAACTAATCTTCACCCTTTCTTTGTACTTTTTTCAAAGGTATCCTATTGCTGGGCCAAGACCAAAGGTTTTGAGTTTAAAATTTGTGAAAGAGGGCACATAAAGCCATGTCTATGTCCTTTCCTCCCTACTTTGGACCTGAAAGATGCGTTTTCTTACTACCTTTCTCTTTTCCCTGTGTCAAAAGGCCATAAAGGACAATTGCACCTTCCCGGGCTACACTCGAGGAGCTTGTGTCAGACATTCCTGTGTAGAAGAATAAAGTTTACCTAATGTGCTTAGCTGGTTAATCGGACCTAACTACCCTAGACAAACACTTTTCTTACGTACGTATACGTAGCATCGCCTTCTAGGGGAAGACACAAAAGTGAGCTTCAGAGGTCATAGGTTTTTATGAAGTTATTGTGACATTCACACACCTACCTCAAACGTCCTATACTAGTGCAAGGATAACGCAGAATACTAAAAGGCAGTAAGGAGTGAGAGGATGCTGGGTAGTAGTTGGCAAAATACTAACCAAATATTCTACCCCTGCAGGGCTGTGTAAGAAAGAATGAGGTCTGAAAAGTGGAAAGAACCATCAAAAACCTGTTTTCTCACCTGACACCCGCTCAAGACCAGAACGTGGCTACTAGTGAAATGTACTTGAGTTCCTGTAAAGAATGAGAACTGATGGCAAAACATGGGAGTTCCTTCTTATCATGAGAAAGCCTCTGAGGGGCTAACCCTATTCTCATTTCCAGTTACAAGAAACTTCTCAAAGACATGAGTGAGGAGATAGTTTGCATTTATACTATAGCTCAGAGTCCCAGGGCTTACTTAGAAAGCAACATTTCATCATGCATAGTGATCTTGTCATCAGGCATCATTTAACCAGAGACTGAGAAAAAATACTTCATTTCATGATGTCTGGTATTCTAAATCACAGATTTTTAACTGTATTTTTGTAGGTAATAATTGTTAGTGTGCACTTGGAAAAAAATTGCTATGCCAAATACAGGGTTGGATTTTGTAACCAGACCATAAACATATGGATGCAGGCTATGACTGGTCACTTGTTCAGCAACATTAATAAATTATTTAAAATATGGTACAGCAAATATTATGGCAAATGGTGTTCAAAGTAGAACACCATTTGCCATAATAGAATCTCTTACGGATCTTTTCTTCCAAAATCCAGCAACATTTTGGTGAAGTAAAGAACTTCTGACAAACTAACACTGACAGTTGGGAATGCTGTATCACCTACTGATCTGCAGTGTGCAAAGTTTACAGCTGAGGCAACAGCTCCACTCCTTGAGATATCACTGTTACCCTATCTTAAGTTAGCACTGCTGACCTTTTTTTTTCAACAGATCAAAGACTTTAAACTGGTGAATTGCTTGTCTCAGCCAATTTTAATGAGGTCTTGCAGGATACAATAAGAAGGAGAAAAATGCCACATGAAGAGATAATCATTTGCCTTCTCCCTCCTCTTTTGTTAGAAGTTTCTTCAGACTCTCTAATCTGTTTTGAACCATTTAAGCATTTTTCGTAGACATAAGCTCTTATCTTAGATACAGGATATTTTCATGATCAGTTGTGCCAAGTGACATAAGGCTGTATGTTCTCACACCAGTTTTCACAAAAATTCGGACAAATGGTACCTTAAGAGAAAAGTCACGTATATGAACAAGCTGAAACTTTTTAATGCTAAATTAGCATTAAAACCTCCAGACAAGCTAATGCCATTTTTAACCTTATTCTTTGATCTCAGATTTGCTTCCTGACAGAAGTGGTGACACTTGCCTCTTTGAGGAGAAGCTGTCTCTCTGTATCCTCTGCATCAAGAGCTCTAGCCTCCCTACAGAAATGTCACCTGAGGGATCTGAATGGAAATCTGCTGTTACATATATTTAAAAACTTGCAGACAAGAAGCAAAACTCACCACCAACAAATTCCGGTAACTGCAGCCTGCCATCTTACTATTATGAAAGCCACTGAAAAATATTCGTCTACCCACTACTGGTCTAATGGCATAAGCCACCCCCCAGCTGGTTATTGTAACTCGGGTGTCAGATTCGTGAGTCAAAATAAGGTATTGATGATATTCGTATCATCACAGCACCTAAAGCTCAACCGAGACCATTATCACATCGGACCAAGCGCTGCAGTACTCCACAGCCGAAGGACCATCTGCCCTCAGTGCTTAAAAGTTCAAATAGACAATTCAGAGAAAGCAAGCAGTGCTGATGTTCTACAAATATGGCAAATAAATAAAATATGAAGTGATCACACACCCCCAGCATTAATTCAGTCATAGACTTCAGAAGAAAAACTAAACCTGGGGTTTAATGACAGATACATCCTTTCTTTTTGTTACATATGAAGGGAATGCAGCATATGCTTTTGACTGGAAGAGCTGGTAAACGACGAAAAAAAGGGATCTTCACTCCAATGCTTAGCTTTGGGGATAGAGTACATCTTTCAATGTAAGTGACAGTGATCAACAATAATGATTTATTTACACACAGGAAAAAAGATTCCTGGGCTAAATCGCTAAATGCACACTAGAGCAGTGCCGTTCCAATGTTTTAAACAACACACACTACCATCTAGTGGTAGAAAGAAAAGCACGAAGGATCTCAAAAGGGCTACCTTTATTACATGCGTCTGCAACAAAAATCCTCACTTCTCAAGTGAAAAGTAGCTATCTAACCAGCACGGAAAAAAAAATCAAACTATACGGAAGTTGATTATAACTAAATGGAAAATGTTTGGAGAAAGACTGAGCATGTGGTCCTATGGGCGACTTTACTTCCTAAACACTCATTTAAACCACTGACTTATTTAATGTTTCTTAGAATAGGTTTTCATTGCACCTGTTTAGTGGCTACACATAGGCAGATGTAGTTAGCAGGTTACACACATGCCATTGGTATCAGTGACAATACTTCAGAAGACTTTGAGGTTTTTTCCTGCACAGAAGCCTATTCACAAGACAGTACTGCAATCACTCATTGGCTGTAGACTTTGAAAAAGATTATGCATATCTAAAATATGCATATATTAACACTGAAGATTAATTTTGGCTATCAGTAACACAGTTTTCTTTTCATTAAAATAATTTTTCTTTAATTACCCCCAAGCATATGCCCCAAAAAGAAAATAGTTATAAATAAAATCCCATCTTCTTTAACAGTTTGTTCTGATGTTAAATGCTGTTAAAGGTATGTTTTCTTTCTAGCTTAAATTTGCCTGGTTTTCACTGATAGCCATTTGTTCTAGTTCTGTTTTTCTCCACTGTAATAAAAAGTCTCCCAGTACTTGATGTTTTATGCTGGAGTCCCTCCTCGCTATTCTTTTTGTTCAGCTAAGCAGATCCAGTCCTGCAAACCTCTCAAGAGTGTTTTTCC
Source organism: Mycteria americana (assembly GCF_035582795.1). Lineage (NCBI taxonomy): Eukaryota > Metazoa > Chordata > Aves > Ciconiiformes > Ciconiidae > Mycteria > Mycteria americana. The sequence goes on from NC_134365.1 coordinate 120,224,700, forward strand.
TCTTACAGCTGCTGAAAGTGGTTTCACGCCTGGTCCATAGTTCTCCCCATCATGTCCCCTTTCCTTCCCTTGACTTAATCCAGACATCCCAAGGGATTCCCTTTTCAGCGTATCATCACCCTTGCCCTCTGAGGGTCTGGATGCCATCCAGTGCTGCTTGCCAAGCTCCTGCCGCACCTCTGCAGCATCATGCCCCCACCCCACCTTTCCTCCTGGATGCCTGCGGTCTTCACAGCTGCTTGCTTAGCTCGGCCTCTGTCCACCGATAGCTGTAGCAACCACAGTAACCAGGTGTCCTGAGTGCACTTACTCCAGTTTGATAACCTTCCCCAAGCCTTACCAAGGCAAATATACATCTTAAAACACCATTAGCACAGGTTTGATTTTTTGTTGGCTTAGAACAATTTGTATAGATCACTTTTCTATATGTTTTTTGGTCTTTGTAGCCAACAGCATTCAAGGAATTGCTGCAGCCTGTATCTTATCAACCATCTACATTAGCTACATCCAGCTGTATTGACTGAAAATATCTCATGACTCTGGCTCTCATAGCAAAACGTCTTCAACAGCACAACCTAAAGGGTTATTTCTGATAGCAATTTGGTGCACTGCATTTGACAGTACAATACCCCGTCCTTTTTTTTCTTCTTTAACTTGTGCAGACTGATCCTCTTTGTCTCAAAACCACAGTAGTGAGAACAAGAAAGCAGAGTGATAGCCTCTCTGTCCCATATTGTGTAGATGGGTCTTTTGTGGAAGGACCTGGCACCCACAGGAGAGGTAGGATTAGCTGGAGTGTTTTTCAGGAGAACTGCTAGTTATTTGGAAGAGTAGGAGTTGTCCCAGGGTGGAGAATAAACACACACAAAAAATGTTGTTAAATAAAATAAATACAGCGGAGCTAAGATTTCTTTACCTTGGTATGGGTAGGAGGCTACAAAAAAGTCTTGAAGTGCAGAAGCTATGGCTTGTTAAGGAGTCTTTAAAGTGGTAGGCAATGTGCAAAGCTCATGTAACTGATTCAGATCAGTTGCTTTGTTAAATGTCTATCAGCATAATCTCTTCTCTTTTATACGTATCTCCCCCATCTCCCGTGGTTCACTATGCTCCTTCCCTGCCACTGTTCTCAGTTAGGTGGTAAGTTGCTCTGGAATGCCTCTTCCTATATTTGCATTGTGCCTGGCAGGGTTGGACTCCCAAGGTCACTGCCACCTTTGGATGCCACCTCAGATCTCACAACGATACACTTTTCATTATAGCAATGCAGCAGGTTACCGTGTACCTCTTACTGATTTTTAAACTACGCTCTGGTAAGTCAGCTCCTAAATTACACAGAAAAGAGTAATACACAGCAGAGGTAAAAGAGCCATTTGTTTCAGGAGCAATCAGTAATAAGCCTGGTTACTGATTTACCATAGAGCTTATTTACAAGTGCTGTAGAACAAATGGGTTTTGTCAGTAAGTACTTCTGAAAAGGAACAATCAATATAATACAATTTTAACAAAAATGGTTTCAAAGTTGTTAATAGAAAGAGTAAGGTTGGATTCCTAATCCTGGGAAAAGAAAAAGAAAAATAAAGAAAATAAAAATAAAGAAAAAGAAAAAAAGGAAAAGAGAAAGGAAAAAGAAAAGGAAAAGGAAAAGGAAAAGGAAAAGGAAAAGGAAAAGAAAAAGAAAAAGAAAAAGGAAAAGGAAAAGGAAAAGGAAAAGGAAAAGAAAAAGAAAAAGAAAAAGAAAAAGAAAAAGAAAAAGGAAAAGGAAAAGAAAAAGAAAAAGAAAAAGAAAAAGAAAAAATGAGAGATTGTGGCATAACCTACAAGCAAATAAAATAAAATGAACATTAGTGAAAAATGGACCTGAGCCCATACAGAACAAACTGAGCGTCATTCTATCCCTAGGCAGATGGTGCTTGCCTTTTTCTACAGTTTCCTACCCTTTCTCATCACTTCTAGAGTATTATGCACCAAAACCAGCCTCATTAAACACCCCCTCAAAAAAAAAAAAAAAAAGAGTCAGCTGCATAGATGTCGTGGGAATTCCACATTCGAATTAAGCAAAAGTAAAGTAGGGCTGAAGAGACCTCTGGAGATCACCTATTGCAGCCTCTCACTACAAGGCTGCAAAACCATCCATTTCTTTACTGATGATATGAAAAGCTATTTTCAAGGCTATTATTACAGTGTATAAAAATATTTCAGAAAATTCTGCTGAAGGGAAAGCTATCTATTAATTTATAGAGAACTACATATGGATGTGATCTGTTTTTCTAATGAACTGAGTAGTGTAACTGTAAGTGTAACAGTCAATCTGCAAATATTGCAACACGGGTCATAAAAGACAAATGATCATTGCACCTCTGGGTTGCACATGTAACTTCTATATCAGCTAGGTATTAACTCAAATAATTTTATGACTATTTTGAAATATTCTAAGTTTTATTCCCCAAATCTATAATTATTTTAAAAGTTATAAAAATTTTATAAGTTCTCTGAGTTTTGCAAAGAATTGTATTCAAAGCCAAGTTCAAGTGGAAATGGTACAGAATGTGACTCTGTTTTACATGGGGAAAAAAAAGCTGTTAAGATCTATGAAAGTTAAAGTGAAATTTAAAACAGAAGCAAGAGTATGAAAAAGATCAAATGAGCTGTGATTAGGGATTATATTTTAAGAAATTATTTCAAGATGCAACAGGCACAGTAAAATAGGAAACTAATTTAAAATAAATGAGTTTAATGTAGTAGGGATTAAAATAATAGAGGAGTTCAAGAAAATCTAGACAGTTTATTAAAAGTGAAGAAAATCTCTTGGACCTTAGAAAAAGCTTTGAGTTATTTCCAGATTCCACAGTAAAATGCTCTGATGGATCTAATTAGAACTTCTTATACAATTTTGTAAACCAGGTCAATGTGAGAAAAGCAACGTTTATAACACAGAAAACGTGAAAAGCTCTATGTGGTTTGTCCATTTAGTTTTGAGTATGTCGTGGGCACTTTGCAAAACAAGTAAAGGCATGTTTTCTTCTCTGAAGAGCTCTTTTTTTTAAGGAGGAGTTTCCAGGTGCCTTGAGCAGATGAAATTCAGCTGAAGTTGGAGCAGTTCAACACTTTTGAAAACTCACGCCTCAAATTCAGTGCCACAGTATGTGTCAGAAAATAGAGGGAGGGAGGAACGATGAGGATGACAATAATGAAATCACAGTTACTTAAGAAGACCCAGATCCTTGCAAAGACTCTTAGCTTTAAACATATCAGTAATCCTATTGAATCATGTGCAAATCAAGGTGGTCCTTTAAATAGTGTTGTGTGCACGCCCGTCCCTAAGCAATGGTGCATGAGGTAGGGGATGGGAATGGTTGAAAGGCATTTGAAAGTGACAGAGAGGAGGGAGTTCAGTGAAGTAAGTTTGATGGGGATTTCCTAAGCAGAATCAAAAGCCTGGGCAGAGGTCTGGAGTTGTCAAAAATGAGAGCAGGTCCAGAGTTCAAGTCAGACATACTGTTAACAACAAAGTCAGTGCTGAGCTGGCCTTATTTAGCTAGCAAACGAGATGATATGAGGCTGCAGGACAGTCATTGGACTTTCTAGGACTTTGATGCTTCTGGGGCACTATCAAAGTTAATTCCAAACCACTATTTTATTGAATTAGATATGATACTTGACAATAAAAAACTACATATAAGGTCTGTTTGTTATCTTGCCTGCGGCACATGGAGGACGTTATTGCTTCATTGAAACAGTACTGCGTAACAAAAATAAAAGTAAAAGATAAGAATAGGAAAGTCAAAGACTCTTTCGGAGAATGAACAGATTTTAAGTACTTTAAAAAAGTAGTAAGCAGTACGGAGTTTATTCTTCTGAAAGCTTTGTTGTTGATATTCTTCTACTTTTTTAACACACTGCAGAATGATTCATTCAGAACTTAAGTACAGGCTGCTTTGGGGCCTGCAGCTTTGTGGGATGCCGGGAATTCGGGGAACTGAGAAACAAACAGAAGGAAGAGAGGGACTGGTGGTATCTGGCAAGAAGGTGCATCTGCTCTTCCTCTCTGCTTTTTCAGCCTTGATTAGAGGTAGCTTGGCTTTCTGTGCTTCCTAGCCCAGCAACCAGGCTTTTTCCCCCCTTGCACGTCTACATCCCTACCTTCTTCCCAAGCAGACTGCCTCTAAGCAGCTGGGAAGGGAGCCGATTGCCCCTAATCAGCTTAGTGCTGGGAAGCTCAGAACACTAAATACAGATGGCATCACCCCCCCAACACGCAGCATGCTGCTGCGATTTTCAGCGAGGCATCCCTCCCTCTCAATTTTGTTTGGGTGAACCAAACACCCTTTCAACCATGTGGCAGAATGCCACGCCGACTTCTTGACAGAAATTTAAGAATCCAGGGGTAAACATAGCAAACATACATGTATTTTGAAAGCAGTAAAAATTATAGTCCTCCAATACCATTTTTTCACTTGCAGCTTTGTCTTTTCTGTAGTTGAAATAACATCTTTTAAATAGGAGAATACAGAACTGGCTTACGTATGAACGTTAATACAGTTTGGGGTTTCTTTTTTTCCATCACAAAGGGCTAGGGAGTCATATCCTTTTATGGGATAAAGTTTTATACCACAAGTAATTTGTGGAAATTCCAGTTAAACCACCAGCTGCAATAAAAATAATGCAGAAAAAGTAATTGGGCTTTGGCCCACATTTTGCTGACTGTCCATTTTCAAATTTCAGTCTGTAAGGGAATCACCTGGGACAGGATTCACCTCATATCAGTTTAGATGTGTCCAGTACAGACATCATCCCCCTGAGCCAGTCACCCTCAGGTCCTTGTACGGCCAGTGTAGAGAAATAAGCACTTTTCTGTCAAGGATCATCTGGTCTGCTTTAGACATCTACCTTGGGATGAGAAGAATCATTTCACTGACTCTGCTCACTGGATCTCTCTTGGCTCTAGGGTCTGCAGACATGCAGTTTGTACCTGTCTATGTTTATTCTGAAAAATCGCTCCCTCCATCCCATGGTGGAGAAACCAATTAAATGCCACCCAATTTCCAGAGGCTCTGCTCACCCCTATTTCCCATGAGTTCAGTGCAAAATAGCAGTTACTCAGCGTCTGGCAGAAACAAGCAGAATTCAAATAGTGTGCAGGCAGCTTTTGGCCTGGGGACATGTAGCTTCACCTCTGAAATGTGGCAAACCCTGGGAAGAGCAGATGCACACGCTTGATGAAACAGCACAACTTCAGCCGGAGCAGGCACCAGGGAATAGGCAGAGCAGGCTTCTGGGGGGCAGCAGCCTGCACAGGGAGGCAAAACAGCCTTGCTGGCTCTGTTACCCCAGTTCACTTAGGGCGAACCATTAAATATTTGGCATTTGTGTATTTGGCACTGCACAGGACTGTGGACTGGAGTCGCAGAGGCATGAACAAATACCCCGGTCTGCTCCGTTTGCGGTGGGACTGATCTGTCCCAGGAGGTAAGCAGGCCAGTGGGGAGAGCTCTCTCCGAGACCCTTGTAATGCAAGAGGCATTTTTTCCTCACCTCAGGCTGCAAAAATGACAGTCTTGATCTGCAACTCCCTGTACAGTCAGGGAAGGAAAAGAAGTTACAATAATCCAAGCAAGTACAGCCTAATTGATAACCCCCAGGGATATAACTTGTTCACTAACAGACTATAAAGGGATCTTCGTGTTGTCCGCTAATGTCTAACATCTGTGATATTTAATTACCTGCACTCATCTTTTAAATGAAGAAGGTGTGCAATAATCCCTCCTGAAGCCAAACTGAGAAAATAGTATTTATTAGCTGAGGGCCTGTTTTAGAAACAGATGGGGTGTAAAGAGCTTGAAAGTAGTGTACAGGAGGAGCGTGAAGCAGGGGAGATTAATTGTTAAGTAATTGAGACAGAGGGGAAGAGTGTTGAATGCAGAGAGCACAGAACAACAGATATCCAGAGCTCCGGGATTTCACTGGGACAGATCTGATTTTAATGGCGTATTTCCCAAACTGCCTTTGTGAAACCATGACGCTGAAGAGTGACAAGAAGCAATGTCGGGCTGACCGGCCAGCTCTCCTCCGAACTGTGCCCACTTTACCCTGTCCCCCGGCTCTCTGACTTCCTACTTTGTTTCTCTTCCTTGCACGGGGACCTCATGGCATAAGCCCCAGCAGGGTGACCTGCTAGAGCAGCGACATTAACCCAGCGCCTGCACATGTCATTGCTAGGTCTCAGCTCCAGCAGAATTAGGAAATGGATGTTCCTATACTTGAGGAAAAACACAGCAAGGTCTGTTACAAACTATTCAATCATTACTCCATAAAAATGGTAACTGTATCAAACACTGTATCTTAAACTTTTCTCTCTCCTACAAAGATAATTAACAACTTGGCTATGTCAGCTGTTAGTCCTTTTCTGCTCTGCCTTTGTCAGACTTCCGCGAGTATTTAAAGAGCTAATCTTTTGTTACACTTAAACATTGCCCCATGTTAATAATCAGGCAGTGTTTATCACTGAAAGGGTTTTTTTGCCGGCCTTGAAATCCTCACCTTGTTTTGTACTAAAAGCTACAGAGCAGGGAATAGGCAAATAAAGAAAAATAGGATACTGGTATTAATGAATAAGCTCCGCAATGAATAAGTATAGGTGAGAGACAATCATCTCTCATGTAGTTCCATCAGATCAGCAAGGTGCAAGTCCCATGTCAAACTCACAACCTGAGCAAAAGCTGAAACGGATACCCAAAGGAGGTATTTAGAGAAGTGGTGCAGATCCAAGGGACAGTTGACAAGAAGAAGCACTTAAGAACAGGCAGCTCCAGTGACCCAGAGGAGGCTGTGCCACATGGGGCTGCAGAGGGAACCCAGCTGTCGGGGCCCATCAGCCACCAAAACTGAGCAAAGCTGAACTCATGGGGACTGGGAGCAGGAGAGGGCTTCTCAAGGGGTGCAGCCAAACACACTATTCACATAAACACAGCCAGCTGACTTCGGTGGTTGTGTCTATAACCTGCAACCATTTCTCCTGCAAAATTCCCACCACTTTTATGCCATGGATATTGCTTTGCTATTCATTCCCACCGTGAAAACCTGAGGTGAGCCTTCTTCCTTCCAGCCAGTGTCCTATCCGCCACTGGACAGGAGACAACATGGCAGGGCTTGTCGATGGTCTGCACAGTTGAGGACAGCTCTGCCTCATATCTGAAAGCTTTGCAAGATGGGACTTGTATTGCACCTTGGGGATGTGGCCAGCCTTCAGGCCAAGGGTTAAGAACCCTTCAGCAAGGGTTAGGATGAGTATGTAGAAATAGAGATGACTGAGATATGTCATTCTACTGGTATCAGAACCCATAAGAGAGAAGTGAAATAATTGCCTTACGATGGGTCCAGCTGCAAGACCTCCATTGCCAGATGCTGAGCCTCCATTCCTAAATCTTCAAGAAACATTCCTTCTGACCATGACTGCCCCTGTTCTTTTGTCTCACTGGCAACGCACCTCTGGGCAAGCACAAATTCTATAAGAAATAGCTGCAGGACTGTTTATTTATTTGTCTGTTTGTTTATTTTTATCAAAGCAGGTATTTGCCCTCATGGAATGATTTATTTATTTCCCATCTCCTGTTGGCTGCATCTTCTCCCGTCCCACCCATTCCAAAGCCCTGTGTTCAGTCTGTCCCCGCTCTTTCCACTCTCAAATATAAAAGTGTTTTTATATACACATACATAAGACTGTTTAATTGCATGGTTTTTAAATATGATACCTCACACCTGTCGGCTAACTTTTCCATCCACTGTTCTCTCTGCACCTAGAAAACTATGACTATTTTCCATTCAAATAGCGTAAGTACTGCTTTCACATAAATCACTTTTGAGAAGAGTGGGACTAGAGCAGGCTGCATCTCCTAGAAAATGACTTCTTGCCTACAAGCAAAACTACTGAAGCTTATCCTCACACCAGAACCTGCTGATTGTCTTTTTTTGTGTAAAGTGCCTCCATAAGCCAGAGAAATTACCAAAAGTGTGAAAAGATGTCTTTTATCTGGAACAGAAAGCGGCCTGCGGGATGAATCTGCAGCTGCCTTACCCGAACCAAAAGTTACCGCTTCTTTCACACCAGCTGCCTGCTCCGCACAGAACACAGTACTTCTCATCACATTTAAATGCAAACTCTCGCAGAGGCGCATAGCAGTTGACATGGTCACATATGAAGGAAAGCCTCTTAAAAGTATGCAAATCTATTTTTTTTTTACACAGAGTGTTTCCATGTTCCCTCTTACAACTTTTGCAAGTTGATAAGGATACATTTTCCTTCTTAACAATGTTTGGTGCAGCCCAAAGATGGCTTGGGAATACGTTTCAGATACTATGTAGCTGCTGAGATGCGGTATTGGTTCATCTGTATTTTTGAGAAACCGTGCAAGACTTTTGGGGCTCTGCCGGTTTCGGTGTGTCAGCAGCGGTGGGGGTATTAGTGGTTCCCTTCGTAAACCTGGACTTGGAAAATGGCGTTCCTCTCCTTGGCCAGCAAGCCCTCAGCCCCTGGGTGGCTGTCAGCCCCACCCGCCAGCGGGCCCAGGGCTTGTGGGTGCCAGGCTGGTGGCTGGGGAGAGCAGCAGGGTGGCTGGGGGGGCTGCAAGAGACGCTGCGCCTGAGGCCGTGAGCAGCAGCCAAGGGGAAAAGCAAGGGCAGAAATGGGGCTCGGGGGGCTTTGGGGTGGGAGGCGAGGCCCGGGCGGGGCAGGCAGCAGGCGCTTGGCAGGCATGCCCAGCCAGCGCCGGCGGGGCCGCTGGGGGGGCAGCTTTTTGGCCACTCTGCGAAGGCTCCAGTCCCGCCGAGCACCTGCACGCAGCCGGCGGGTAGGGAGGGGGTGGCCGAGGGGAGCCTGGCAGACGGAGAGGTCTGGGGCCGGGGGCCGAGGGACGCGCTGGCCTTGCCCTCCGCGGGGAGGCGCGGGAGGAGGAGCGCGGGCACCTGTGGCTGCCGCCCCCACGCACACGCGCGGCCCCGGGCGCGGCCGTGCGCAGGCGCCGCCGTCCCCCCCGTCGGTGCCCGGCGCTGATCCCCGTCGGCGGCGGCTCCGCTGGTGCCCGCTGGTCGCGGCTCGTCCCGGCGGCCGGACGCGCCCGCCCCGCTGCGCTCTTGGGCAGCGGCCCCGGGGGAGGCCGGCATGGCGGAGAGCCCGGGGCGGCCCGGCGCCCCGCCGCCGGAGGGGAGCGACCTCCCGCGGGCAGGAGGAGAGGAGGAAGCGGCGGCGGCGGCGGGGGAGCCGCAGCCCGGGGTGTCTCCCGAGGGGCCGGCGGAGCCCCCGGACGGGCCCCCCCCCGGCGAGGCGCCGCAGCTGAGCGGGGAGGCGGCGGCGGTGCCCCCCGGGGACAGCGGCGGGACGGGGAGCGGCTTCTCCGGGGGGGCGGCGGAGACCTCGGGCGGGCCGGGCGCGGGGCAGCAGGCTCCGGCGGGGGCTGAGCAGCGAGACCCCGCCGGGGGTGCCTCGGCGGGCGAGGGTCTGCCGGGAGGGCAGCCGGCGGCGGCGGCCGCGGGGGTAGACGCGCCCGAGGGCTCCGCGCCGGCGAGGGCAGACCCCGAGGAGGCGGCGGTGGCCCCGACGGGGACGAAGCCCGAGAAGGCAGTGCCGGCGGGGACAGACCCGGAGGACGCAGCCATGGCCCCGACGGGGACGGAGCCCGAAGAGGTGGAGGCAGCCCCGTCGGGGACAGAGCCCGAGGAGGGGGCGGCGGCAACCCCGGCAGGGACAGACCCCGAGGAGACCAATGCGACAGCCCCGTCGGGGATAGACCCCGAAGAGGCGGCGGGGACAGGCCCCGAAGAGGCGCTAAGGCAGGCAGTCCCGGAGGGGACAGACCCCGAGGAGGCTGCGGGGACAGCCCCGGCGGGGACAGACCCCGAAGAGGCGCTAAGGCAGGCAGTCCCGGAGGGGACAGACCCCGAGGAGGCTGCGGCGACAGCTCCGGCGGGGACAGTCCCCGAGGATGCGGTGCGGGAGGCAGCCCCGGCGGGGACAGTTCCCGAAGACGCGGTGCGGGAGGCAGCCCCGGCGGGGACAGTCCCCGAGGAGGCGGCGGCCCCGGCGGGGAGCGAGATGGCTCCCGAGAGCCGCGGGGAAGCGGAGGTGGCGGTGCCGGCCGGCGGGGAGACCGACCGCGGATGCCGGTCGCCGGGCGGCCCCGACGACGAGGACGGAGCGGAGGCGCCGGGGGCGGAGCGGGGAGCCGGTGCCCCGCCGGTGGCAGGAGCGGGGAGCGCGGCCCCGGGGGCAGGGGAAGGAGGCGCGGCGGCGGGGCAGCGCGGCGGGTCCCCGGGTCCCGAGGGCGGCGAGTGGGACGCGGCAGGTCGGAGCCTGAACGGCGTGCGGGGCCGGGCGGAGGACGAGGAGGACGAGACAGGCTCGCCGGCCGCCCTGGAGGAGGAAGAGGAGGATGAGGAGAAGCAGGAACACGACATCTCCCTCTTCGTCAAGGTAGGGTGCGAGGGGCTGCTGGGGAAACCTGGGTTCACGACCCTCCACTCCTCCAGGAGCCCCGGGCAGCTCCTGTGATGAGTGGCATTTAAATCTGGCAGGCAAAAGTCCAGCCTGGCTAAGGTGATTTGGTTATTAACGCCGAAAATAAACCTGCGTCTGGCTCCTCGTTCCTTCTGCGGGTGGCAGGCAGGACGGGACAGGGCTTCCCGCATGATGGCTGAAGGCCAGTGCTGCCCATCCATCCTCTTGGCCCTCGGAGCTGGTGGTACCACTCAACCCAGAACCCAGAGAAGCACAGACCTAAGGTGGTTTCCCCCATAGTTTTCCTTCATGGGCTCTGTGCTGCATTACTTGAGGTTTCTCTAGGTTTAAACGGAAAGGGTATGCAGGGATCTCAGTTTCGGTGGACTCAGGGGCTCTCCTGCGCCCTCCTCCCCGTGGGGCTGGGACCCAGCAGCATCTGTTTGGAATCGCTAGCTGTGACTTGTGACATAAGGAGTTCTCAAAGGATTTTAAGATCTTCAGAATATAGTAAGAAGGGCACACAGCACATCATGGGGGCTGAGGTGGCAGAAACTGGAAAATATAATTCAAAATGTGATATTGGTATTTCCCAACATGAACTATGGTCAACATTTAGATAATTGCCCCAAAGTTCGGCAAGGCTGGATTCAGAGAGTCAATAAACTGCCCAGCAGTGTAGCATCCCTTGTAATTGTCCAGTTTGTGCATTTTTGGTCAGGGAAGATTTAGGTTAGAGGGAAATGGGCAAAAAAGAGAAAAATCGTAATGGTCTTAAAACTAATTTCTGGTATTTTATAGTATAGAGCTTTAGAGTTTTTTCCTAGCCTGTGCTTGGAACCCTACCAAAATCAGTGGGACTCGGCATGGAAACAGCATCCGTCCACAGAGACAGAATACCAGATGTGAAATTTCTGTGCATAGAAACTATCCTAAGGTGTTTTTCTTCCCTATTCTCTGACCTCTCTGGACTAAATAAAGTATGGAGCAGGGTGGGATATTTTTCTCAGAGTAGACCTAAAACTAAGAAACTAAAACTAGGGAAGCAGAAAGGTGTTTGGGACCTTCTCCACTACAAGCCATACCTCCCATGCAAATAGTGCACCTCCTGAGTTGGCCAAGGCTGCTTCTGTAGCGGCTGGAATTAACCGTGAAAGAAAAACTCATTGCCAGCCCTCTGGGTGAGGGGGGTTAGGGCTGAAGCAGTGTTTATGCCTTGATTTATCCCACCTCAGTGCACACTCCTTCTTTTCAAGGCTGAGCCTCCTTTGAAGTATTGTTACTTAAAAAAGGCTGAGGAATGCTCTGAGGCTTACATGTAGCAGTGTCGGACGTGCTGAATAATGCCATACTGGAAAGATGAATGATAATAACGGCTGATGTTGGTGAACCCTCCCCAGCCAGTCCCCAGCTTAAGCAATTCCTTAGCACGCAGGCTGGGACAGATTCTGTGGTCTAAAGGCAACTCTCTACGTCAGGTTGGTGTATAGTAGCTAGATGATAATGCTGGAGTGGAAATCTGTGATTTTGTGTCAAACAGCAGGAGCTGTTACTGTTGAGCCTGGCAGAGATGACTTACGGACTTTCTGGCTCACAGATCAACAGCCCGCTTTGCAGGGACACTTTGGTAACTTATTTATTCTCATTTTATGCTCTTATATCTGTAACTTATTTATTCTCATTTTATGGTCTTAAATCTATCAGGGAGTGCTGGAGAGTGGCAGAGGGCTAAAGTCATAAAGGCTACCTGTGCCTATCTGTGCACCTGGTGCCTGCTTCATGGAAGAACAACATGGCCAAAATTAGAGAGCAGACTATAATAAGAGCACCTATTGTGACTCTGTAGTCCCCAAATATTAGGATTAAGCATGGTTTTTGAAAATATTTATGAATTAATAAAGACAGAAGAAGGAACATTTTTGTGATTGACTTAGCATTAGTAACAAGAACACCTTGAAAATACTACAGCTCTTCTAATGATTTCAGTGGAGGAGTATTACAAAGCTTGAGTATTTTACCTCACCTGGAGCTAGGTGTTTTTTTAGTTTGACACTGGCATGAGTTCCTCCAGTTCAATGCAAGAAAAAAATGCCTACTGGAGAGCTCAGCATCTCCCCACTCACCAAAATGTGCCGGGGCCACAGTGCTGGGGAATGAGAAGCACTTCTCTTTCCCACTCTCGGGAGAATTCATGTTCATGCTGCTCTTGCTGTCGCCTGGAGACACGCTCGCTATCTTTCTACCCTTTTCTCGGCAGTGGGAAAGGGTATATAAACAGGGCGAGACTGGAAGTTCTCTGTGCTGGCTTAAAGTAGTTTTAAGAGTGCATACATAATGCCATGCTTAAACAGGTGCTGATGTATTTTGATGGGAAAAAGGGGGAGAGCAGATTCCAAGGTGGGACAGCGCGAACTCTGGCGTTTGAGGATTATTGAGTCTCTATATCTAACCACAGCAGGTGGTCCACAGACGTGATGCTCCTTCCTGAGCAAGTGCTAAAACTCAAGGGTTAAGGAAGTGAGAAGACGATCCAAACTGAATGCAAACATTCGTTTCCAGCCTGAAACACTTCCCTTCACATGCATGTTTCTAATGCACGACCACCCCTCTTATGCTCTATTATATCACTATTTTGCGCCTGCCTGTTAGCTCTTATGTGCTTTTGAGATGTTGGCACCCACCTCTACTTTAAGTGCCGCTGACCTCTTTCACCCTTCTGCTGCATTTCTCAGCAAGCACCTTGTCTACTTTCCCCCATGCAGCTGGGGCCTTCCTTGTAAATATATTATCCATCAACTCCCTGACCTTCTTCAAACCTCTATTTAAAACTCTGCCCTTCTGTAATGCCACTGGAAACTGGCCAGTGATTAGGCTGTTTAAAAGACTGAGATCATTGTTTATCCTGTTCAGTATGACCCTAATTTCTTTGTCATCCCTATTTCTGTTTGTTTCACCTGCCTGTTGATTTTTGGCTTACTTGTAAATGGTCAAGGTGGGGATTGTCTGCCTGTTATCTGTGCCTGCATGCACAGTGCTAGAGATAGGAGCCCTGTGCCAAGATTTGATAGCACTATACAAATACAGAGAAATGTTAAACGTCAGTCCCATAACAGGAGAAAACTTACAAGAAACTAATACAGTAGTAGTGATTGAATGATCCTCGCACTTTCCCTGCTAGAGAGCATTACACTAGACTTGGCAGACATTAAAGTGCCCGGTAGTCTTTCAGTAATAACATTTTGAGAATAACAAACAGAAGCATCACCATCAGAAAGAAACTTTTCAGATATAACTGTATGATAAGCAGTGTTTCTTGGTTTTACTGTTGTTGATCAAGCATGTTCTTCTTAGAGGGTTTGTTTTTCTTTTTTTTTTTTCTCTCTTCTGCTTCCTGCTGCTTTGCGTTGGTTCATTTAATTTTGCATATATGTATTTGAATATTGTGAATATCGTGTCACCTCATGCCTCCCATGGTGAGGTGGGTGGCAAAATTCCTGCTAGCTCCACAAGCGTGGGCACCAGCAATTGTGCTTTTAAGCTGATTTGGGTTGCTACGCAGTGCTATTTAGTTGGAACTCAGACACCCGGGGTTCAACGTTGAGATGTCACGCTACCTGAGATACTCTAGCACTTAGCAGGGTTAGCAGCGTCTATGGGTTATCATGTCCTTCTGGCCCAGTAGCTCGATGCCGGACAGCCTACAATAAGGCATCTGCAAAGACAGCAGACATCTGTGTTTGGGCAACTGAACTGTGCCCTTAATGAAGCTGAACTACATAAGACTCCTTGGCTATAACAGCAAGACCATATCAGAATTGCTTTGAGGGTTTCACTCGGTGCCTGTTTGATTTCCATTTTCCCATGAAACAACACGTACTGTGTATTTCCTTTAGATAGTAATATTTGATGTTTCCGGTGTTTCAAAGTCAAAAGTTTGCAAAGGTCATCCAGGTACACTTTCCAATCGGTCTTTGGTAATTCAGCTAAGCATATCTGGCACCTTGGGTAAGACACCTTGTGGATGTTGAAGCTTGCTAGCTGGTCTTCTAAGGTCAATGGTATATGTAGACTTCTTTTTTTTTTCTTCTGTGGCAAAAGCCCTTTATTTGTCAGAAGATGTCTGTAGATGGCATAAATTTATCTTACTATTTGAATATAGCAGAACTCTCACCAAAATGGTTCAGTTAATTTTAAGCAATTTAAACTTTATGTAGGACTTCAGAGTTTATTTCTAAACTAAAAAAAAAAAAAATCCTCCAAGGTTGCCTACCAATCAATTTTAAATTTTCTTACAGATAGAAAACTTAAACACCAGAATCACAACTGCAGATTTTATCATTCCAAAGATTTCTAGGGATAGTGATTTATCTGTAAGTGCTGAACACAACAGTCAGCCAAACGACTCAGCTTCAGCACAAGGTCTTCTCTAAGGTTGCTCATCTTCCAAAACAATTCTTGCTTAGTTTCTGGGTTAAATGGTATATAGTAAAAGCTGACCATGAGCCTAAGGTAATAGATCTTATCCAACGAAAAGTAATAGGCTTTATTCAGTTTTGTGATATTCTTGGTCTCTAAATCAAAGTCATTTCTCTTCATTCCGAGAGTTATTTCATTCCTACCAGGGACCAAGGTTACTTTACTGATACGGAATTTCCTTGCACCGTTCCTGAGATGTGCTTGACTGGCTTGACATACTTAGAGCTGCACTGAATTATCAAAAGCGCTGATAAACAAGAAAATAAAAGCCTTGCTGTGAGTAGAGACATAGGAGTAACAGGTGCTTGCATCTGTGGCTCCAAACACCACAGTTAATGTCTCCAACTTAAATGGTAATGGGTGTTTCATACCAGAGCACAAAAAAGAATCTCCTTTTCTGTGATGCGATGGATCTGTGGTTTATATATAACTTACATTTAAAGTATAAACTGAAATTCTGGGCTTTGAGTGCTGTAGGTAAGAACTCCGTGGGCAGCAGGAGCACAGATCCCTAGTAAAACCTCCTAGCCCGTATGCCCATTCAGTGCACTCTGTGCTGTACCTGATGCTGGATGTAAACGTTTGCAGTATAATCGCTGAGTAGGTATTTGTGCTTAAGACCTTGATTTTTGCTCATCGGTGCAATCAGTCTGTAAATCAGTTAAGTGAGTATGGTTTATAAGGAGAATAGCTGACATCCTGTATCAAAATGAAAGTAGACAGGTGTTTACTGTCCTTTTTAAGTGTAGATTCACTGTAGGAGCCCAGTATTTAGATGACCTCAGGATGGTGAAAGTAAAGATTTGTGTGTGTGGAGTTACACTAGCTTTGTATTTATGGATTAAAAGCAGTTTGGGGGGAAATTTAGGTACTGGATATTTATCCAAGCAAAAGGAACTATCCAAAGCTTGCCAAAGGTGAGCACATGGGATTTGTGTGATGCTACAGGAGGACAAATTGTTGTGGAATGAGCAGGTCAATGGTAGGAACCAGATGGCTTCTCTTTCTCTTCTTTCCCCCTATCCCTACCACCGCTGCTGCATTTCACTTTCCATCAAAACCACACTGTGTTTTCCCTGAGGCACACATCTGTTCCTTTCTCCTCACTCTGGTTTTCTCCTTCTCGAGCTACATTTCGTGTACCTTCTTCAAAAGTAGGAGCTTTTCTCAGGTGCCACATTGCTCCCACTAAAATCCTGTCATTTTTTTATACGTTGTTTCCCTCCACCATTCTTTTGGATGTTCTGTTTTCCAGTTGGCTATGAGACTTGCCTGCTTTTATAACTGAGTAGTTACAAAAGTTATCCCAGAATAAGGAAAAAATCATTCAGGAGAAAGCCCTTCCCCTGGAGCAGAGCACGAGCACCGCGTAGGCTAGATCTGCTGAAACCAGAATCAAACCGAAGCTGGTTGGGACTGAGCCTTGTGGGGCTGCCCAGCAAACCCAGCCTAGCCCCGCTTTTCTGGCTGCTGGTTAGTTAGCTGTTTGTATGCCGATTTTGATTCTTTGACTATATACAGCTGTACGCAAAGTACCGAATCAGCAGAGGTGCGTTTGTTCGAAGACATTTGGCGGTTCTGTTCCCTGTTTTGTCCTACAAAGCAGGAAGCTGGTTCTTCCCATGGGTGTTTGCCCTTTCTCAGCTACGTTTTTTCAGCTGGAATATGGCAATTTCGGGTTCCCTAATGCAGCTTAAGAGGAACTGGCATTACAAATTCCTTTCATAACTCTTCAGGTTATTGTGCATGCCGGGTGCACCTGCAGCAGTTTTTCTGGGAGCGGAGTATGCTTCCAGCAGTCTTGAATAAAACTGTGCTTGGGAGACTTTGGTTTGAAAGGCAATGATATCAATCTTTTTTCTGAAAGAGCTATGCAAATTTTTTTGAATGTGCAATCTTCTTCATTTTTTACTTCTCGTGCTTTCCTTTCTGGCCATTCAGGTTGTCACCTTTTTAGAGCTTAGACTGCTAAAAAGAAACAAGGTTTCTTGGAGCTGCTGACTAAAGAATAGCTTTGAAAACTAGGCCAAAATTAGTTTTGCTGCTTTGCTCCTGGAGGGATGCTTAACAGAGCAGTAGCGTGCTCTGCTTGTTTATGCCAGTGTCAGTTCTGACAACTGAGAGGCCAAGTCCTGTTCCAGAAAGACACAAACCAACATATAGACACAAGTGATCAGAAATATGAAGTTGCATCTAGGTTTTGGTTTTTTTTTGTATGATCTAGTCATATTTCTTGGAGTCATCTTTTTGTCCGTGCTTTGGAAGTCCTAAAACTGCATGTGCACATAGGATTGTACAAGCCTTAAGCATCTATTTATTCTCAGTGTGACTGCAGATCTCTGCAGGCTCATTTTAGGCAAAAAAAGTTTTGAAATAAAGTAAGTATCTTCGAAGCTACATTCCTAGACCTTTTCCTATTTTTATTTACTCCCAGCTCACTGCTTCAGTAAAGCACCTCACCATGTGTTTTCCTTTAAGCAGAAGCTTAAAGTTACGTGCTATTTAAGCCCTTCGCTAAACAGGGGACACTTTCCTGATTCAGTCCTAGGGCATGGCCTGTATTTCTGGCTGAAACCAGCAGAAACTGCTGATGAGATCAGCCTGCTGCCCAAAATTCAACCATACTGCCTCTGCTCCTTGAGTTTTGTCTTCATTAAAAGGCTGATCTCACCTGTGATCGTCACAGACCAGGGGCAAGGATGGAAGTTGTCCTTGTCTACTTTCTGCCTTCGGTCCCTGGTTGTCTGCAGTGAACCTTCATTTCATAAATCCTGTCGGAGAGGTGCAGCCTTCTTCAGAAACGCTGGTGATTGCTGCACGAGGTGATTGCCATGCAGCTGTGCCTGGGAATTTTCATGCTGTCTGCCTGTTTAACCTGAGGCTTGATTCGTATTTGTGTATAGATGAATAACAAACCAGTCTACAGGGCTCATGGCATTCGCAAATATAAAATATTAGGGTGTGGTGAATGATCTTCTGGGGGAGGGGAGGAAAGGGATTTGGCCGATTAGTTGAAAAATATAACTATACTCAAATTAAATTATTAATAAATTCAGGTGACATTTTGGAAATGGTCTTCAAAAATAAAAATCAAGAGCTTTTTTTGAGGAAATATTACCTGTCAGTGTTAGGCCTAGATTCATTTACAGGCAGCTTAGGCACAGTTGCCAAAATGGAGGAGGCAGCAGTAGCTGCATCTTTAGCCCTGTACCTAGGACGCTGATGTGGGATGCGGGTGATTGAGGTTGTGATGTTACCTGGAGCATAAGGGGAAGACTAGTGTGCATCCCTCTCCCAAGCCGGTGCCACAGACACAGAGTTACAGAGTTATTCCTGCTCTCTCTTTGACACCAGCAACATGTAATAATTACCTGCAAAGTGAGACAGCATCGGAAAGGGGAAATACAAGGAGCCAAGCACATCCAGCAACCTTATGGTTAGGCAATGTATGGTTTATTTGCTGTTATTTCCTGTCACAGCAGTATGTAGATTTTAAATGGTATTCAGTAGCCTCTGGTTCCCACAGATTTGGGGATTGCTTGTGGAATAAGAGATGTGTTACCTACACGTGTTACCTACCTTTGAGAAACCAGAATGTGGTAGGCATTAAAAAGACAAAAAGGTATCGTGTCCCCTTCCCAGCATGGGTATAACATATCGTGCCCAGTCCACTTGAGAATCTGGATTTTGGTTTTATTAGCATCCCTAACAGTAAAAATAAACCATTTTTTTGTTGATTAAAAAAATTCTAATTCTATTTATTAGATATCTTTAATACTAAACCAACTTTTTCTTCCATTTGAAACCAGTTCTCTCCAGCACTTTGCTGCCTGTTCGCAGGAAGAGGATTAGGCAGCCTTGTGATCGCTCCGCTTCCACAAACAATTCCGCCTTTTTGGACTCTTCACCTTGACGGGTACCAGCCAGGGTTAGCTATCCCAGGGACTCTGCGTTTTGGCCTTTCCAACAGTCTCGTATGGATCCATGCAAAATTATATTACGGCTCTTTTTCAGAAGTTAGTTTAAACAGTGTGAAGCAGAAGTGATAATGCAAATTATTAATATGACCACAATTCTTGAGGATGCTTATCTCGGGTGAAGTCGCTTTGAATTGGTGGCTGTATATTTTTTGGCAAGAGACAGGCCCCTCCTCTTCAGAGACAGTAAAGGAAGTAAGGTAGTGAAAGGAAATATTATACATATTTTATGGAAGGCGAAGTGAAGCACGGAGACTTACTCCTGTGCCATCGCTGACTGTATTCTCTGTGTCTCCCCTAAAGAGGTCCTATTGCTTCTATTAAAAAATAAGAGATTGCCTGTTCCTCTGACTCTGCCCAAGGGGCGTAAGTAAATGCCATGTGAAGGTTACATGATTATTTTCTTGCTCAGATAATAAAATGTCACGCTGTGATAAGGACTTGTACGCACTTCCATTTGCAATGTCTGATTATTTGCTGATAAGATCCTGAACAAGTCGAGTGACTCCATTCCAGTTGCTTTCAATAACACCCGCCTTGTCAGCAGTAAAGTGTTTTAATTCCTTCAGAAAAATATTTAGCTTCTCAAAGCAAACAGCAGCAGCTCGTACAGCCTGCCACCGGCACAGCCGTCGGAGGCTTTCCCAAGGAGGAGGGTGCCCGTCGCAGCCTCCTCCCTGCGAGGAGCCTGGGGCTGGCGTGCCGGCCGGCTGCGGGATGCGCCGTGCGCAGGGAGATGGTTCTTGTCAAGCCTCTCAGACAGGCAAAGGGGATATTTCCCATCTCGGTTTTTTCCTCTTCATATGCTGAAATTTTAGCATATTTGAATACTCAGAGTAGACTAGAAATAGAATTGTTACGGAACGAAGTAAACTGCAGCAGGACTGGAGTCACAAATGCACGCCCTTTCCCAAGTTATTCAAATGGCATCGTTACCGAGAAGTTAAACATCTACTCAGATTTCAGAAGAATTCTCGTTTGTGTCTTGGAGAATCATTGACATTTAGCTGGTAGTCGTTTTTGAAATTATTTTTAAAAGCTGTTACAGAACCTGAGCGTTTTGTAAAAAATCAAGTTTCTTCCCATGATGGTGGCAGATGAAACTCGAAACAGGATCCAAATATACCCTAAAACTTAAAAATTTCAGGTCGTATGCTGCCTACAGAAACAAACGTGCTACCAACCCCCTTGGCAAAACCATCGGCCTCCTTTTTGCCAGGAGCACCGCAGGGGCCAGGGGCTCCTCGGGGGCCGGGACCTCAGGACTGGTCCTTGTTTTGAGGAATATCAGTGTTATAGCTGTAGCCACTGGGGCTGATTGGTTTGCAGGATGATTCGTGCAGTATATCTTTATTTAAAAACTGTACTTTAATTAGCAATACTGTGTTTCTTGTAGTTTCCCAAAGCCTGTGAACGGACGCGAGGTGGTGGGGAGAGCAGGATGAATAGCCTTGAATTTGAATTTACACCGGGAAGGGAAGGAATAGAGTCCAGCCCCCTCTCTGTCAAGCTAATGGGGTTTTGCTGGTACTTGTGCCCAGTTTTTAACTGCTCTCTCAGGACACGTCTTTGCCAGTTACTGCTGGAGCTGACAGGCTTTTTATGTAATATTTTACCTGGTCATTTGAATTATTTTCTACTGGGACCAAAATATCATATACTGTTAGGGGGGAAAAACCCCACAAAAACCAAATCCCTCTTTTCATCTTCCACTTTTACCTCTTGATTTAAACATCAGAGTTAGGAATACCATTGGCAAATTATTTTCGCAAGCCTTCAATGACCTACTCCCTGAAGCTGCATAAAATAGCTTATTTATTTCTTATTTATTTACTTATTTGTTTACAACACAAATCACAGATACTTTATATATGTGTGTACAGTTTTTGCATTTAGATTGAAACAGCATGGCTGTGTGTCGCAGGTTAAGTATCATATGGTGAAGTGTAAAACAGGATGTGTCATTGAAATACCAGTTAATCTGTTTTCCCCAGACCTATAATGTGTTCGAGAATATAATGCTCTTTTGTTGAAGTAATTCCCTGTAAGAATTTAAAAAGGATATAAGATTTTTGTCTCCATGTAGAATGTTCAGCTGGCATCTTGCCATGTTATTAAATAAGGATTAGAAATAGCATTGAGGTATTTACACATAATTCTTGTAACAGGATAAATAGCTAATAGCATTTGGTTTGCTGCTTGTGCGCTTGTGACCTGGTAATGTTCCCATTAACACAAACACAGACAGCACGAACTCTGTAGACAGAATTCACAGCAGAAGGAAATTCAGTTTTTGAACTAGTTGGTATAAGATTAAAGCCAGTGATCTGTAACTGGGCGGCATTTCCCAGCTCTGATTTTCACCTGTATTCAGTTAAAAGGCTCTTGGTTTTCTTAGGCTCCTGCCAGGTTTTTGAAAATAATCTTGAATCTTAAAATTAAAGAATGGATAAGGATTAGGGGGAGTGATCTTTTTGAGGGCTGTGTATTTTTATTAATTAGCCGGCATATTTCTGTTGTGGTTAAAGTGGACGACGGCATTCCCTCTCCTCACTTCAGGGGAAGTGGAGTGGGGGCACCTCTGCAGCCCTTTTCCTTTGCCTCTGCTTAAAACCTTCTCTTCAGACTAAACCACTTGATTTTTTAAATTTTTTTAAAATCTATTTTACAAGCAATGGAGATTTTGTCACATCTCCCATTAAAATAAAATGAATAAAATGGCTTCCATTTTGGAGGAGTGGCAATGATTACTTACATTGCTTTGAAAAGTCGTGGTCACTGTGCGTGAGTAATACACATATAATTAATTATCATCGTGTACTTAAAAAGTTAAACAAATAGCAATGACTGAAAGTAATGCTATTTTGAGTGAAATGTAAACCAAGTATAATTCATGCAATATGACAATTACTTGTGTAGGACAATGATAGTCCTAAATTGGGCAAGATTAATTTAAACGCTACTAAATTGTAGCTGAAGTTTTTCAGTCTTTGCTAGCCACAAGTCAATTTTCCTATTTATTTTTACATTTAATTTTCCTTGCCTTGCCTCTGCTCTCCTTGCCGTGCACGGTTCCTGGAAGCTTGCTTGTCACCGTCATCTAAGCAAGCCTTGTAAAATAAGAGATAAATAAGTAATAATGCATTGATAATTATGACGGGATAAAGTACTATTTGTTGAAATAATTTTCCAAGCTGGTTTAGGAAAAAAGTAAAGTGTCACAAAGTGTTACGGCATTCATGTGTTGTTGCTGGGGGCTAGGCATCTAAAAAACAGTCGAATGTTTACTTTGCCTTAAAGGGTTTAGCATCTGGCCAAGAATGGCTGTGCGTGATTGCTGCACTACGACCCAGAGATGGAAACATGGGAAAATGCTGAATTTTGCCCAGCTCTCTACCAGGGCTCGCTGGCCCCCCTCCCTCGGTGCCCGGCTGCACGAGATGCGGCTCGGGAAGCACCGCAGGCCCTTTCCCGGGCGGGCATCCCTGGATCCCGGGTGGGCATCCCTGGCAGGAGCGTGAGACAAAGATCTCCCCTCCAAGCTGAAGCAGCCCCAGGGCAACTTCTTTCTGATGCCCCCCAAACGCTGGTGTTGCCACAGGAGCGTCCGATTTCCCTTTCCCCCTTCCCGCAGCGCAGCGTGAGAGGATCTGCTCGTGCAAGGAGCCTCCTTCAGACAGCTCTGCTTGGGATGGCCAGGCCTTATTAATCCAACTATTTATTAATTATTTAAGCAAATTATTGTCGAGCTCACGAAGCAGTGGATTCCTGGTTGCTGATTGCTTTTGCGTTATTACCGCACGCTTACTGTGCTGCGGATGGCAGGTAGCTAGATGCAAGCGTCCTCTATGTTTAATTAGTTGCCTTCCCATCATGAGAGGCATCGATGGTTTCGCTCTGAAACCAGGCTCAGCACTGTCCCAGGTTATGCTCGGTACTGTGGCTACCAGAGTGGCTTTATTTGCAGACCTGGTACAGGTAGCTGTAAGACAGCTGAGAAAATAAGTCTGTACTTTGCATTTTTCCTTTGTGATTTCATTTGATTTTAGGAATTTTTTTTAAGAGCACCTGTTGACTGCCTTTAACTGCCCCGGAGAGAGCCCCAGCTCGAGTTGAAAATACCTGTGACAAGGTGAAGGGCCTGGCCCAAGGCTAGCAACCGCAGGGTGTGTAAAATCGCAGAATTGGTTTACTTTCCTCTTTTGTAAGAGTGCATACACACATAAGTTTAATCTTTAATCTCTTTAATGTAAATAAGAGTGAATATTAGCAAAACCACAGCCTCTATAAATGTATTACAAGACGCTGCACGTTTTAATTTTCACCTGCACTCTCTTGTGTTTTGTTTGCTTTACAGAATGATCACTTAATGGTTCATTTATTTATAATCTTTGTCAGAACTGGAAGGGCAGGATGCAGGCAGACCCACTGCTCGGTAGAAGCACTGGGCAGACTGTGATATCGAAATCAAAAGTAAATGGATATTTCATCTAACTAACAGGAGTGAGTTTGGGCCTTTTGTTCCTCATTATTTATAAAGTAACTGGACAAAGGTAAAAAGTTTATTGCCACAAAGTTGCTTCTTAATGAAGGAAAATTTCTTCCTATGCATCAAAACCATTTAATTACTTACTAAGTAATTAAGTTAATTTCAGCAATAATTACTTACCCAGCAGACCGTGAGTAAGTAAATAATGCAGCGAAAGTTAGAATAAAGGAGGCTTTCTCTGCTCTGAAATGGCTGCTGGCATGTAGGGGAGAGAGAGAACTGAAACCAGAGGAAATTACAGCTTCAGACTTCTTTTCCTTTCTGTCATCTAGAGAGGATTAGAATTTCCAGATGTATATAACCCCTTTAAGCTGCTCACTACATAAAAACAGGGTCAAGGGAAATATCCCATAAAGAAACTCCAACACACTGTTAATCCCTCAGCATGAACTGAGGACCAAGAGCATTCAAAGAACCATTTCTAGCAAAGAGCATTACTGAACATATGAATTAGGAAATCTAATAAAACAAGATAATCATAGTAAGTTAATGCAAACACTGCATGAAAGAAAGTACAGTATAATTTCAGAAACCTAACAGAATGAGAAAAGCCTTAATAACGAAATTGTTAGAAGATGTTATGAAATGCTAATAGGTGGCCAGTCCGGGAGACATAAATCTTGCCTGAGCTTCAGATGTTAAAATGTGAGGTAGCAAGGGTTGCGTTATTTCTGCAGGTGGGAGCTCAGCCTGAACTCACATTCAGTGCCAGAAGAGCCCTGCTCCAGGACAGAGCCCATCTTTTATTATCAGTAATAATAGCTAGATAACTAATAATGAGACGACCACTAATGTACAGCTGCATCATTAAAAACACAGTAGACGGGTATATCTAAATTGTCGTCCTGTCTGTAGGTAGACTCAACCTTTAGCCTACTACTTATAATCCGTGGCCACAGAAAAACCAGTTTAATGGTGTTCTGTGGTCAGTTGAAGCTGTGCAGGTGAAAAGTTAACTCCTTTTACCGCCTTGCACCTATGCTCATTTCCTTTCATTCTCTTTCCCTTGGCATCTCTTTTTGGCCCAGCTTTGGCTAAAAGCCTTAATCTACACAGAGTTTTATTAAAAAGACTTCCATAAGTCCTTTGGCATTCCCACATCCCCGCTAATGGTCTACATTTAAGTTTTCTGTTTGTTTTTTAAGTTAGGAGCAGTCTTTTCGTTCTGTATTTGTATAGTACTTAGTTTATAGCGCCTAGGTGCTACTATAAAGGTCTACATTTCCCTGTCTCCATGAGGAAAAAAGGAAAGTTGGGCTAAGAAATCCTCCTGTCTGAGGATCCCAGCCACACCTTTTCCGCAGGTCTGTATTTGCATCAGTTTGGCAGCTGCTCTGTGCCCTGGAGCTCCATATCCTGACAGCACTTTAAGGCAGGACTCCTAAGATATCATCTTCATAGCCTGTTTTGTGGGTGGGCATTAACATCTGATGGGTACAAACAACTGCTGATGGGTTTCAGCAGTTGATCTGGCTCTTTGTCAAGAGGATTGACTACGTGCATGCTGTGCCGAAGCAGCGGCCAGCCCCAAGTGCCCAGAGCGGCCTCCTGATGTCTGGTCCAGGCGCTCAGTGACTTAGACCTCTCTGAAAGTTACCACTCCTTATCACCAACCTTTTGGTGGCCCATAATCTTCCAGGTATGCTCATCTTTGAATCAACGTCCCACCCTTTGATGGTATTGCTTTTACAGGAAGGAGACTTTCTCCCTATCCATCGCTGCTGCTGTTCTGCTAGATGGCATTCTGGTGCCATGTACGCCTATACCTTGTTTTGATGATTATCCACAATCAGGCCAGCTGGTGGCTGAGATACGTCCTGAGCCCTCCTGTATTCCATTAGGCCTGAGCTGCTTGGATGTCCTTGCTGTCTGAGAGGATGCTGCTGCTGCAGCCATCCTGGGTTGCGTTTGGATCCTGTAGCAGCCTCAAGACTTGTGTCCCGTTGCAGCTCAGACTCTGTTGCCTTTTGCCAATGCTGCACGAGGCTACTGGGCTGAGGAGAGTGGTTTTTCAGTTGCCATCCCTGGGATCCTTGCATTGCTCCTTGTATTCTGTAAGTTGGGCAGTTGTACCTGGCCAGTGGATGAATACTGGCCCATACTAGCATGTGTCCATCCCTAGCTGTAAGCATGCATCAAGCATAGAGCGTCAGCAGTTAGATTTGCAGTGATTTGCTCAAGCGACTTTACGTAAAATGCCATTTTTCGCTAACTGCTCTCCTGTTCTTCCTCAGAAGAGGATAACCTCTGGCACCATTTACTTTTTGCTGTCTGGCTAATCTTAACACATGGACTCTCTTCATTGCCAACACCATCCTACCCTGTCTGGCGTCTGGGTGGAGCTCGCTGTCAGAGATACTATATCCATCATCTGTTTCCTTTTCCAAGGAATCTTTCAATTATTTTAGAGTGTAAACTCTGTTTGGGATAGCTGCTGCTGTTTACTGAGCAGTACCCTTCCCTTCCGTCATTGCCACGGAGTTTACTACACATGTTATTTTCACTTGGACGCGTTCATGGAGTTCACTTGGACACGTGTTCACTTGGAAGCGGCATGGAGTACAAAAGCATGGCACTTGCCATCATCTTGTCCTTGGAGTGATGTCCGTGTCATGTGCAAAGAAACAACGGGCAGCAAGGAACCTTCCAGTGGAGAATAAGTCCAAGTCCCTGCTGAAAGGGATCAAATCTCATCTTGAGACAAAATGGGTCTTTTTTTCCTCTTGTGCTGTCACATATGCACGTGCATATTGATACACCTGCTAATCCTACTGGAAACCTGGTTCAAATCCTCATGCTGTGGTGGTTAGGAACCCTTCTAATTGTCAGCTAGAAACATTCATGGCCAGCTTGTACCTGTTTGTTTTTGTTTCAGCATCACCCCCAACTATCAGGGAAAAAATTATACTTGCACTGAGTAATCATATCTTCCCTCAGTCTTTGCCTTCCAAATTTAAACAAGAAGAGATTTTCCTGCCCCCTGTTGTAAAATAGGTTCCTCATTTTCATCATCATCTTAGTAGCGCTTGACTGAGTTTGATTTAACCTTTCATGAAGGCGGAGGACCAGATTTTTGCAGAGACCTCTTCAGGACCATGTACAGCGTCTTCTGCTGTGGCTTGAACGCTGCCCTGCTTCCATGGAAGTGCCAGCTTTGGTGTAACCTAAGGCAACATCAGCTTTTCCCTACAGCTCCATCGGGCAGTTGCGTCAGACATGCTGGGAATAATGCACTCCCCTCTTTTTATTTCAGCAGTTATCTCTAGCTGATAAGTAGTCGCCAAGGGTGGGATTCAGCTCACTTAAGTTACATTAGATGCCTAGACTCTATAGGGCTATTTAGTACTGTACTCGGAGACAGCAGCACTACCAGAGAGCACGACATCCCAAGCGGGTGGGTGGGTGAGACAGGCAAGGTGATGAATCCTCAAGGAGTGCCGCTCGCTCTCTATACGTATATCTGTCTCTACTAACCAGAGACCTGTTTCTTCTGGCTGACTCTATGCGAGGTGGCTTCCAGCTTCAGTGTGTAACATAACAGTTTGTAACCATTTTTATCACTTTTCCATTATCCTCACACTCAGGGTTATCAGTTTGTGGGGTATTCAATCTGTTCCAAAAAGCACTGGTGGTGCTGCCGCTGTTCCTGCCTCCTGGGTTGCAGGCTCCATCTGCAGGTCTGGTGGTTATCATTAGATAATTCTCCGGCATCTCTCTGACTGAAACTTGCCCTTATGTTTTGCTGAAATGCCAGACAGGACCTCCAAGGCTCCCTCCTGGACCAGTGCGCATTTCCATTTTTGTGAGGGGGAGGAAGAGAACAGGAAAGCCAGCATACCCAGTGATTTGAACCACTTCCAGCTACCCTGGTGCTCCAGAAGTCATGTGCTTTTTTGGTTAATCACATTCTGTTCTCTGCAGTGGGACTCTCTGCACTGCTGCCTCTCCTTGTAGCACATGGCATCCATTGACCTAGATGGAGAGGGCTTCATGTTTCTGTTACAAAACCAGGCTCTTCCCCTCCAGGGTAGTAGCAGGTCACGGTCAAGCCAAGTGCACACAAATTGAGTTGTTGGTTCCTCCTCCAGGTTTCTTTCCTGCAGTTCTGCCTGCATCCGTCTTCAGGTTTTGTGCAGCTTGCTAATCTGGGTACCTACCCTTTTTCACACCCACTCTTCCCAAAGAATCTCAGTTTGCAGACTGGATCATTGAGATGTAAAGTCAACTGATGCTCTACTTTTGTTATTTCTCTCTCCTGCTGAGTGCACAGGACTTATAATGAAAGTCTGCTTTATTCTGATGACAAAATTAAATCTTCTTGAGCCAATGTAACTAGCTGCATTTCAGGTTGTCATTCAAGAGGATATATAGCAGATACAAAACCTGAAGGACCTGTCCTTCTATTTGCAGTTGGTGGTATTTGCTTGTTTAAAAGTTACAGGCATACCTAAATGCATTGACTGGTTGTGACTTGAAAGAGAGGTAGGAGAAAGGGGAGAAAGTGGAAGACATCCAGAGGCCCCAGGGTCCATTTTTCAGCCGAGTGTCCAGATTACTAATTTTGCGTGCCCTGTAAGATCCATTGCAACACGTTAGCATGGCTTAGTTTGGATGGGTGGTCATGGGGATCCTTTCAGTCTTGCTTTGAATGATCTCACTGCTGAGACCGTATCTTGAACCACCCAAACACATGCTCGAGGAGGGATGTGTAGAGTGAGAACTTGTCTATGATATAGCTGAAGGCTGCAGCTGTGATAGTCTTTGCAGCCCTAACTTGGTCCTTCTTATGTAGGGGGCAGTGGGTAGAGAAGGGCATAATTCCCGCTCAGGTGGAAAAGGGCCGCGCTTCCTACAGGGGTGGAGTTCAACACGGACACTCTTCTGATCAAAGACTCGGCTACTCAACTACTAGAAGCTGTTTGCATTGGAAGGAGAGCGCTCAGGGTTTGTCCCCAGTTGCATTTGAGTCAGCAGGGGCAGACTTCCAGCTTCAGCAGGAAAAAGGGGCCTTACAAGTGGCATCGTAGGAGAGGATGGTGAAAGTCAAACCACCCCTTCATTCTTTAGAGAAAACATTTCAGTATACTTGCTCCCTCCTTCCCCTGCATGCTTTTTTGTCTTAGTACCTTAGAAAGAGAAAGAAGCTATTTTTAGCAGAATGCTTGTAGTTACATTTACTGTTGCCTCCTTAACCTGAAAGCTTAATTAGGGTTTAGGACAAAAAGTGTGTTATTGAACTTGCGTGTTCAAAGTTGTAATCCTTTAAGTATGTTTGGTGTTCTCTGAACCCTATAATACTGTTCAAGATAAAAGATAGATGTTATTAATATTTCTAAATATAAAATAAGATACATTTCTTTTTAAAACAAAAATCCTTATGGCACACTTTCAGTATCAAGGTGCTTGTTTTGCTCTTAAAAAAGAGAGAAAGGGAAGGGAAAATTATTTTTTTTTACCTGAAGGAGTGTCCAATTGCTGTTTAACACAGCTTTCTCATTGAACTTCACTATTGCGGATGTCACACATGGTAGGAGTTTACCCTGGCAAGTACCAAAAATATGATTTATGTGCAGGAATTTCAACTACCAGCCACATTTTAAATACGAATATTTCTGCTATTTGGCTAATAAATTAAACAGCAGCTGGAAATACCGGTTTTAAGTGTTGGATATTAGCAGATAGGCAGAGCTACATGACTGTTTAAAAGTATTGCAATAATAAGTGGCAACATTTTTACTTTGTCTATTAAAATACATTTTAAATTACAGGTGCTTTATCTTAAAACTTAGCCTGGAAGTACAATTTCAGTATCTCAAGTACTCTCAAGAGTGCTATTAGCAAAAAGCAAGGCACCTTGCTGCGGGGGTGGCTCTGCGGCAGAACCTCTCACGATGAGATGTGCTAACGTCTGAGGCTGCCGCTGCTCATCGCTCCAAGAGCAGAAGTCAAGATTTCCATTTCAAGCCCAGTAGGTGGCATCAGAAGAGTTCTCTAAAATTCAGCATTTGGGTGTGCATGCCCTAGGCCGCAAAATGAACACAGTGCTTAGATAGAGAAAATTCCAGGTAATCTGTCTCTTCCTTGCAAAAAGCTTTGGTTTGAACATGATCTGACCCAAATGACATGCCTGTGGTGCTTCTGTGCCTTGCACAGAATATCCTATGTTATTAAGTGCATTACAGTTGCCTTCAGTGAACCCAAATGACTTGTAACTCTATTTTTATTGCATTCATAACAGAAGTAATATTGCCAATTTTGTTTTTTTTCAGTGATGTGATACTACAGGAACCTGCATGAATACTGTAGCAGGTATCAAGAATGTAAAACACGCTTTGTGTCTTCAAGGAGTAGATGCTTTTTTTTTTAAAATTAAAACAGTATATCTGTCACAGCATACTAACAGAACATGGTTATGTCTAGAAAATAGACATTTTCTAGGGTAGCTGCAGTCAAACCCCTGTGCTTCTCAGAACCTGTTGCCAAGGCTGAAGGAGGTCTTTGCGCTAGTGGGAGTATGGGAGTGCAGTCATACCGCTTCCCTCTGTCTTTCTGCCTGTGATCTTAAAAAAATGCTCATAAAAAAAGGGCTTGGGCACTTCATGGTAAACCAGAGGGCAGTGGGATTTCCTCTCAGGGGTGAGGCGGAGAGGGGAGGCACTGGGAGCTCCCCTCCCCTTTCTCCTTGGCCGTCGTGCAGCCAAGTTCAATGGCTGGTCTCAGTGGTGCAGCAGGGCAGGAAGCAGAGCTGTCTACCACGGGGGCCTTTCTTGCATTGCCGCTACGTGTGCAGAGCCAGTGGTAGCTACTCGTAGCAGCTACGGCAGTCAGGCTGGCGTTGCAGGGCTTAGTTCAGGGCAAGAGTCGGTGCTAGGAATGCAGTGGGCTCAGTTAATCCATGCCAGTGCAGAACAAATGAGTCTGTAGAAGGAATTAAAGCAAAATAGCTGTTGGTCTTGAAAGTCGCACCCAGCCTTAAAGTTGCTTCCCACAGGCGGCCCAAGCTTGTGAACTCCTTGTAGTTTTTCAGGCAGTAGTTTTGAGCTGGGTGCTGTGGTTCCCGTTCTTTGACAGGAGATCAAATGCGTTGTGAAAAAGGAGAGGGGAGTTGTTGGTGTGGTATGAGAAGGAAGAGCACGCAAAAACTGCCCGGTAGCTGGGGAGCGAATAAGGAAACTTGGAGGAAAGTTCCAGTTCAGCCTGAGACAGCTAGCTCAGCAGAACAGGCAGGGGCAGATCCACGATGCTGGTCCCAGCTGGACGGTTCGTTGTCTCCCAGTAGGCAGCGGTTCTGCTCCACTTGCTGGATAAACCTGCCTCAGCCAGCATAAATACGGCAAAGGAGGTAACTTAGCTCCCTCGTGTC
The DNA here is from genome assembly GCF_035582795.1 of Mycteria americana. Classification (NCBI taxonomy): domain Eukaryota; kingdom Metazoa; phylum Chordata; class Aves; order Ciconiiformes; family Ciconiidae; genus Mycteria; species Mycteria americana. The sequence goes on from NC_134365.1 coordinate 120,255,551, forward strand.
GAAGAACTCCACTCCCTCATGGAGTTCAGCTTTTGGAAAAAAAAAAAAAAAAAAGTTATGCTCCTTGTTCTCCTTTTTATTGTAGCTTCAAAGGGATTATATAATTATATGAAAACAAATAAAAAAGTCTTCTCTGCTCCTTCTGAACTGTTTCTTCCGTGCTTAACCTTCAAAAGCAAACAAAAAGTCCAGGAAAAACAAATTCCACTCATCACGATTTTGAAGGCACAGAACATTTGAGGTCAATAGAAGAACCTTCCAAAACGTGGTTCCCGAGGTGTTTGGACAGAAGTGGTTACAAAACAAATCCTTACAAGAGCTCCAGGGGCAGAGCAACTCCAGCTCAGGGAGGGCCCAGACTACTGGTTTAAGAATGACATGCAGTGTGTGACTCCTGGGTAAAGTCACTACAATTATCCTCTTGCTATGGATGAGGATGTGGAGGCAAGCGACCTCTTCAAGGCCACTCAGAAAAGCAGAGCTGCTGAATCAAGGTGGCAGCAGCAGCTCCAGAAACTGAATATAATTCTTTTGGGAACCTCTTTAATATCTTGTGCATAAGGTCTTCCTGCCTAGTGAAGTTAGCCTAAGGCACGGCGGTGCTCCTACCCGTGAGCTTAAGCAGTAGTGGAAAGAAGGGTGTGGAGAGCTTTTCCCTTTCCTGGCATCTTTGAGTAAGACCCAGAACGACAACAACAAAAAAGACCGAAGAGAAAGTGGAACAGTGAAAAATGAATGAAAACAGGGAGTGCAGGCTAATAATCCCATTAAGTAATGGCACATGATTACGGAGAGCTGTCATAAGTCGATACTGTCACAATATACGATTGCTGCCTAGGGCTCTGAAGGCTCTGAATGACAGTTTCTATGCACGGCCTGACCTTTTTCTCCTCTGCAGCAACGGCTGTCTTAATTGTTTGATTAATGAACTCATTAAATCCCAGTATTACTAGAAAAAGCATATTGACCTCCTGACCAATCACAATTAAAACATAAATGCCACTTATTCGAGACAGTGGTTAGCCATCTATTTAAGCAGCAGAAGAGCATAAAAGCCAGCTTTATGTTTTGGGGATTTGGCCCACTTCACCCACAAGATCTGGATGTTAAGAGAATGTCACAACAATTGCAGGTGGAGGCCAACTTGCAGCATTACCTACAATTACAGCAGCATTTGCCTGGTTATTAAGATTATAACCAGTCTGGAAACACAATCCACCATTGAATCAACAGCAGGAGACTCCGTCTGACTTCACCGGAGTTAAGATTTCACCCTGCATCATCACTAAGCACAACAGTGAGGAAGCGTCATTAAATTCTGCGTGTGTACCAAGCACAGCTCAAAGTTACACATCCCTGAGTGGTGTTGTGGAGAAAAACGCAGGGAGTTTTGCCCCCCGGCTGCAATGCCCCTAGCTGCGCTATCTTCCTGGGGGTATCAGTAAGGGAGAGGCAGGTCTTTTCTGGTTCTCTCACTGCTGCATCGAGTCCCTGCAAGGTAAGTTGTTGACAGTCTCAATTCTGTAAAAAGGCCACCCTTGCTTTGTTGGAAGGTACATTATCGTACGATGATGGCACAGTTCAGCTATTGCCGTGTTGCTCGATACACAGCTGTAAAGCTATTTCAGTGTCCCAGCTCGTGATTTTTGAGTGGCTGGTGTCCTCATGGCAGACTCTCTGTTTGGAAACTTGAACAAACACCTTTGGCATGTGTAACTGATGCTTTTATGGCCAGGAGGAATTGTAGCTTCCTGGATTAGGTGAGCTGAGTTAGGAGAAAAGAGTTGTCTCCTGTAAGTCAAAATGCAAGTTGACGTATCTGAAGGCATTTTAGCTAGCTGTATTCACCCTGTTTTCCACAGCAGGCCAAAATATCCACATTCTGGGCTTTCAGCGAAGGTTATAGGAAACTGTAGCATCTTTGAGCTGCCAGGTCAAACCATGTCAAGTTCTGAATCGGATTTGGTGTTCAAGGTCTTGCAGTCACTTCAGTCTGCTGGTCACTGTTACGGTAGGGAAAGGTTTAATAACTGCTTGTGCTCTTGTGCAGGCTACTGTAATTTGCCTCCAGCTCTGCAGAACTGAAGGAAACCTAGAGGTATCTACCACGAGCCCTGGCATAGCTAGTCTAGAGATTTGTCCTCCCTTCACCTCCCACCCAGAGCTCAAGCTCCTGAGGACTAACTGGCTTTCAGCTTCCTAAAGCTCCATGTGGCTCACCAGTTGTCCCTACCTGAGCGGCTGCTGGCTCCTTTACTGTAGGGCCTCAGCAGCCGAGGCTTTTGACTGAGTAACTCCCAAAGATCTGCCTGTTGTTCTCAGTCCAGGCACAGCAACCTTAGAGGCCATGGCCCTGCCTTAGATGTCGGGATGTACTACACAGCCTGGGTAGCATGGGCTTTTAGTATAGATTTATATTAATAAAGTGCAGCAATGATTTCATAAGGAAACTGCTCAGAAGATTTCCTCAGCCTGTGAGAAGGACCACGGCCACATCAGAAATGGAGAAGCATCCTAGTTCCTGTGAATTTATTTTCTGCTGTAAAAGCAAAGTGCTTTCCATAACCACCGGAGACAGCAAAGCTGGGCAAACACTGCAGCACTTCACTAGAGACCATGGTACCTGCATTGCACAGAATGCAGCTAAGATAGCAGTACACTATTGACGTCCCTTGTAGGCCGCATGGGAGGGGAGACACCACTGTATGTGAAGGTCAGATGCCTTTTGGACTTCATCAGCATGTTTAACACCATCAGGAGTAGCCCATAGAAGCAGTCAAAAAGTACCAAGTAAACAATCATCCCAGTGGTTAGAGTTGGCAGAGCGTTGCTGTAATCAGTGATGCTTAATCCTCTGTTTTACTCAATTCCTCAGTGTTCAAATGATTTTTTTTTTTTGTGATAGGTTGCTAGCAGGCTGAGAGGCGTGAAGGTAAAAGGCCGAGAGATTGGCGGTTTGCTATTTTATCCATTGCAGAATAGAAAATCGGTAGTGCTGTAGTAAATTTTCCTCCCAAGTAGGTATGGACATTAAAAAGTTTGCACTTTAGAAACAAGACAGGAGGTTGCTCCTGTAACATCTGCAAGGCTGCCAGTCCTTCACCTTCCTGGTCGCCTATTTCTCATTCCAGTTAAGGACAAATTGGGACTCGGCGCCTGCTTCGCGCCTGTGTTTGTCACGGTAACGCATCTGTCCTGACCTGGGTCTCTGACTCGGCCTATGGACATTTCCCCAGAAGAGCAGGCTGGGGCTGCTGCGTCCGGCTCCCTGAAATTTACTGTCACCAAGGTGATGTGGGACAAAACGAAGCAACTACCGTGTTTCCTTAGCTCCAGCAGTAAAAGTCAGAGGGAGCCAAAATGTTAGTATTTAATGGCCATCGGAAGATAGTAATTGATCAGGAAAAGTTCACCCTGCTGTCACACTTGATCACATAGCTGTTCGTGACCGCAGGGCTATCTGCAAAGTTTTCTGAACGGTACATGAACCCTGCTGCGATAACTTATTTTTTCCTGTCAAAAGCCGAATGAACGTATCGAATCAGTTGTAGGAACTGTTTTTTCTGGACGCTTGTCCTTGCCCCAGACCGTAGCAATCTGTTACTGTAAGATTATTTCTTCACTGACTTAGGTTGATGGTTTAAATTCCTCTGTAATAAACTGTTTGTTTAAGACACCAGAGCACAGGCTGGTACCAGGTTGGGCTGCTGTCCCCTCCGTGTCCTGCTGAAGGGGCTTCCCTGAGAGCCCGGCTGGCTGCTGGTGGCACAGCTTGTGCGAGGGCAGCGGGCTGGGACCGGGCTGTGGCAGAGAGTGGGGGGCAACTGGAGAGGAGCCGGCGGGAGCCAGCCCCTCGCCAGACCTATCTGCCTGCCTCCTCCGGACACGGCACCTCCCACACAACATCCCCTGACTGCTGCTTCTCCCCTCAGTGCAGCCAGCACTGAGAGAGCGTGGGGTACCCATTGCTAACGCCGAGGGGACACAGCAACGCCCTTCACCCCCTTTTTTCCTCGTGGAGCGGGTAAAACATGACATAAGAGGCAGGATGAGGCAAAATGGTGGTGCCGTGTATTTAGCTCTGTTTTAAGCACGTGCTAGCAGCATTTGTAGTCCTGGCCTTATGAAATACACAGTAGTTTTCTGTCTTCCCGTTGCTGTAAACTGTACAGTGCTGGAAAGCAGTGCTGCGAGTAGGAGGAAAAATACAATAGTAGCTTTTGACCAGTTTTCATTTTTGCCACCTACGAAACAAGTCTTTTCCAACACAGCGGTCCAGCATGTGTTTTAGCATTTCTAAAAGTTTTCATACCCTGGCAGTGTTTAAGGCAATAGGCTATTCTGGTTTTCATTACCGAGAAAGCCAGTGGTTGCTGCAGTACCAGAGGCAGAAAGCAGCGGAGTTATCAGAGGAGAATCCTTCTAGTTGATACGGAGAATAAGACGGTTTATGAAGCTGCAGGAGCGTCCCTCTTCCTGCGTCCCTCAAGCTCCATGGCAGAAACCTGCCTGCTCCAGCCCAGGCGCTCGTTTCCAGACATAGAGCTCTTTGTGAAGGTGAGCAGTGTAAAGCTGTCCAACAGCAATGTTTGTTTATGGAGAACTTTTTACTGTATTTGAGATTGATTCGATAGCGTTGAGGAAGGTGAAAGAGCAAGCAGAACTGGTTTCATTAATGTGTGTTGTTTGGTTATAAGGTCTGCAAACCTTAAGGAACTAACCTATTAACTAAGTAAATGATACACCTCGTTTTTTACTTCTGTGCCTTTACATTTAATCTTGTCTTAAAACTGCACTTTAGGAGAATCATATGGAGGGCTTAAAAATTAGACCTCTGCTCTCTTCTAACAATGTCACGTGAAGCCTAACTTAACCAGTAGCGACTACGCGAGACTTCGCCTCATTTTAACAAAGCCTCTTAGCAAAATGCAATACAAAGTACATGAGAGCAACACTTCTATGGTGACGTGTACGGTGAGTTGCACCTCTTGTGCTTTCCAGTAACACCTGGTGATTCGTTTAGTCAAAACCAGAAGACCACCATTACAGGGGCACAGAGGAAGAGAGGTTATGGGACTTGGATACAGCCACGCTTAAGTCTTGAAAGCGGGAGCCCTGGGTCTATAACGAGGAGGGATTAGCCAGGGGGACGCGGCACCTGGGCATCATTAGTCCTCAGTTCAGCAAAGTGCAGAGAAGGGTGTGTTCAGCTGCAGCAAGGCTACTGCCTAATTTCCCTCCTTCTCTGGGGGCCCCACATTTGTCTAGCTTGAAACTCTTAATTATTTGATTTATTCTGTTTTTCCCTCAAGTGCTTTAGATGTTACATCTTAATTTATGCTGGTAAATCTTTCTCTGCTTGTTTCCTGTGATCATAAACTGATTTAAACTTGTTTTAATCTTGCAGTGACTTAGGTAGATTTATGTTCATCTAGACAAATGAGGTGGAGACTATTTCCTTTGGAAGGACTGCTGTGTTTTCAAGTTTGTTTTCTAACTTATGGCAGTATTCATTATGCATTTTAATGAAAAACTACATCTCCAAGATGACAGGATTCTTCATCATATCTATGTGCATGTTTGGAGAAGGATATAAAGAAACTTTGCATGAAGATATGTATTAGTAGAGATAACATGCTATATGTACTCATAGCAGATCTGGGTTTTCTGCTTTCCTACTGCATCTGCTTTCAAAATTTGCTATCATCACAGAAGTATGTACACCTTCACCTTTTTTTTTTTTTAATTGTAGGCTGGCAGTGATGGGGAAAGTATTGGAAATTGCCCGTTCTCTCAGCGTCTCTTTATGATTCTGTGGCTAAAAGGTGTCATATTTAATGTCACAACCGTGGATTTGAAAAGGTGAGATTGTAACCGGAGTTCTTATTTTCAGAACAACTTTTCGAAAATGGTGATTTTAAAGGGTGACTCTCTTCTGATAGATTTGAAATGCACACCGTGGCTTGGCATTGCGCTAACGGTCTGGATGCCTGATTCCTCTTTAGAGTTCACTAGTATAAAGTGGACTAACTCCTTCGAAGCATTTGAGATTTTAATCTGTTTTGCAGTAGGTCTCTGAAACATAAGACAGAAGGTTTGGGGGTTTTTTTAAGCATTTCAGAGCACATTCAGATAGGGGCTAGCGAATTCTCACACTGCTGGTGTGAGGCAGCTGGCCAAGTTTTATTTTGTAAGAAAGACGTAGAGTAGCCTGCTATTTTAAAGGTGAAACAGCTCGTTGCAATTAACTGTAGAAATTGCAAATGTGGTTCCTGTTGTGATTAACCCCATCTCTTTCCTCCCATCAGAAAGCCTGCGGACCTGCAGAACCTCGCCCCGGGAACAAACCCCCCCTTCATGACATTTGACGGCGAAGTGAAAACCGATGTCAATAAGATCGAGGAGTTCTTGGAAGAAAAGCTAGCGCCGCCCCGGTACTGTCCTTCTGGCCGCTTTTAGCCCCTCGTGGCCCTCGATGGCGGTCAGTGACCAAACCCCTCGGTTTCAGCGGGTCAGGCCCTCGATGAGCTGCACGTTCTATAACTGCGATGCTCAAGGCGGGGCTGGTCTGGCTGCCGTGGCAGAGCTTTCCGGGAGGGGTGACTTCGGAGTGAGCCAGTGCTGAAGCCTGGCCCCATGCAGGGGGTGGCCCCAGGGTGGCCCCAGCCGCCGGCCGCGCTCCTGCCGCCGCCCTCGCCTTTGCCCCGCGTTCACCGCTGTGCCGCTGCGGTCATTGCCGAGGCATGAAATCCCCCCCTCTGCAGCAAGCGTGTGCAGAAACCTGTCTGCCGCTGCAGAAACCTGACCTCTTTTCCTCCGCTTGTGTTTGTTTGAGGTTTCCCTTTCACGCTACCCAAATAATTCTGCTTACTGGGAGCAGGTAGTTGGAAGAAAAGGGCAGCGAAAGCCTCCCACACGGCAGACGTGCTGGGGCTCATTTTGAGTGGCTGGGTGGGCCCATCTTAGCACACAGCGGGGCCTGGGTTTCGACTTGTCCTTCCCCACCCCAGCAGCTCTTCCCACCCCTCCCCAAGCCCCGCTGCCCCACCATCAGCAGCATCGTGTCCCCCACCCACGCACCTTCTCTCCGTGGGACAGCAGCCCCCTCCGCAGCGCTCCCTTCTCAAGCAGCCAAACTTGACTTCAGCTAGGCAAGCAGCTGCTCCCCTCCACTTTTCCCTTCCTGTCTGCCCCTGGCAACAACAGCGGCTGGACCGGCCGCTCTGAGCTTGCTCATGCACAAGCGGGCCAGGCGAGGAGGCTGGGAGGAGCAGCAGCTACTGCGAGTAGGGGCTTTCCCTCCTCTCTTCCTCGTGGTCGGAGCCACGCTCCACACAGCCTCACCTCCAGTGGAGGAGGCCCGGGAGAGGCACTGGGCTGCCTGAGCAGTGTTTGCAGCGTTAAGAGGCGTTTCCCATCTCCCTCAGACAAAGGAGGTCGTCCACATGGTTTAACTGTGGTGTAAATTTGCGCTTGCTCAGCGATCCTTAGTTCAGGATAGTTCCCTTCGAGAGTCCTGTGCGGCCATATATTGTGACGCTGCAGTGTAAATAATGCATATTAATTAGTGGAGATGAAAATAAGGGCTTAGTCGTATAATTTATTTTTGTTTCTTTTAACTCCTCAGGTATCCCAAGCTTGCGCCGAAGCACCCCGAGTCTAACTCTGCAGGAAATGATGTGTTTGCAAAATTCTCTGCGTTCATAAAGAACCCAAGAAAAGATGCTAATGAAAGTATGTGCTGCAGTCCTTTCCTCAGCCCTGGTACTTACTGGGAGAAATTAGAGCTGTACAATTCTAGCACACTGTGCCGGAGAGACCCCATTTACAGCTTAGGTTAAACAGTCAGTTTCCAGAGCGTAAAGGCTACGGAAATCTGTGCCTATTCACTCTCTTATTTGTGGATTCCCGAAGTTAGTTTACGCAGATACCACTGTCAGCATGGGAGCACCAACTCCAGCTCCTCCTCGTTTCTTCAGGTCTCAAGCCCGTAACACTGCACCTTCCCCACAGCTCTGCTAAAAGCACAGCCCGCTTGAACTGAGACCTTACCTTTCTCCTCCGTATCTGTAAATAATGAGGACTTTAGCCCCATGGCACATCTCTCTAGAGCAGGACCCTCACTACCACCATGCATTCACTCATCTCTCTCCTCCAGCTCTTGGCCCTGTTCCCTTTGCTCTTGCCTTCTCCCCTCTCCACAGCGGCACACGGGCACCACCAGCCCACAGAAGCCCCACCAACCCTTGCCAGCCCCTGCTGCCCTGACCCCACTCGCGTGCACTTAGCCCAAAGCACAAGACTCATGGGCTGGTTTCGCGTACACCCCGAAGCGGCATCCCGGTGGCCTGCTGTCATCGCTCCCAGCCTTGCTGTCTTGCCTGTGGGCAGGCACTTGCCCCGTGGCTCCCAAGGCGAGAGTCAGTGTGAAGGCAGAGCCACTCTGCTGGGCCACTCTGCAAAAGCACACTCCCGCAGAGGTATTTGAGGAGCCAATTCTGGTAACACAGCTCTGGTCTGGTTTTTCTCAGAACCCCCTTTAGCTCCTTAGAGCTCTTATCCCAGCATTAAGTTTTAAGCTTAGGATAAAGGAATTGCAGGAGTTGGCATGGCCGGGTGTCTGCGAGCTGGGTTGCTGCCAGGAGACAGGATGCAGGAGTCTCCTTTCTGCTTGGTGTCAGAGAGACCTTGGTACAGGCTTGAATGACCTTTTTATTGTCTTAACCCAGATTTGGAAAAATCTTTGCTTAAAGCCCTGAGGAAGCTGGACAACTATTTAAATAGCCCCTTGCCTGATGAAATTGATGCTTACAGCACTGAGGAGATCACTGTTTCCAGCCGGAAATTCCTGGATGGAGATGAGCTCACCTTAGCGGATTGCAACCTCCTACCAAAGCTCCATATAATCAAGGTTTGCCTTTGCTTTTTAGCTTCCTGAGGAGAAGGGCAACACAGCTCAAGGCTCAAGGCTCAAGAAGGCTCAAGTCCTTTCCTAAAAAGCAGAGGAATCCTTTATCTATTCTGAGGCCACACAGTAGCTGTGTAGGGACACTGAATGCTAATGCACAAGGCCATTTCATTACAGCACAGCTAGGCAGATGCTCAAATTGATGACTCTGGAGCTAGAACATCTGGTTTCGTATCTGGGCTGTGACTGCGCTTGCTAAGCCTCTCACAAGTATGAAATGAGTGCTATATGCAGTGCTGTAGAGAAGTGTTTTCATTTGCATTTCGTATGCAAAGTGCCATGGACCAGTAAGGTTAAATTATTTTGTCCATGCCAATTCAAGGAGCCAGCAAAAGCTGAAATTCGAACCTGTCTGTCCCACCTTTAATCCAAAACTCTTGCTTTGCTGAATATCACCACCAGTACCAATAACACTGGCAGGGTGGCCACCACCCACTGCCTTCCAGCCAAGGCTCCCAGCCTCTTCTTGCAGGGCTGTGCAGCATCCGCACACACCCAACAGGCCTGGTGACCGAGATGTCTGGGTGTTGTCACAGCCTGTGCCTGGGCTACTCTGGAGCCAACCAGGCTCTGGAAGAGAAATGGCCACACTGGGAATTCATTGGTTTTCAAAGAAACAAGGTCACTTGAGAAAGTTTCCTTTTTGACTACTATTTTGTCAGAGGAAGAGTGGGTTGAATTGCTTTCTGACACCTCCACAAGTGAAAACTTTCCCGAGAGATGTCCTGGTTGAACCTATTCCAGAGAGAGCAGCAAGGGAACGAGCCCTTTCCCACGCCCGCGCAAAGCTCAGGCACAGCGAAGCGCGCGAGGTAGCAGGGTCAGCAGAGCCAATACAGGGAGAATCACCTTCTGTCAGGTGAATGTCTGAAGGATGATGGAAGATGAATGTCACACCGTCCTTGCTGGCCAACAGGGAGGGATTAGGTATTGGCCAATAGTTGTTTTCCCTAGCCATGTGAAATTTAGTATTTTAATTCAAGTTTTCCCTTTCTGTCTCAGTGAAAGTATCCACGTGTGGGCCGGTTTATTACTGTAAGATTATTCTGTTAATTCTGGTTTATGCTAGCTCCTTTGCTGTTTTAAGCTGCATCTCTTCCAGATGTGGTCTACCGGTCCACATAGCTCTGCATAGCTCTAGCAGAATATTTATACCAAATAAATCCTTTTAAGTGAGTTAGCTTGTTAGCTAGCTTTCTTCATCCCATGTCTTCTGGGGTTTTTTTGTCTTTCCTTCTCCTTTCCCCCTACGTTGCATATAACAACAGACTTACACATTGAAGATTAAAAATGTGCATAAAGAGTAGATTTGGGCTTTTTTTCAGATCATGTGTGTAATGATATTTTTCTTTTCTCTTTTAATAAAAGGTTGTTGCAAAAAAATATAGGAATTTTGATTTTCCACCTGAAATGACAGGGATTTCAAGATACTTGAACAATGCATATGCAAGAGATGAATTTACAAACACTTGTCCTGCTGATCAAGAAATTGAGTATGCATATTTGGATGTTGCAAAGAGAATGAAGTAAACAGAAGATGCCTCCGTTCTTTATTACTTCTGAGATTTAGACGGGCACCAGCCAAGATGGAAAAACAAAAGCCAGCATACATTCTGCAGTGTAATTTTAAGTTCTGCTATTGGCCAATCCTTCTTTTATAATGATTGTATAGCATTATTTACTCATTCTTAAATTATATATGTATATGTTTGTGTGTCTGTACAGATGTCTGCACACATGAATGTCTGTTGTGCATTGCAAGTTAAAGGCATCAGTCAATATTAAAGCATTTGTTGAAGTTAGGGAAACAGTGTAGGTCACGCAATTATAGCAATCTTACAGACTAGTGACTTATGCTAAATTGCTGAATTTTGCAAAGAAATAGCCCTGTTTCTAACACACATTTAACCCATCATTTTTGCTGCCTCTGATCTCTGTTTCGCAGTTGTTGCCAAACTTCACAGTTACCGGGAAGGTTTCTATTTGCTTCTCTGCAGGCCTCGGAGGGCTGCAAGCCAGCAGCTGGTGCCCGTGCAGCACCCTGGTTAACCCAGGAGAGAGGCCAGCCTGTAGGTGAGACCACACCTGACTTTCCAGAAGCCCTCTCCTCTGTGCTAGAGACCTGCAGGGCAGGTCAACGAAGAACAACTCCTTTTCACCTTGCGTGAGTCTTCTTTGAAATTAAACATGACTAAATAAAATTTCCTGCCTTCTCCTCTCTCAGGGCTGCATAACCCATCGAACTTCCCTCCTGGTGCTCCCAAAGAGAGGAACACAGGCTGTCACTGGCCTATGGACTATCTGATAATAAATATTCGACAAGGGAGGAGGGAGAGGCTTCGTTGTCACTGTAGACAGAAGAAATGGGTGATGTAGATGGGTGATCCTACTGATGTAGGACCTCTCTTTGTCATCCTTCCATGACTCTCATTTGGTTTTGGAAAGCAAAGAGGAGGGGAGGCTCTAAGAAAGAAATAGTCCTTCTATACTTTTCCTGGTTGAGCTCCAGCATATCGGCTTTTCCAGGGCAGCTGTTAGGACTTCATTGCTGAGAGCTTTCCAGCTGATCAGACAGGTATCTATCAGGAACAACGTAGACCTACCTCCTGCCTTAGGCAGGGGATGGATTAGATGAACCCCTCCAGCCTTGCATGAGTCTGTGTTCAAGGCAGCCAGTACTGGCGAGAAACACCCTCTAGCCTGGCATCAGGGAGCACACTATTAGAGATGTATGGACTATAAAAAGTGATGCCCACAGCTGCTTTCTGCTGAGCAGGCCCTCAGCAAGCACATAGGAGTAGAGGGTGCAATGCTTTAGTCATAGGGTCACCTGAAGTTTCCTTCTGATGGATTTTGCCTGTATGTACAAAATAGATGCGGAAATGGCTAAAAGTAGCCTTTGTAGCACCTATATCCACAAAAAGACTGTTATAGACTAGTCATTCGTCCTTGTCCATGTCAAAAACGCGCTTGCTTTCTAACAAAGCATTACTTAACGGTAATAGTCGGTGTCAGATATATTGTGTCTGCGGTGTCTTTGTCTTACACACTACACATTTCTGATGCAAATGTCTATCTTCACAATTATTTGTAAGCATTGTTCAATATGCAGTTTTAGTTTGCCTTCAGAGAAAACAGACACAATACCTTTCCCCTCCCACCCTCAACTGTCAACTCTCGTATTGGGGTTGATAGCTGAGCAGTCACTCATCACATATTACTAACTGTTACTTTGTATTCTTTGTATTTTCAAATACATACATATATATATATATAATATGAAAAATGAAATCTGTATACTCTTTTCATATGCCTTACAAATTTAAATAGAAAATATACAAATTCATAAGTAATTTGAACAGTGTTCTGTCTTTATTTCCTCGGTAATTTCCCGGTACGATGCATTGCAACAGTGGCCTGGATTTTAAGAAATAAGAGGCAAAATTTAACCCAGCTTTGATTTTGGAGGAATAACGTATGTCGCAGACCTGCAGTGAGGTCTTGGGGGCAATACATAGAGGCTCTGCCCCTTACTTCTGAATAAAAACCTAAAGGGCCAGGATGTAATCCTTGATGCCGAGCCACCTAGCACAAACTGTCCCACGTCCACGCTGGTTTGGGGCCGGCCACATTTGTAACTGTTTGTTCTCGGGGAGATCCACGTGGGATGATCCAAAGCAGCTAGGGAATGTCCACGCTGCTCGGCAGCTCTTGCAGCAATCCCAATGCATGAGCCTGCTCCTGGCCCTCTCTTACTTCTCACCATATATACAGTTATGTCTGCTTCTCATCAATAAATAACAGACAGCCTGGGCTATTCTCTGGCCCTGAGAGCATGTAGCAATATGTGGTTCACACCCATATGGCTCTTTTCTACCTCCTGGAAACAGGTGGCTGGTTGTGGAGAACAGTACCTATCTCCAAATCATGCCTGGACGTTGGTGAGAGCAATGCTCTTTGGCACAGAGTATTTGTAACACAAGTCTTGAGGTTGGTGAAGATGAATGAAAATGTGCTTCTGAAAGCACTAGAAGGACAGAAAAACAAGGGTTTAAAAAAAGGAATAGGTTAATCGCTACGGGGCACTGTAGAAGTAATTTCATTCGAAGGACCTGATAGCAAGAAGGCAAAGAACAAACTGAAGCCTCAAGCTAAGGTAAAGAGATGAGGAGGAACAGGAGGGGAGCCATAAAACATCCTGATAAAGAAAACAACAGAACCATGGGAAGCAGGAGCTTTGCCTTTGACTTAAAGATCGTGACAGATCCCCAGGGGGTATAAAAGGCACATCCACAAAACAGCTTGTTGTCACCAGCGAAGAACCGAAGAGATGTGCCAGGACTCCACAGCCGGTGGCACTGGCCTGCCACCTCACACACAGGGTGTCTGGGTGCAGATGACCCATGGGATGCTGAAAGTGAGTAAAATGCATGCCATTTAGAATAAATATCACCCTTCTCTTCCATAAGGTCCCACACTGGCTTCCTTCCCCTGGACCCATGGTAACAACCGCCCCGTGGTGTGGCTCTGCCGGCTTTCCCAACCCAAACACAGCACCTGTGTCCGCATCCGGAGCTGCCTGCAGCTCAGGAGCTAGCGTGCCAGGGCTCAGTGGTAGCCCATCACCATGCGTCCTTACTGACTGAACAGGGCAAGAGCCGTATCCGCCTGAAACACCATGCTGCTTTGTGTTACGCCCATGTTTATGGTTTATAGACGCCATGAAACTTCTTTTTGCCTCCAGATCATTCATTTAACCTCCCTCACCCTGTCCTCTTTTTCCAAGGCTTCATCAGAATCACATGCCTGCACTTCCAGTACTGTCAGGTGAAGGGAAAAAAAGCCTCAGACACTCAGCAAACAGCTGAGGTTTTTCCTTAAAATCTGACATTGCTTGGAAGGATATTTGATTAAATGCTTGTGGCCACTGGTAGTTTTGAAACCTAATGTTTTGTGGTTTCCTTACTCCTCTTACTCATGCAAAAGAAGTTCACGGCTCCAGCCCTCCATGAAGGATTGTTAGGCACACACAATGCTACCTAAAACAGCACATTACGGTTGGTGTTTCCATATTTCAGGCCACACAGGGAGAAAATGCGGGTAAAGACATGATAGAAATGACCCAGCATGAAAACTGAAGTCACTTCATTTGTCCTGGGATGGGGTGAGCCAAAGTGTCCACACAATCCCACAGTAAATTAATCCATATCTATTACACATTTCGAGTGTCTGAGTCTGGCCCGTCTTAAAACACGTTATTTTAAGAAAACACCTTTGTCCATATTTGAGTTATTCTATTTTTAAAAGACCATTGAAACATATTTTTTAAACAATTTACTGGAGAACAAATTAGATGAGATAAAGGGAGAGAGAAAGCAAGTTGTGGTGTTAATGGCATCACCAGCTGTCTGAGTGGCCTTGACATGCAATAAGATGTAATATCTAGACACAGATTTGTAGTGCTTGATCCCATGCCAAGGCAGAGATCATGTTCCATTATTTAAAGGCATGTTTGCAGAGATAAAGCTACTGATTTCCAAATGCTTATTAGCACAAATAGTTCCTGTGTGGTGTTGCTTGTACAAAAAAAGTTTTTATTATATTATCACTTTAAATACAATTTTTACATGTCCCTTTTAAACACCAATTATACGCAAGGCAAATATGGTCAGACAGTTACTTTATTAATTACTCTTTAACCACTTGTGTAGAAAACTCTTCAAGATTTGAAGACGTCTTTCTCAGCTTCAGTATCTTAGTCTTTAGTATGACCCATCAACTTGAAGGTTAAACACTACTTGCGCTCAACGCAGTATTTCCAAAAGCAGGCTGAAATAAAATCAAATGCAGGGTAACTAATAGTATCATATTTCCCTCAATGCATTCTTTTTTTTTTTAAATAGCTTCAAAGCAATGAAAAACTAAACCTCATGAAAGCAAGTTAGTATCCCTCATCTGTATCAACACGCTATTTGTTTGAGTATAGGCAATTATCTACATTTCACAAGCTCCTTACAACTGGTTGAAGTTTAGTTTTAAAGCCAAGTTTTCTTCTACGTTATTAGAAAGGTTATTTCTAAGCTGTCAAGAACTGGTTATCAACTGCTAAGGTGAGGCATGACCCTGAAAGTTCAAGTCAAGAGAAACTATGCACAGTATGGTAGAGCCTTGACTAGGTTAGCAAACTTCCCTCTAAACCAGCCACCCCAAGTGTTGATATCACCCAATCTCTGCCAGTCACCCAGATATACTCCATGGACCCTTAAAAGCTACTTAAAGGCTCACAGTGGTTCTGTGGACATTCACCACGACTTCACTGACCACGGACAGGAGCTGCTGCCCTACAAACTGAGTTTCCTGGTTAGAGATCCTGAACTCCTGGTGGGGCTGGGAGAGCAGAGGTTTGCCACATGGCTCACTGCTACGTTCTCCCCATCAGCAGTCTTAACTGACATCGTATCCCTGAACTACTCTTAGCTGTCTCATGTGACAAAGACCCAAAGGCAGACCCTGCTCATGAGCGTTGGGGTAAAGCAAGCTGGTTGCAAATGCATGGCTCAGACCAGCATTCAGTTTTCCTTCACTAGCAAACTGCAAAGAAGTGAAGCAGCAAGGTTTTTCCAGGTCCTGGCCTAAACTGGACTCCTGCTGATTAAGATGTTTTTATTGATGAGCAGAAGGCAAACAGAAAAATCTCTTCTGGCAATGAACTAAAGGAAACAAGAGTCTTATTTCAAAATTTGAAAATTGTTCAACTTTTTGATTAAATCAAACCAATGAGCTGAAATCAAAATAGATGTTCCTTTCCAAAAACTGAGGGTATTTGGTTTTTTTGGGTTTCTTCCTTCTATCATTCCCTACCCTTTTATTTTATTTTTTTCAGTGATGAAAGGGGGAAAGTGAGAGCTAGAAGTGCTGGAGAAGAAAAGAAAAAAGACCACAGAATACCAAACCTTGGTTTTCAACTCAAGATTAAAAAGTAAAACAAGACCTAAACTAAACCTCTATCTTCTTTTGTTGAAAAATATTTGAAAAGTTGCTTTCGTTCAACTTCTTGTTCTTCATTTTGAAAACATTAGGATCAGCACCAAGCTATTAAAAGTTTCACTCCTCTCAAGTGATCTGCAGTGAAGACAAGAGGTCTCTAGAGGTGAAAACTCTGCTGCTCCTTTGCCTATAGGAATAATCACAGAACAGATCTTCCAGCTCACTCCATTGTAGGACACTGAAATAGTTGTAAATTGCTCCAGGTAATGAAGCCATACTCATATGAGAGGCTGCAAGGATTCGGACTATACACAGGTTGTAAGGAGGATGCTGCATGTCAAATCCCCCTGACACAATGTACAGGCTCTGTGTGCCTCACGCGTAACTGTACTGTAGCAGGTAGTGTCACAAGCCCCTCTGTGCCTAAGGATGCCTGAGCTAACAGGCTGCAAGGCGATAAGAATGTGTCCACACAGTGAGAGTATTCATTATAATACCTTGTGATGTGGATAGAAAGTCCTACCATTGCATCAGTACAAGTCTTCCTGAAGGTTGCTCCTCTGCTGATATCAGCAAACCCTCCCCTGATAGAGCTCACATCACCATGGATGTAACTTGAGCTAAATTGAAGGCCTCTCCCCACCTCCTCCCTCCCTCTCCCATCTCATTCTAGATAAAGCTTGCGCCTTGGGAAATGTGGTAGCAAAGGCACACCCAGATAACCGCATCAATGAACTGATAAAACAGGCAGCCTGCTGAACTACAGCTGCTGCAGAGGTGAGAGCAGCTGTAGCAGCTAACCGTGTTCCTGCATCCTCATGAAGTCAGTCCCCTTGGCTCTGGAGGCTTGTGCGACAGCATTCTAACCTGGTTCAGCTGTCCAAAGTGCCTAAGTTACCCTGATTTTCTTCACCAAGATGACACCCTGTCCAGGTTAGAGTATCCTGCTTCACAGTGGAGCAGGGGTATCCACAACAGCCTGCTTGTATCGTGCAGACACACCCCTAATACCACAGCAAGGTGGTTCTCACCGAGTTAAGAGTTGTTTCTAGATAAATGTGGGAAGGCACTGGAATGCTTTAGTCTCCATCCTCCTTTTCGTTATTCAAAGAGTGAGTTTCTTGCCCCTGGCATAAGAGCATAGAGCCTCTGCCTATGGCATGCCGAGGAGCTGCTCACTCAGGTCTCATGCCAGCTGGGGCTGAGTGCACACCTTGAGCTAGAAGCTCTCCCAGGGCTCACAGAAATATAGACCGGAGGGGACGCAAATTCAGTTGGCCCTACAGTGTGATAAGCAAGTGAGGTGAATGGCTCGTGTTGTGCTTGAACCTCACTGTAAGAGGGGCACGGATCAGGAGATCCCACCCAAGGAGAGCTTTAGGCAGGACTGAGGGGTACTCAATGAGCAGAAAGAGGCACCAAGGTGTAACAAGGTCCAAAACATTACTCTGCCCACTTTAATTTATACAATTGGTTTTTGCTTGCTGCTTGGCTTTTTAGATCTTCCAGTATATCAAATGTGTGTTATACCATGTTGAAGTGCTGTTGAAGTGAAGTACATCTACCACTATCCATCTTCTCAGCTACAAAAATCATGAATTAGACCTTTGGAAGAATGAACTGACTTAAAGTGTGACAGACAGAAGAGGTAAGTGTTCCTTCTTCTGTTTTGCCTGCTTTTCTGTACCAGCAGAAGGCTAATAATTAATTACAAATCATAAAAAAGAAAAATGTGACTTGGGATTCTCACTCCCACTCAGGGCTATGAACTGCTAGTTAGGTACTAAATTACTGATTTATAAATCTATCGGGAATATAAATCCAAAGCACAGGAACTAGAGGGGACAAGAAGAAAAGAGAGAAGTAGAAAAGGAAAACATGAGAGAACAAAAAAATTAAAAAGAGGTAAACTGAGACAAGGGAAGGGAGATGTTCCTTCTGAGTAATAGGCAGTGTTTGTACTGCATGTACCTGGTATAAACAATGTTTTATATACACACGCACAGAGTGCCTTTAAGGTTTTGTGCTCCTTCGCTCAGTCAGAATGCAAACTCCATCTATCCATCCACGTCTCTGAAGAATATGGCTATAAGTGTTCAGGAACAATACTTTACTTTGTAAGAAATTACATGACCAAAATAGGAGTGGGAGAAGTTATAAATGGAACACCTTTCTTCTCCCCTGAATTTAAGAACTTGCCATTAAATTATATTATAAAATCTAATGGGGGATCAGTCAAAATCATTCATCTGGATTAAAAACAACATCTCATTTGTGAAGTTGACATTTTAAAAGGTTTGAAAGCCAGTTAAAAATGAGATGTCTTTTAAAAAGCAATCCCAAAAGATTTCATGCCAAAAAAATGTTGAAACAATTTCTAGCCAGCTTCCTATCTCACCCCTGTTGCTGTAGCATTTGAATGCCTCAGAAGTATACTCACACCCACAACACCCTTGTCGCAAAAGGAAAGCTGTTATTCTCATTTCATACCCACAGAACTGAAGGAGGCACAAAGAAAATGTTTCTGGTCCAGAGACATGAGGCAAACTGTGGTGAAGTGAGGTCTCTCACACTCCAACTCCAACCACCTGAGAGCTTTCCTGAGAGAGACTTAGTTATAAGTACATGGGGAGCTGTGCATCTGTTCCCTTGGCAATATAAGGTCAGATCTGATTCAACTTGATAATGGCTAAAATGTCTACTCTCTGGTTACTGTTCAATGGTTTTCATGGCCCAGATAGATTCCTCTTTGTTGTGGGTGTCATCAATGGGTGTCAACAACTTGGCATGATTAGCATGAATCCAGAGTTTGGATGGCCTTAGAGACTGAACTGATGTCTTACCTGTGGATATATGTTAGGGGATAGTGTTTCAGTGAGAAAGCTATGGTTTACACTACACATTTTTTCAGTCAGGCACTTCTAGCACCTTCTACAACACTAACCGTGGTACCAAAGTGACCCAGTAGCTAGCTAAACAAGGTACAGCATCACTGTTTAAGTCCCACCTCTCTTAATTTTCCAGGAGGTTGGCAGTGAAGGCTTCCAGAAATTCTTCCCATGTAAAGGACTTATTTCCAGGAGGTCCTTGCTCAGTTCAGATGGAGGATCAGATGGACGTCCAATTACACCTTCCTGTCCAAAACAGTACAAATGTAGGACAATGTCAGTGAGGCAGCCTCTAGAAACTGAGAACACCGGCAATCCAGGAAACACAAAACACAGCATTGCTTACTTTACTGAATAATGATGAGAGCTATATGGGTATTAAACAACAACCAGAGTAACAAATAAGAGAAAACAGAGCTGCCTGTTCTCACCGTTTCGACTTTCTTTCCATATGTCTTGGCATAAGCTGAAATGCAAAAAGGGAACACAGTTAGAAGCTGTTCTGGAAGATGATGATTCTCCTTCCTGCACACTTCAGCATGACCTGTCATTTATCAAGATGCATCCATGAGGAAAATTAGAAGACCTGGCTCTTCCCACAGCTTGGCTTTCTGTAAATGTAGCATTACCATGTGTCCCTCAAAGGTCAGCTTAACCTCCAGCATCGCTTCTATCCCTTATTAGCATACAAACAACTGAGTTGTTGAGAGTTTCTGAAGTGGACAGGAGGCTACTTTGATTTCTTGCCAGTACAATGAACATTTTACTACTTATATGACAGTTAAGACTGGCAGAGATCTTGGTAATTGGATGCTTTTTGGAGATTCACAACACCATTGTGGCTCAGATAGGAGACAGATTTTACCCTGAAAACTCTCTTCTTGAACAAGTCCTCAAACCACGAGCTACTGCTACACACAAGCAGTAAAAGTCCCTGTGTTTTTTAAGCAACAGGAACGCCAGGTCTGTAAGTGCCTAACTACAGATAAGGTGTTACAGCTTGAGACCGGGGCTCTCACAGGCCTGAGATACCAGCACAGAAGGCTTATTTTCAGTCTGAGGCACTTGCTCCGTATTTCATTTATTGCTTACGTAGGTAGCTCCCTGCTCAGGTAAGTTTCCAAGCACGTAACTTTTTACAGGCATTACGACGAGTCTGAGCCCTAACTCAGGAGCAAGAGGCAACAGGGTAGCCAGGAGAAAGGCACCGAAGCGCGTACATATATTTGAGGCTCTCAGTCAAAACCTCTGCTTGTGGACAGCGGACCTGAGAAGAGCGATATCAGGTGTGTGCTGGGTGAATGCATCCTTACTCCTGCTCTGCACAGAGAAGCATGGCCACCCAGGTCTGGGTTAGCCAGTGGAGTGGATGAACACCGCCGTGCCACTTTCAGCCAGAACCAGCAAGATAAGCAGCAGACCACAAAAGACTGAAGAAAACCAAATCAGACATACAGAGGCAAATTTGTGTTTAGAGCCTTAAACCCCTTCTTAAGAGACGTCACAATCATCTAGACACAGTGTTACGTGCAAAGGCACAAAAGACAATGCCTTTAAATGGCAGATGGAGGGTAAAAATAACGTCTGCTAGAATAAATGTCTAGCAAAGCCAGCGTAAGCTATCCCAGAACATATCTACTTGTTGCTCCCTGGGTGGAGAGAGCTCAGACTTGGAAACCTCAGTGGTCCACAGTATACATGTGTGCCTAGGAGAGTGATGAGGAGATTTCCAGATCCAACACATGCTTGATATGTTTGAGATTTCAAATTCCAAAGGCACTGAGAGAGAAGAATATTCAGTCTCAGTGCCATGCAACACCTGCTGAGTTACTTTCACACAACGGTTTCAGGTGGTGCTCCCTGTTTTGGCATGCTCCAAGCTTTACTGAAACCGCACAATTTCAAACAACATGCTTGGTTTCTACCCCAAGGTTAGTTTAATGAGAACTTTTTAGCCGAATCCTCAAGGAATCCTTGAGGAGATGTAAATCCCAGTTAGAAAACAGTTACAACTTTTCTTTTCCCTGAAGATAACTCAAAGGGCACTTAAGCTGGGAACAGGAAGCAAATAATATAATAGTATATAACCAACTTCTCAAATTCACTAGTGGAGTGTACTCACTATTTACTTACCAGTACATCACGTGGCTGTAAACAGTCTGCGCAGTGAGCACATGACGGTCCGATTCAACAACCAATATTGCTTAAAATGCAGCTAGTGAAACAACGTAGATGCACCTGACAGAAAACTGCCCACAATATACTCCAAAGCAAATACTAAATCGGAGGGCAATTAACTGAAAGCAGAGTTGCAGAGGGGGGTAACTGTATTCTTCTGTGCTGAATCAGTTGCTTTGCTACCATAAAACCTCACCCGTTTTTTCCACTTGGGCAAAAGCTGCCTTTCAAGATACACATGGTGGTCTTGAGTCTCCAGGAAAGCAGTTCTGTGCTCTGATGGGATCTTTGAAATTGTCCTGGTACAGAAATACCTAGGTCAGACAACCTGGGTCACACAAGCATAAACCCAGATTGATTCAGACTGAACTGCCCACTCACGATAAATACCTCTGTTTGAAACCCCTACTGGGGACTGTGGCAGCTCTGGCAGTGACAGGATCACCACAGTCTAATTCGGCTGACTGTTTTAGATGCCCACAGACAAGGCATAAAATTCAGACAAAATTCTCGTGCCGAGACATCTACCAAATTTGACCTGAGAAAGCTGCAAATCTTTCTCTTTTTGGTTTGGGTTTAGCTGGGTGGTTTTGTTGCACAGAATTTGTATTGCTTATGGACTACGAAAATTTAATGCTGGTTCTCATAGCAGGATGTTCATGCCATGACTTGGAGCAGCGTTTAGTGCTCACAGGCTTATGTTCTTCATTTAAACATGTCCAATTAATAACAAGTTTAACATCAACTGTGCACATAAATCCTGTTCTTTGTTTCCATTTGCACGCCTCCAGCTCTCATTAAGTTAAAACGGATTCCCTGTTACTTTGTGGAAAAGTTTTACGAGAGGACTACGGACAAATATTGAACCTACACTAAGTTTATGACTGAAGTGAGATCCTTGTTTAACCAGTCAGATGGTAGATCTGACACACTAGAATATAGCGAGGAAACTCTCATTTATAGCACGATACTATGGTGTACATGAGTCAGGTTATACAGCATTCACCTTCTGAAGCTGGAACATGACCTACAAATGTTAGTAAAAGAAATGATTTAGCCTCTTCTAAGATTTAAAAGCAAAAGATCACTGCTCCAAATAGAAGTCAATGGAAAGTCTGTGGCTTGTGGGTTTGTTTCTTGTTTAAATCCCTCCACCTCCCTGAGTGAGTTTTTGCTTCCAGTTAGACTGAAACATGACCTCTGCCCTGCAGATATGATCATTATCTCTTCAATGTTTGACTCATGCTGTGTCACTAGTGCTGAATGACATGGCAAGTTGTACTACAAGTAGAACATACAGAACCAACATTAATAAATGTTAATGCCCTTAAAATACTCAAAAAACTTCTGCAATGACATATTGCTTGCAGTAACATTTTTCACAGCTTGCTCTCCTCTCCATTTTTGGATTTTGTCATAGAGAAATATCTCCGACACTCTGAAAACTTCCATGCCTATAAGACCTTTTAGTGGAAACAATTTTCTTGTTTCACCTCTCCTTCCCAAAAATTCTTCCCATAACACACAGACAAACTTACAGGTACCCCTTCCTTAGAAAAACACAACAGTCAAGGAAATAAGGAAGAACCTTACCCCATTCAAAAAGGTAGCTGGCACTTTTTGTTACCCAACTCTTCCATACATTATAGAACAAGGCATACACAGAATCAGCTATATACAACACCTTGTCTCTGCAAAACCAGTAGCGGATTTGCAAATTTCCAGACCAATTACTTTTTGGTAGTTACCTTTGATTCCACTGATTTTAGGGTCTTCTATGGGAATGGCACTTTTTTGTGCTTCATCAAACAATGACAAAAATTTCAGGATCCTTTCTTGTTCATCTGCTACAGGGATCTCCAGTGACATCTGCCTCTCAGCTTGGTTGGGGGAAAAAAAAAGAAGTGTTACAATCTTCTTCAATGTCCCATGTAAAACTGTATCTACAGTTTGGCTGGATTCACACCTAATTTTTCTTCTTAGATATGTTTACCTCAAAAAGGTAGCCTTGCACTTACTGAAAAATGCAGATCTCTAGTACAGTTCAGCTGAATGATAGAGTTTGCTGTGAAGTACACAGCTTTAATAATAATTTATTATTAAATATTTAATAATAATAATTTATTGAATAATAATTAAAATGAATATAAACAGATTATTATATTATTAAAGTATAATAAATAATCACAAGATTTAAAAGAAAAAATCTTAAATAATATAAAGGATTTATTAAAAGGAATGCAACATCTTCGGCAAGCCAGTTTCTTCAGTGGGGCTACGCGAGTTACTCCACCTGAGAATATCTTGTTTTGTATCTTAGTAATCCCTACCATAATACAAAAATCTTCTCTTCGTTCTTTTTGCTTACATCTGCAACTCGTGTTCCAACCAGCCCACTTAAAAATTACACCCATGGTAGGAGACTGGTATCCTACGGAGACATACCACAGGACAGCCCTGTGATCCTGCGCTAAAGCAGACCTTACCTGTTGGATGCCATGGTTTTGCGGGCACGACTGGAGAAGCAGCTGCTAGAAAACCATTTGAAATAACTGCAGCGATAAGAATATTAGCCAACACGTTGGTTGCCATTGTGGTCAAACAGGATCTTCTGGGTGCCGAAGCCTCTACCTACAAAGCTTGTCAAAACTCCTTCATGTGCAATTTCTCTCTGGTTGAACGAACCATCCCATCTCCTGCCTTATAAATCCTTGGCCTTTCTTCGCTACTGGGAGAACAAATTCCACATCCCATTTCACTTTAGCGATCTGCATTTTGACATTTGGCAATGCATCTTCTTCTGTTTTCTGTGGTTTGCTTTGTGCCACTCTAATAATAGGGTCACCAACGTCAGAAGCCTTTTCTCTGCCTGAGCAAACACATTAACTGAGTGCTATCACTGCTTGAACAGGAGAACCTCAAACGTGTACGCAAACTTTGGGATTGAGCGCAGTCACTGCTAACAGCAGCACAGAGACGATCTCTTGGATTCACATCGTCACGGCGCAGAGAAGAAATGGGGCTACTACTTCAGGAGCCAAGATTTCACACACAGCAGTGACACCAGCTGTCAGCACAGCAAACAGTGAGGAACTGAACAAATAGCAAAGCCTCCAAACTGCGTCATGTGCTCCTGGGGACTAAATAAAAATGTGAGATAGGGGTGAAACCAGCCTGGACGAATCTGTCAGATGCAGGGCTAAATCACTTGACTGCTGGGAGCCAAAGGTGGAGTGGGAGTGATATATCACTGGGTCCAGAGCTTGCATCAGCTTGCAGGGAGTGATAGCCAAGAGCTCTCCTCCTGTGTGTCGGAGGCATTTGGTGCTGGAGGAAAGGCTACAAGGGGCATTCTCAGTAGCAGAATGGTAGCTGAACTTCACAGTACACCCTGAGCTGTACTTCCCCAACATCCAGGCAGTGTAACACGGGGGAAAAGAGTCCCAGAACCACAATGGGGAGAGAGAAGCAGCTTGGAGTGAGCACTGCCATTTGACTGACCTTTTGGTCGTGGCACAGGGCCGCACTGCCCATGACAACACGGTATGTAGCTGACTCCATATGCACACTTATTGGGTTCCCCATTGACTAATGAGGCCTCTCTGCTTCACAAACCACAGCTTTCCTGCAGGGAAGGCATTGCTGAGGCTCAGGGAAAGAAGCCCGGAATCCAAGCGAGGTTCCCCAAGCACAGCGAGAGGGCTGAGAGCAGTGCTGGGAACAAAGAGCAGCTCTCTTCTCCCATACCTTCACCATAAAATTGGTTTGTTTCGTTTTTTTTTTTCCAGAACATGTAAAATGTATTGCAAGTGCACTGCTGGGCGAGAAGATTGGTCTTTTTTACTGAAAGAGAAAATACTAAGCCATCCTGAAAGGATGCACTTGACCTAATGCTTCCTGAGGAGGACGCCTGGTAGCTTCATTCTGAAGAATTCCCCCAGCTCAACACCTCTTCACCCAAAATTCATTCACACTGAGTAAATAGTACCCTATCTGGCCCTGTGTTTCTCCAAATGGTTACCGTGGCTATTTTGTCAGCCTTTTGTTGGTCACTCGTGGCTGGTCTCAGGTGAGCCGACTTTTCAGCGTGACACTGCCTCCTGTTTGTTGGCAGTTTCTTGAAACCAAAGCTCGGGCGAGCGGTCAGAGCTGAGTACGGACAGATTTTTGCTGTGGTTTTGGCTAAGGAAACCACAAGAAAGAGACTAGTGAATTGTTTTGACAGGATCCCACATAGCCTGGATGTAAAAAAGAAGCTGAAGCTGCTGTTTGAGGCCTTGGGCAGGGAAGGGCCAGATAAACTTCAATTACTTGTATAACCCTTCTTTCGGGACTTCACTGGCAACAAGGGCTGAGTTCAAATCCTAGGGGTCACTTCTAAACCCAGATGCCCATCCAGAAGCTTGGGAAAATTAAAACTAAACTTTCTGGTTCTCAGCAAGCTAATTTTCTTAATTTGCAAAACATGACTCAGTTGACTTAATAAACAATGTTTTATTAATGGAAGAAAAAGAAAGGTAGATAAACAGCATAGCAGACAATATTTAACTCCTGGTATATTACTATTTGACAGTCGTCTATTTTGGAGAAGCTGGTTAGCTCAGCTATCAGTTGCTTCCCTACCTCCTACAGCAACGTCCCACTTCCAGCTTGGGTTGGTCAAATCTTGCTGAGCAGCAAGGTCTGATTCAGGCTGTGGGCTCCCTTACCATTCCCTCTCGCCAGTCCTCACTCTCCAAGTTAGCGTTGGAGACAATTTCTGTTTTTCCAGCTCTTCAGCAAGACTGCATGCAACATCTCAGATTACCCCTGTCCCTGTGCATTCAGGAAACCCTTCACCCCATTCTGGTCTCTCACTTTGGAGAAGACTTCTAAACAGATTCTGCTCCATTTTACCCTTTAAAGAAAACCTTTAATCAAAGCCTTTTTCTTTTGCCTCTCTGCCATTCTGGTTTTAGTTTGTTGTTTTATTTTTTTGAGGCTTTAACGTCTGCATTCCAGTTCTGGATGCTATTGCTCTGGTGAGGGTGACCAACTCACCCCAGGGACACTGAAGTGTAGCTCCTTGGCCCAGACTTCTATCCCTGGTTACAATTACAAACATTCCTCCGCTTAATTATGCTCCTCTTTTTACCAGAAATGCCTCCCAAACATAATAAAGTAATATGTGCAAAGTAAACATGTCTCAGGCCTGCCCATCGGTTCCTTTCATTTATCTCCCCTCTTCTCTACCAGAAGTCAATGGAGTGAGTACTCTTTATTTTTTTGCATTTCCTTGGCGTGGTGAGACCAGTGCTCTCTCTTTTAGGCTGCTTGTTAAAGCAAGGCTGACAATTGTCAAAGGAAAAAAAAAAAATCTCTTAACAACGCATTTGCAAACAGGACCGCACAGCCAGGGGCCATTTTCACTGCTGGGCGGATAGCTCAGGTCAGCAGCATTTCCGTGTAGAAACCTCAGCACTTCTGGAACCTCCTGAAGAAGCAGCTGCCCAGGCCTGCATCTTGTATGGCTCTGGCCAGTAGTAAGAGTTGCACCTAGTTATTACGCAGCTGTCTGAACTCACAGCGCTTCAAATTATGATTCACGCGTATCTTACTCCCAGAACAGCAATGAAAATAAATGCATTAATGATTCTGAGAAACCTAGTTTACTATATGTTGAAGACAGGCATATCTAAGTGAAAGAGAGACGGAATTTCAGTATGCAGTAGGTATGCAAATCCTTGCCTGTTAATTTTTTTTTCTACCATTAAAAAATATATTCTCCTGTGAAAACATGTGGAATTGAGAAAATGCACTTGTTTTATATTTTACTGTACAGCTTCTTTTTCAAGGCCTGGACCAAGCCAAAGAACACACACTTACTTTCATGCACCCACAATTAGTCAGACTACATGTACGTTGGGAACTGGTTAGTGTTAAACGTTAAGCATGGCAATGAAACACAGCATCCCAGCTCAGTGCTACCAAAAGAAATGCAGTCTACCTTATGGTACTGGCTGGCAGGGTACCGGCACACTGCTTTGGAGGGTTAGGTCTGTACCAGGGTTTCAGACAAGGGGCATAAGGGGTTCAGTAAGAAACCCCACGGGTTTTTTAAATTTTTTCTGTAGACACCCTGCCAGGTCACCCAGGAACAGAAGCAGTAAGTCCTGCCTTTCCTTAGCGTAATGTTTATCAGAAACAACACTGGTGGCTAGCTCTGGGCATATGCCTTCAAACCAAAGGGCAAAGGCAAGGATCTTAGGAAGTTGGCTGGGAAGATCTCAGAGGGCTTATTTACTTAGGTTCCTCTGCATACTACAGGCTAACCTCACAGGTCTTTCCACCGTGCTACCTAAATACTAACACGTAATTCGGGATACTTGAGTATACCTATAGTTCCTACTCTAACCTGCCCAAACCATGTTGTATTAAGATCACAACTTTCCTTCATTACAATGTTGTGATTCTTACTGCATAGCTCTATTAACTTCTTCGGGATTTCATAGATCTTATTTTAAATTTAATTTTAACCCTTGGGAGAGGAAATGCTTGATGACTCCGGAGACAAGCAAGCTCCTGAGAAGAACCTGGTCAACAGCAGTAGCAGGTTCCCTCACTCAGTACTGTTACTCTGCCTCAGAAGGGCTGGCCCAAGTTACAAACAGTTTAACTTCCACATCTGGTGAGCCCTTGACCTCTCTGCAGAAGCTATCAACAGCAGAGCTCATTAGTGCGAATTGTGGTGCATTTTCAATGAAAAAACACATACCCTTGCAAGGAAAGATAACTGGTCTTGGATGCAAATTCCTCTTGTTGATATAAGATATTGTTTGCTGGACTTTTTAAATTACTAGTTGTGGTTTTTGTTATTCAGGGTACCTGTCAGGGACCAGCAAGGGCCAGATGATCCCCAAGGAATGGGGAGACAGGAGAAAAGGGTGACCCCATTGCAGGCAGTGCCCTCACCGACACACACCATCCTGCAGGGTCTGAAGGCAGCAGGCAGAGCCAGGGGCTGGTAGCAGGGTCCATCAACAGCCTCCGACACAACGGAGCGAGCCAGGGCCAGGATCAATGCATGGCCAGCAGCAGGGCTAGAGACGAGCACACCTACAAGCACAGCTGAGGCAGGACTGGCAGCCCAGGCCAGTACTGAAATGGGGCTCCCGGCCCATGGGCAATGGTGGGGACAGGCCCAGGGGAGGCTGGGCAGGGACACTCAAGCCTGCTAGTGCCTGACAGCATCAAAATCAGAATTTCTGATTTTGATCAGCAAAATAATCTGCTCTTCTTTTGGGAATGCTCATCAGAAATAAATATTGTCACTGAGTCTCTCCCTTTGATTACCCTCTTTCTTAGAGATGCAACCCAGCCTCCGTGTCTGAACTTGTAGAATGGGATATGGGATATGTTCAGATCTAGGCCAAAGTTTTATCAAAAAGGCTGCTTGCCAGATTGTTTGTAAAAACTACCTGACATTTACAGGTCCTGGTTTTGCCAAGAGGAATACTCCAGTGAACCTCTTTGATACCTGCTATAGTCACAGTGAAGTGGTAACTCATTTACTCTTGAAGTGAAACCACACATGTAGATGATACGATATCAATAAAGCAGAGAAACACGTCTGAACAATCTGGTTTGTTATCTGGTACCTTCTTATGATTTTTGGATCAGTTTGGATTCTACTGAAAAAAGCCGTAAATCTCAGTGACAGTTCATCAGATGTGACTGGGAACATGCTGTCACGGGGCTCAAGCCATCTCACAGATCCAGGATGACAAAAGTATTTGGCACTCCGAAAGTTTGGATGTGAAAGAATGGAAGGCAAGCAATGAGTACTAATATTCTGCATATTGTTGAAGGAGTAGGAATCAGCCTGCCTCGGGAGACGAAGTCTTCCTATCAGCCAGCCAGGGCGCCTGATGCATTGCTGAGATTACAGCCATAACACAATACTGCAGACAACCCAGCCTATTGGCTTTGAACCTCATATTACAGTCAACTTTCAACATTTTCCAAGCTTCCAGGTCTCTGATGTGGCAATGGGAAGTTCTTCAGAGCTATTTCCCATCTGGATGCATTTATGGCTCCTGACAGTTTTGATCAAGACTTCTTGAAATTTGTTCCCCATAGGCATTTATGGATCTGTCTGGTTGTCTGATTGGCACATTCACAGCTAGCCCATCTGTCTGGAAAGGTCAGGATTTCTCCTTGAATGGGCCATAATTACAAGGCCCAAGCCCAGAGATACAATGCTGCTTACCTTCCTGCCAGGTTTGGATTCAGTTAATTAGAAAAGCCTCTTATAGGAAAACTAAGTTAAGATTTCTTTTTCCTTCAGATTGAGAGATCTGCAATTGTCAGAAGCTTTAAAATAATCCGTCTCATCTCAGCTGTATGCCTGAGCCTTTTCTTCCCTGGATTTCCCTTCCCCTACTCCTTGCAATGCCATGTTTTGGGCTGCTCCAGGCCATCCTTCCCTTGAGTCGTACTGCCCAAGTCCCCCACGCGGTGGCAGAGCTGGTGACAAGAATTCTTCCCTGACAAAGAAGCGAGGAAAGGATCCGTGGCTGAAACTTGGAAAGAAATGCCAGATGGATGTATTCCATTAATTTTCACAGGAGATATATAGCTACATAGACCCTTGACATGGCTTTGAAAATCTCATCCAGCACCAATGAACACAGTAGGCGAAAATGTCTTGCAGACAAGGTCAATGGCTTTTTAAAATTTCCCTTCTGTCAGGAGGAAAAGCTTGTTGTTATCCTTCCTACAGCTACTGCTAGCATATAGCCATTCCTCTTGGTAGTGCTTGGCTGCAGCCTTGTTGAGCTGAAGGGCTGCACTGTACTGTACTTTCGCCTTCCTGCCCACCGTGTTCCCCTCAAGCCTGGCACCTAGTTACTACTTCATGTAATGACCTTTCCGATTTAAACCCAGCAAACCAGCACCATGTGAACGGAGAAACTATCTGCTAAGCTCACAGACACCAAACAAATTTTGCCAACGCTCCCCTCTCCCTTTATTGATTTAGCAGCGTCTCAAACAGCTTCCAGATTCCTGGCAAATAGCAGAGCCCTGTTGTGGGGGGCTCAGCCTTCAGGTACTGTTAGATTTAATGCCGGACAATTACTTACATTTGTTTAATTCCAGTTTCTTCTTGCTCTGAGGGGCCGTCACGCCGCAGCTCCCCGTGCCTTTGAAAGGGCAGCCTAAGGATAAATGATACACCCCTACCCTGGTGCCCTCCAGCCCCGCTGACCACAAAGCGCTTCCCGGCCGTGCAGAGAGGGAGGGAAATGTTGGGGAGGGCAGCGGCGACCAGGTTTGGGGAAAACCTCACCAATGGATGCGGGGCTCTGCTAACACCCAGGCTAGACAAGACTCCGGTGTTACAAAGCTTTGCTTCCTCACGCAGCTCGTTACTAGGCACGCAAACCGCCAGGTGAGGAAGGGCTGAGGCAGCACTGCTTGGAGCCGAGCCCCGTCTGCCGGCTACCTTACCCGGCCACAGCAGACTCGGTGCCCCTGAGGCACGTCTTATCTACCACCCTATGCTTATCGCACCCTCCTCGTCAGGGCACCGCGGCACTCGTTCCTCCGCGGAGCACGCCCCGCTGCTGCCAGGCGGAGAGCCACTACTGTCAGCCGCCCGCGCCCCGCGGGTCGGTGCCTCCCTGGGCCTGCCCTCTGCTCGCCCAGCCGCAGCGCTGGCCCGCTCGGGCTAGCCCGCCGCGCACCGGGGCGCCTCCGGCCCCCGGCCCCTCAGCAGCGGCTACGGGACCCTCCCGCCCCCAGCTCCCCGGGCCGGCCCGCCGCCGGCAGCTCCACCGCGGCCTCGGCTGCCGGCGGGGGCCCCGCAGTTAGCCGCGGTGGCCCTCTAGCGGCCTCCGCCGCGGCTGTGAGGGGAGGGCTCCGTCAGCCCCGGGCCGCGGCCGGGCGGGGGCGGCCGGGGGCCGCTGGGGACCGTGAGTGCGGCAGGGCCACCTCGGCGCCTGCAGCGGAGCCGGGCCCGGCCTTGCAGCGCCTGCCGGGCGGCCAGCCCACACGGGTGCGCAGCGTAGCTCGGGTGGGGGAGCTTCCCCTTGCAGCAAGGGCTCTGCCTGCCCCGAAGGGCCGGGGTGCCGGCTCTGGCCTGCGTCTTTGCCGAGCCTCCCGGGAACAGCGGCCCTGCTCTGGCAGGGTAGCTCGGACCGGGCTCTCACTGCCCCCTTGGCTTGTTAGAGCCTCTCCAAACCAAACCGAACAAGAAGCAGCTATGCTGTTCCTGGCGGGGATCAAGTTCTGGGGGCCGCACCATGATAGATGCATGTGTGTAACTAACCGGAGGTTAGCTGTGAGTGACCTGCTGCTTTCAAAGAAGCTTCCCTTCCCCTCCCTGCCCCGAAAGGCAGGCGTCGCAGCCTCGTAGCTTATAAAGCTTGGAAGGACCCATTACAATTCTCTGACCTGAACATTTTTAGCACAGGCCATCCGTACAGCTTGTGTTTAACATTTCATCAAGAGGCCAAATGGGTGTGGTGACAGCCTAGATTTTTATGTTCCCAGGGCCCGTGTCCATGTCAGTCACAGCCTCCGCCTCCTTCCCCCGTTAAGTCCCTCTACTCACCAACAGGGAAAAATAATTCCTCCTTTCAGCCACCCCGGCTCAGCCATTCTCCAGGAAGACCTGAGTCAGATGTTTGGTACCTAAACCAAATACCTGAGGAAGGTGGGGAAGAAGGACACAATTGCTGGAGGGAGACACAGAGTTACTAAACCAGCCTAATGTAAACAAGATCTAAAGCAAGAGTTCAAAGTTATTAAAACTAGGGGAAAATGCCAAAGAAGGAAATTCTTCTCTGTTCAGTCACCCAGCTCCAGAGCCAATGAAACCTGCTTCACCATCCCTGAAAGATGATTTATGAGCATGTTTTTAAACTGCAGACAACAATAACAACAACCTCCTCTCCGTGGACCTTTTCATCAATGGAGCTCAAAGTGCTTCTCAAAGAATGTCAGTGTCACTACCCATTTGCTGATGAGGAAACCGAGGCACAGGAAGAAAGGGATTTTGCTACAGCCATCAGCAAGTGAAGAAGCCAGGGGCAGATCCTTAGTCGAGTACATTCTGTGCTAAGATATGCCACTCAGCAAACCTAAGTCTAAATTTACAAACGGCACCTGAGACAGGCCACATCTTACTGCAGCAGCAGGGGCTTATGCTCTCATCATGCTCTCAGGTGTCTGTACGGCCCATGGACTCATCTGAAAGAGAGACACATCTGATGAGACCGCACAGCGGTGGATATGAGCCAGAGGTGATGGAAGAGCACAGTTGAGCTGGACAAACGGAGAGAACGCCATTCCGAGGGACAGGAAAGGGGGGAAAGTACAGGAATAGCTGCATTTAATATAGCATCATAACAACTGGCAAGGAGATAAGCAACTTGTGGGAGCTGTGTTAGTTTCTAATGGTGAGTTATTAGCGGCAGCTGAGAGCTCTGGATCATAAAGCTGCACAGTGTGTGTGAGCGGTGGTACAAACGAGAAAAGAGACACTTGAGGAATTTAATTCTGAGAGGTGCTGAGCAATCACCGTGAGAAGATGAGGTTATTCTTCTCCTTGCAGCATCCGCCTCCATTAGCATCAGAGAGGAAAACCTAGTTCCTAGGATGGTTTAGCTCTAACGTATGTTTGTTTTATCAAGGATAGGAAAAAACCTTCAGAAGTTTTCCTTTTTTTTGGCTATTTACAGCTTCCTGCACTGGAAGGAGAAACCACTCTTTGGGGACTGTTCTTGCACCTCTTTAACAGACAATGAAAAACCTCATTATCTTTAACAGAACTTGTTTTTTTCTGCTAGAACTTCTTTCTCTTTCCTAGTTACAAAATCCAGGTGGGAGGGATAACAGACAGGAAACATAATTTTGCTTATTTAAAGATTTGGAATAAATTTGACCTCCCACTCACCCCTCTTTTCCTCCGCAAGACAGGCCAAACACAACTCACTCTTTCCTCATGTGTAGCTACGTTACTGAAACCACCAAGCTTCTTGTGGGAGGCAAACCTCAATATGCCTGTAGATATTGTTGCAAACAGGACACAAAAATATCCCTCACAGAAGCGGCTGAAGGGCTGTGTCTCTTCCACCCACTCTTGTCTCAGTACAGTGTTGTATCGAGCCTTGAGAAGCGACAAAATTCACCACCCCCAGGGGGGGGACTCGGCAATTAGTGACTCCCTTTTCATCTTTAATGGAACCACACTGGCTGAATGGACACTTGGAAACTTCTTGACCATACCATGTAATTGTATACATGCTATGGCAAGGTGTGGATGAATCATGGAAATGATGTGGATAAAGTCTTAAGACTTTAAAATCTGATAAGCAGACATTGGAGAGTCAAAGAATAGTCACCTCCTGTGAGACAGGCAGCAATGGAGACATGGCAACAAAGATTGCCCCAAAGACCATTGCCTGAGGAGAACAAACATGCTTTGCAAAGTGACAACATACTTGTCATTTTATCTTCCAAATCATGCTTCATGATTTTCATAATTTTTCTTCCTTTCATTCCTTCCCCATCTCCTGTCCTCTCTGGTTGCCAGCTATGGACTGATGTAACCTTATCTGAGGAAAGAGTGCAAGCAAACGTAAGTGAGAAGAGGCCACCTCTTTAAGGGTGAGGAAGAAAACTGGCAGGTATGTGTTCTGGAGAGAGCAGCTGAAGCCAAATACCAATTCAGCTATAGGCTACTCTGAAACAGAGTAGCCTGCCAGCCGTTAAAGTCTCTTATGTTCTGTTTGTGGGTGAAAGGCACCTCTGCTTTGCTGGATTCACTCCTCATTTATTAACTTTACCCTCAGGAGAGGGTAAAACTAAAAATCGTGTGTCTTAAGGAGAATTAAGGTGCATGGGA
Organism: Mycteria americana; assembly: GCF_035582795.1. Lineage (NCBI taxonomy): Eukaryota > Metazoa > Chordata > Aves > Ciconiiformes > Ciconiidae > Mycteria > Mycteria americana. Next base: position 120,289,461 of record NC_134365.1, read on the forward strand.
GACTAGGAAGCAGAAAATGTCAAGCTTGGCTACAGGACACTGAGAAAGGACACAAATATTTTCCAGCAGGTGATATGCTTAAGACCCAGGGAGGTTAGGAATTATACAGGGCATTACAAAGTGATCTTACTAATCAAGTCAAACTAAAGGATCACATTTGGAAAGGCAGAATGACAAGGCAAAATATCTGCCCCTTTAACACCTTAGATCTGCAAGGTCACCCAAGTGAGCCCATGGGATCACAGCCTGACAGCACTAAAAAATAGCCAGAATGCTTGTGTAGGAAGAGCTTGCTTTTGGCCACTCATACGTGGGGCTGGTCAGAAATATTTCTGATAAACTGTGGTGCAACATGCTGACTCACCCCAACCATCTCACTGTTGCTGCCGATCAGCAGCATTGCCTGCTTCCCACAGAGTGAAGAGCCTGGAAGGCCCAGGATTCCCAGCTAAGCTGGCAGGCTCCAACCTTTGGCAACCAGGATCATTTTGGTTTCTGCATTTTCAAAACGATACTACTGAACATTATTTCAGGACCACATGGACAGATGTTTGCCGTGTGCAGCAAGTTTTGGAAATGTGAGTTTCTGTTCCAAAATAGAACAACTGTTCTTCCTCTCGTCCAGCCCCAGAATCATAATGCCCATGGGATGGTCATGCTGGCATTTGACCGGCTGTGATCATACATGCCTCAAAGTTACATGTGTTGGACTGACATCACCGGGCTCCCAGTTCTGCAAGGAGGCTGGAGAAATATCAGAGATGCGTGTGTTAGAGGGGGGAGCAGAATAGAAAAAGAAAGGGAGGAAGACAGTTGCTTTCCCCCTCGCAAATTTAGCTACTGTTTTACATGGCTAAAGTGAAACAGGAAACCTTCCCCATGTAAAATAACCCATATTGCCTTGTTTCAGAGCAACTCTTTATCACAGACATTTAAGAGAGGAAGGGTGACGTTTGCCACGGGGACTTCACGCAGGGATTTTACTATTTCAATGAAAATTTTCAATCAGTTTCAAAGGACTTCCATGCACGTGATGCTCACCCAATGCAAAGACATAGTGTAGTTTGACCACTGGGCTCCTTTGAAGAAGGCCATATAGAAAAGTTGAGCTGTTGGTGGTATTAGAGGACGCCGGAACACCCGGCTGGGCTCTGTGGCATGGGGTTCAGTGCCCCTCAGGCACGCACCTGCTGAGCTGCTAGGGCTGGGAAACCTGCACCCTCGTACCTGTGGTATCCCTGCAGACGGCAACAGAGCTGCCTTCTGAACTGGGAGGTCTTGGTCCTGAGGGACTCTGGTGTGAAAAAACAGGGGAAATGGGACTAAGCAGCCAGCAGGCATAAACCTCGTGGCCGCGTGAAGCACACCCAGATGTCAGAGACCTCCTGAGGAACTGTAACTGCAGGCTGCTCTGAATACTGGCTCTCATCTCAGCTTACAGGATGTGTCAAGTGCAGCAGCAGATAATAGGAAGACCGCCGTCTAAGCTTCCCCAGAAAAGCTACAGATGTTCCTTCGTTTGGGGCATTTGAAAGTAAAACAGCCGGAGGCACTTTTTACATGCTACGGGAAACAATTCTGCATCAGCAGGGAACAGGTTCTCTCTCTTTTGACAGCCTTCCTACCCTTAGAAACCAGCGTTTTATAAAGCCCACAAATCAGACCTGACCCCCTCCCTGCTCTGAAAGCAGGCTATGTTTTAAATCTGTGTATTAGATTTTCTTTCTAAATTGTTTTATCCTCCTCTCGCAAACCCAAACAATTCCCAGACAGTGACTCGTGCTGACTAATCCAGTCTGGGAGACTTCTAGGTGTCCCTGTAACTTAAAACCAGAAAACAAGCTTCCTAATTCAGTAGCTAGACATTCCAATGAAGACCTGTAGCTTCTGAGCTTTTATTTTCCTTCTCCTCAGGGTTAAACATGCTTTTATCTATACTGTGCCTCCCTCCCCCAGCAGGCAAGAGCTGAGATGAGCTGTAATTCGGACATTCCTTCCCTGAGATCCTGCCTACGTTAGAAGTTCTGCTCCACGGGCATCCCAGTGGCAAAGTCAATGTGAGCCCTCAGCATAGTTAAACAGTGAAAAAAGCTGCTGTCTTCTAGGGAGAAGAAGGGGATGCCTAAAGTATTGTTGAGATATGTTCCCAAATCATCTTATGGAACTGTAAAAAGCCCAGAGTTGTAAAAAGATAAGGGGCCACGGCTAAATTGTATTTTTGGCCCGTTTACAGTGCTGGACTGAGTCATATTTTAGTCATGTCTGGAAACCACAGTGCCATTACAAGGTCTTCCAGTATCGTAGCAGTTGCAGTGGTGATAGGCTTCTAAGCTATGAATGCTGTGAACGAGGTCTGTCTCAGAGCAGATAATACAGAGTTTATAGTCCATTCTGTGCCCACACGCTGCGCCAGTAACCAGCATTTCCATGCCTGCTCAGAAAAAGGGTATCACTTCTAGGCACAGTAAACCACACCACTAATCCAAGCCTGTCGCCTTGTGAGACAAGCCACTGAAGAGAGGGAAAATGCCATGTACACCAAAGGTAACACACCTGTGTTGTCTTTCCAGGACATCTGTGTTGAGTTGTCCGGTGCCTTGCAGGCTGATAGTATTTAATAAGCTGCTTTTGCTCTGGAGCCTGGCTTACTGCTGTTTCCTCATTGCGCAAGTCAAACAAAGCAGCATGGGAGAACACCCATGACAATGGCCTTTCTAATTAAAGGCCATTAAAAGCTGTCAGTCAGGGTGTGAGGTGCAACAAGAAGTCAACAACCTTTTGCGTTCACCCTTGCCAACGCCTCCTGTCACAAACAGCAGCCTCCAGCCTTAGTCTTCATCACCTTCTTTGCCCTTTCCTCTTCCTCCGCCTCAAGCAGCCAGAGGAGGGGGATTGAGCTGCCCTTTCTCAGCTGCCAAAACAGGCATGGCAGGGCCACCTCGAGTGCCCAGGGATCCCAGAGGGCTGCCCTGACGCACAGTCCTGATGCCTGCTGGGGAGCTCTCGGCTCCCCATTTGCCGGGGGGGCAGGGAGAAAGGCAGAGGGGCTGGAGAGGGCAGCTGCCCGTGCTTCTTCCCTTCACCCTGCAGAGAGCGGGTGCCGCCGATCTGGAATGGCACAACCACTGTGAAAGCTGGCAGGCTTGGCCTAGGAGGGACTCGCCTCAGTCCAGCTGGCCTGCAGAAATGCCTGAGCTGCTGCTGTCAAGTAAGAAAGACACGGCCTTTCTCACAAGGACAGGCAGCCTCAGCGGCTGTGGGATATGTGCATCCAGTTAAAATGGCCATGGCAGTCTGATGCCTGACCCTCCTATACAAAATGAGAACTCTGCCGGTATGCCCTCTACATAGTCTTCAAAATCTAGCTACAAATATTTCTGCTGAGATGCCCTTGGGTGTAATATTTTTGTTTTTGTTTTGACTGTCGCTATTTGGAACTTCTTTTCCTGTTGTGTTAAAGTAAGAAACAACATAAATATGTGCTCTACTTCATCATCCACCTCTAAAGAAGTGCTCTTGGGTTTCATAGGGTAAGGAGAAGAATCTGTAGGGTAGACCTTTGCAAAAATATAAGTGCAATATTGTTAGGATAGCATGGGATTGTGCCAGAAAGAAATATCAGATGGTCATACCGAGCAGGGTAATCAGTAACCACGGCAGAGGTATGTGCTAGCATTTCTAACCTCTGAAGACATTAGAAATTTAAGTACCTGGAATTCAGTAACTCTTTTCTCTTAGTGTCTTGGCCCTAATTTTAAAAAGATAATATGAATTCTCATTTGAGAGATGACGTGCTACCTGACAAGTTGTCAGAAAAAATACAGCTTTAATAGCTTGCTTTGTAGCTTTTCACTTCACTGAGAGGAGAGTAGTAGATGAAAGTTAATCTTTGTATATATACATTATTGTGTAGAAGGACAGTACCGAAAGCTTCTTTAATATAATGCAATGTATTCTGTAGAGCCAATATGAGAAGATTTTATATATATCTATGTATGCATAGATACAGAGGCTTTCAGATTGAACTTTCAATATTGACTCTGTTTTTTTCCTCATTTTGAAAGCTTGGTTCCCCCATATTAATGTTTCATTAACACTACTGTTTCATTATTTATTTAAAGAGAAAAATAACCGATGTATCTCATAAGTAATATGACCTCAAACTATCTGTTTTGGTGCTCCTGGAGTAAGGTTCAACTCATCAATATCAAAAAGGATCCAACCCAAGAGGCAAAAGATTAAGGGAGAAAAATAAGAGCTGTAGACGACCTTGAAATATCGAAATTGAATCAAGAAGCCAGAGATATAATGCAATTACTAGGCTTCTGTACCTGCAAAGTCTCCTTTCAGTCCTATTTTGATAGTCCTATTGGATAGCAGGCCTTCTGCCAGGTCACTCCATAGCAGGAAAATGCCATTTTATCTTAAAAAAGAAAGAAATCAGTAAAAGAAAAAGGTATGGAAACATACTCTTGATGATGTGAGTGATACATGCTCAGTATCCTTTTTCTGATGGTTACTTGTTCTCTGAGAGAGTTGTTTTCTCCCTGATGAAAGAACGCACCAGGCCAATGTGCATACCTGTCAAACATTTTATTTGTCATTCACACTAATTATGATATTGAATTTACAGAGGAAACTGTGGTACAAAGAAAGAAAGAAAGTCTTCATTAGAACTAACGCAGCAGTCCAGCTGCTCTGCGTGCTAGTTGTAATGAATTCTCCCATGGCGCTGGACACAGCCATCCCTATGTACAGCAAGAGTCTACTCTGACGTGGTATGTAGAGACTTCCTGTAGTGGGGGAAAAATCTACTCTATTCTCTTTTCCTATCTGGTTCCAAAAAACAGCAGCCCCCTCTCCCCTTCCTCCTCCCCCCCCCCCCCCCCCCCAAAGAAAAATCCCCAGCAATCAAAAAAGCAAACTTCCAGAACCTGGTAGTTTCCCCTTCTGGAAATGTTCAGCATGACAGTGTCAAGGGAAAATGTGGCTGTTGCAGGATGCTGCAGCATCTGTTTTGTAAACGTAGCCAGTAAATGCTGAACAAATACACTTTGATGCCATTCTGATAGGAGTGCGTCTCCTGCTGTGTCCTCCCCTCAGACTTACGATACAGCCACCTCAGACTGAAAGTTTAGTTCTTGTTTTAAAGAAAGGTGTAACTGTCAAACCCAGAATACCACAAATAACCCACAGATTTTTGCACATTCATTTCTCCCCTACCACAAAAAAGTGAAGAGTGTTGAATAGAGACCATGCTATAACTGTTTACAAAAGTGAATAAAATGTAGTTAATCTTGAAGCCTAAAATAACTAATTTGGAAAGAAATAAGTCTCACTACAGTATTTAGGCAAACACAAAGGTAAGTTCATTAAAAACACAGAAAAATGAAAAAAAAAGCAGAGTAATTACAAGCACTAAATATTTTGCTATGAAGCTTTTGAAATCTATTTACATACATAAATACAAGTAACTCTGTTGATGCAACCCTTTTAGGACAAAGAGAAAAATGCCAAGTGATCGGTACTGACCAAGCAAGGTTAACAAAAATAAAATACAAAAATGTTGAGATGCAGGAAAACAAGCAAGTGTTTTGCTCAAATAGAGAAATGATCCACTTCTCCTGAATCTTCAAATACACCAATGGAAAAGGTCACCCAGAAAGCAGTAATGAATGTTTCAAGAGTGCAGGCAATTTGGAACACTCTGACAAAGACTGTGGGCCATTTGGAGGAAAGCGTTTTTCTCCTTTCCAGCAGGTAATTTGGCATAATTCTACAAATCACATCCTTCGTAGCAGGGATGCATCTGCATCCGCCTCCCCCTTGCGCTAAAGCTCCTGTACATCGCCCTGGAAGTGTAGCAGGAACTCTTGAAGTGAGCATAAATGTTGTTTGAGAGCAAAGTTTGAGGCCTTAGAGCAAGTGAGAGCCAGGCCCTATATTTACTTCAAAATTGTTTTATATGGCTGCATCTGGACAACGAGTTGTGTCTTGTGAAAGGAACACACAAGCTGATAGTAAGGACTGCCATTAACTGTATTTCGGTAGGGGAAGGTATCTAAGGCACTCTGCTGACTGCGACTTGCAAACAGAAGCACAATAGTTCTTTTTTGATTCCATTCAGCTACCGGGATGATAAAACTATATAAATCTATATATATAATATATATATAAAAATATATACTTATATACTATAATTTGGAGACGTGTGAACGGGGGAAGTGTTTTATCCACATGTCCTCTTTCTGCCTGGTAAGTGCTCTTAAGATATGACATAAGAGCATTCTTACAGCCTTGAAGATCTTTGCTGTCCTTAGGGGGACAAGGGATGGCTACAAAAATATAGATTTGAGTAAGCTGTGGTTTCTCATAAGCACTTGTGTGAATACACTGAAACCCACAGTGATTAAACAGACTAATTGCAAAGGATAATGAACTTAGCTTTTCCTCTGTAAAGAGGGTGCTGCTTTGTGCTGTGCTTGACATACACAGAGAGGTTAGACTCAAAAGTTTAGTTGTTGGCAATTATCACACGTGAGGCACTGGGAAATCCTCGGGTCTTGTTACGTGTCAGTAAAGACACAGGGTAGGCGTGGTGACCAGCTCTGCAGTTTCTCATCCTGTTCACACCAGGGAGCGTAAAATTAATCTTCACCTTTAGGACAAGTGTAAGTCGTAGGACAATTAATCTTCACCTTTAGGACAAGTGTAAGACAAAGTAGAATTGTAGACATAAGAGATATTCAATGTTAGGTCTCATCTCCAGGCTAAGAGATGCCGACTCCCCGTTCTTGTAAATCCCTGATCTTTTAGTTTCAAAAGTGCGTAGTACAAACTACGGGCTACAAGGGGCAAAGGGCTTCAGCAGGAAGCAGTCTGTGGCGACTGACAGGCCTGGGAGCGTGCTAGCCACATCAACCTCACTTCTGCCACTGGGCTGAAGGCACCCGGCCACGGCAGCCCTGCCCTCCGTGGTGAGGGATCTGGCTCCTCTGAGGTCCTCTCCTCTCCCTCACTTCTGGGTTCACGCTCACAGTACTATGCACTTGGGTGGTCCAGTCACAAGGCAGATGTGAGAGCTGCAGTAAATGATGATTTTAATTGCACAGCGACAGAGAATGTGTAAGATGGATTCTGCAACAGAGCTACTGTTTAGTGATGAAGGACTTTTTTTAGGCTACTGAAGAGGTGAGATTCCAGCTATGTAAATGCCACAACAGGTAGGGTCTCTGTATTTCCGTATTCAGCAAGGTCTCCATACTTCCAAAATATATTTTTAACTGTTCTGATATAATTTTGATCTTTTCTGCCTTTTTTGTTCAGAGCAAACTCTAGAAAATGATAAAGAATATTATGCTAAATGAAAAGCACAAGGCCATGCATGTATTTTAACAGAACCATTTTGAACTTTTGCTGAGATCTCTTGAAACACTCCCTATTTTCTGCACAAAAATGACCTTATTGACAATGTAAATTCTTCAATTTGTAACTTTTCAATACCAAAGTGCTACTGCATCTGACTTAAACAAAGAAGCAAAATCATATTAAAAAAAAAGAAAACTTGAAAAACAAATGGTTTTAAATAAGTCCAGCTGTTTTGCTGCCTGCAGCCAAGGATCTTTTTAATTTGAATCCTTTTAATTTTTTTTAAACATCAAACACTGATCTGAAGTCCTGCTTTCAAATACTCTCTGAGTTGACCTGCAATTGTTTCACTCATTTAAGAGGTACATTAAATAATAATCAGCTAATTTGGAACGCACACGTGTCAACATCAGCAGTTTGTAATTAATGAGTAGTACAACAACTGCATTCAGACCAAACCCTCAAATAAAATAGTGCCATAAACTTTACAGTGACATCTGATATGTTTGTGCTGTAACGATGGGCAACGATGACGACTCTGCGCTAACATGCTGTTAGTATAAGCCTTGCATATTTGCTACAGGACAGAATACTGTGTGCACTAGTTTTAAATACCCTTCCTCTTCCCTCAGAAGATGGTGACGGAGGAACCGTTAAGGCCCCTTCTTTGCTAGCCTGCTTTCCAGATGAGCTTGACAACCCTGCTCAGTTCGAGTTATTTTGTGATGCATGAACTGATCTATTTTCCAGCACGCTGGAACGTGGCTTTTGTACGGCGCAGAAATCTTGGCTCCGCTGAGCCGGGAGCAAATCTCACACCGATTCCCTGGGAGCCAGGACTTCGCCCTTGCCATGCTAGCTGCGTGTTGGCTTTCACTTTTGAAAGACTAGGAGGCCTCCGCCGGTGCTGTTAGGAAGCCCAGGCAAGCTCGGGAGCAGAATGGGACCGCAGGGGGATGTATTTAGTTAGGGAGTATTGAGTCCGCTTATGAAATATGTACATCCTGAGGGTCACCACTGGTGACGAAGGAGACGCGAGGAAGGAGCAGGGAGAGATGACTCCACTGGCTGGGAAAGCACAGAAATTCACAGGGATTTTGGTGCCTGAATCATTTCAGTGGGAGTCGGGCACCTAAATGCCTTTGAGGATCTGAGCCCAGTTAGCTGAGTAAAATGACAGTGAGATAATTGTAAACAGTATTTCTAGGTAATTAGGAGGTCACTTCACCCATCGTTATTCCAGCCTTTTTCAATGTGATAAATTTGACTTTGGCTGCTACTAAAAAAGGCAATTGCTGATCTTTTTTAATATAGGCATATTTAAATAATAATAGTATCAACAAATAAGAAAAGTCTAAATATCAAGCATAAATATCAATGAACTCATCAAAGTAGTACAGTAGTTGAAAATGACCCAAGGCTGTAGCCGTTGTATTAAAAAAAAAAGTCCAAGAGAAAAAAGTTAAATTAACTCATTGAAAAAGGGGCTGATTCTTTCAGTTGACAAAGCAAGAAAGAAGCAAGCATGATTAAAACAAAAAAAAGAGTAAAATCTTTTTTTTTTGCAATTTATAAGGTGCCAAGAGAAATAAAACAAATTAGATGCAAAGCAGGATGAGCTGCATCCTAAAAAAACCCCCCAAAATAACAAACCCAAAACAAAACAAAAAAACCCCAGCAATAAAAAAATTCCATATTCTTTGGAATATACAACATGGTTTAAAAAAAAAAAAAAAGAAAGAATGAAGTTCAACATATAAAACCTCTCATTCACAGCATTGCTAAAACAGAAGCGTTCACAGTTTCCCTCTGGGAATCTTCCTATACTTCCTTACAGTTAATATGTCCATAAGATGCAGTAAACTCACTAAGATTTTTTTTAGGTTTTAAGTCTTAAAAATAGAAGTGAACCGAAACTCTCTTTAGGGCTGTGGAGACCTTCAAGCCCAGGCACGTTAGAAAGCCACAGGCCTGGAAACAGACTGGGTACTTTTCTACCCACCCTTGCTACCTCCGGACCACCAACTCAGGCGTCCTCCTTTCCAGAAGCTCAGCCCCCCGGCAGGGATGCTTTGCTGGAGCGACGTCGCTTCGCCAGGGGCTGGCTAATACACGCCACCGCTCCTGGGAGCGCTGGCTTCTGGAGGGTTTCCTTCTCAAAGTGATGTACGAACATGGCAGGGCCCATAAGCAAGACAGGTGTTTATGGGATACCTACGGGCACCGGGAAATGGAAAGCACGTTAGTCCTGGCCCATAACTACTCAAAATTGATTCAGTATGGTCGCCACACCGCTTCCTCTAGCCTCGCCGTGGTCGCCATGTTAGTGGGGGAGTTGCTGTGGCTCCCTTCTGCCTCGACCACGTCGCTTTGGTTGGGGAGGTTGGGGTTGAGGAGCGTCGATCCCGTGGAGGCGTTGGTGCAGGGGGGGTGGATGCGTGGCGGGGACCGGTCTCCCCCCGAGATCATGGAGAACTGATAGGAGCCGGCGGAGGTTCCGTAGTAGAGGTGGTAGGAGGGCGAGCTGGTCTGGAACGGGCTGCCTTGAGCCTGCGACGAGCCGGGGTAGGGAGGCGGGAGGTAAGTGTGGTATCTCGTGGCCGTGGACATGGCAGACATACCGATTCCTATCCCTGAACTGACGGGCGTCGGCGTGTAGGTGAACGCTCCCGGGTAGTGCATCCGAGGGTCGGAGATGGAGGGGAGCGCGGAGAAGGAGCGGTCGATTCCCACCCGGGGGTCACTGAACGCAGTCAAGTCAGAAGCACCTGGGTGGTGGGGAAGGGAGACAGAGAACTGTTGAGCTGGCCGAACAGAGGTTCACCTTTTCGAGGCGATAACCAACATCCAAACTCTGGTCTATGGTTAACCGAAGCGGTGCTGATGCTGCCAGAACAGAGCTACCCCTCACCTGCTCTCCAGTGCAGTCACTGTAGTGCTCACGGATCTGGATGTTTTGGATTAATTTCAGTAAAGCAGCAATTACAGAGGAGTACCAAGCTCTCGCCCTCTTTCGTCTGTGTATGTCTTTGCTCCTAGAGACCTTACAGCACATGCATTATTTACACTTCCAGAGTGCCCTCACCCTCAGCGGGTGGGGAACGGGGACACAGATCTCAAGCTCCTTGCCCAGCATCACTTGACTCACCAGGGACACTGATGGGGCCTAAATATAAATTGTCCAGCTTCTGCATAGTCTCTCCGTGCACCCCGTTTTATTTGCCGACTCAAACGAGAAGCTCCACGGTGCAGAGATTGTCCTTGGGGTACACGAGCCTGCGCAGGCGGGATTTACACACACAGGCTCAGCCCAGCTGTCGGCACTTAGGAGCACAGTTCCCCATCGACTCTCAACACTACCAAAGTCAAGATAAATCAGGTTCACTTAAGGTCTTCTGGGTCCTCATATAATGTCTACGTAATTGTTACTAACTTCTGAAAATCTTGGCTCTCATGAGTGTGTAAAAAAGGACAACAATAGTACTGCCTTTTTACAGCAGAATGATATATTTGGGGGTTGGCCTTTTTTCTTCCTTTCATGTGTGCTAGAAGCCTTTCTCATCCTGCTAAGCGAAATGTTTTATAGGTCAGTCAAATTCTGCTCCGTTTTGTCTGACATCAGTGGACGTATGCCCGGTCCCATCGTCTCCTTCCCTGGTGTGCAAGGATTAAATAAGCGGAGCAGATAATGGCCTCTTTAGGAAGGATCTTCATCATGACTCAGATTAATGGAAGGTGTCAGTCCCTAGAGTTGGCAGCTATACATGATTAAAATAACAACAATAATAATTACGAAAAAATCTTTCCAGAAGACAACAACTTCTGTCAGACAAGACGTGGAGTCTGCAGAAGAGGAGCCATGTGCTGAAGGAAATACTCATGAGAAGAAGCAGAGAGAAAACAAAGCTCTTGGCTCTGACCAGATTTAAAGCCAGAGCAGACACACTCCAGCGCCAAGTACTGAAAGCTCGTCAACGACACAGCCAGCGCGCTTTGATGAATTTCTATAAATTTCTTAGAAAAGCTCTGACGCATGCTGTATGCTTCCTTTTTGAGTCTGCCTTCCACTTTTTTCTGGAAGATTAATGGGACCCCTGAACACATTTCCTTCCCCTAGACCCCAGCACCTTTAGATTTAACATGGCAAGATATACCACGCTATGGAATGGCAGGAGCTTCAGAGTAGCTAAGGTTGAAGGTGGCATCTGACAACCTGCCAGATTTTACATGGTACATCCACACCTCATTCCTGAGAAAGAAATCAAACTTCTTGGAACTGCCTGGACACATCACTTATCAGATGAGGGTTTCTTCTGCCCAGTTTGGCAAAAAGCAGAATAATGACACTTATGTCAAGGTGTTTCAAGTATATCCCATATCTTTGCTTTTTCTTTTGAGGCACTGTGTCTTTAGATGGTAGGGCCTAAAAAAAGCCTCAAATTTGCTCTTTGTTCTGACAAGGAGAAATTTCTTAGATAGACAGCAAGAAATGGGTGTGACAGTAATGGGATTGGGGAGAAAATATTGTGAAAGATTTTTCCAGGAATACTGAATGACATTTAATATAGAAGTAACATTTCGGAAGCATTGTAAAAAACATTTAAGATGTGTAGAGATGAGCCCCCATGTACAGAATTAAGACAGGAAAGAGAGAATGCTGACATGTGAACGAAGCTCTTCCAGGTTCCTTCACAAGTCATGGAGAAACTATGCCTACCCCAAGGTAAACCACTTCGACCACGGGCACAAAAAGGACCGACAAGCCCTAGTGCTGGTGCTCTGCCTCCGTGCTCACCATGTGCCACAAAAGAAACACGGCGTGCAGTTACTCCACGCATACATGGCTATCTTCTTTTAGACTATGCACTCCTGGGGGTAGCCACCATGGAAGCCTTTGGTGCTCATACCGTGCACAGCACAATAAGGGCCCTGGTACACAATGACGACATTTGGGCACTACGGCAATGCAAAAAACATCGCGTTTCAATAGTGAGTGCATTCACTCATCTGAGTGCAACCTCAGTTGCCACACTGGTAAAGGTAAAATGTGATTGACATCTCCATTCAGTCTGATTCGCGTATCCACGCCTACAAGTACACATGCGTCAGGCACCCCTGTATAGGGTTTGAAAATCAAAATAGCTGGTAAATACTGATTTCAAACAATTCTGTCAATAAAAGTTAGTTTTCTAAGTAAAAAACTTGATGAAATAATTTGTTTTACTTGAAATTTTCTGGTTGCTATGAAGAAGATCTTTTTTCATCCTTCTCTGTTTTCTCTGTTTCTGCATTTTGCCAGTGGAAAGGAGTGCAAAGGGAGGGAAACGCAGGGGAGAAAGTAAAAAGGAGTCTTTTCATTTTAAAAGAAGAGTGTGTCAATGAAGAGTGAGAATTTTTATAGACCTTTTTTAAAACAAGACATTTCCTTTTTTTTTTCTTCTGAAGGTTTCTTGTATTTTCAGCTATCTCTAAGATGTAATTAGCACCCAGACCTAACAAATAATTTACTTTTGGTGGGCATCGTCCCTGTGACTCTTTCAAAGCAGGCTCTATATGACAACAATAGGACAGGCTGGAGCACGTTCAAGTGATTCTCTCTGATCTTAGAAGAAGCCCTGAGTAGTCAAATGAGAGCAATATGTGCGGCCAAAGAAGATATTTTTGAAAAAGCTGTGTGCAAATTTGAATTATATGGCTCTCATTAATTTTAAGAAAATTCCTGCTATTGCACACACACATATTGGTTCAATATGTGTGGGTTAGAGTCAGCAGATGGTCAGTTGAGTATGGTGGAAACCAGGGGGGTAGCTTTCACTTCCATGCTATATTTTTATGTTGGCTTGTAAAGCTCTGCTGTACAATTTGACGAAGATGTAACAAGACAATCCAGTGCAACACTTAAAATGTCAAGCCCCACCACCCTGCAGTCAGCGTGTCCACCCATAACCTGCTGTGCTCTGGTCTGAATTTAGAGCGAGGGAAGGAAACAGAACTGAAATATCTGTGGCATTCATTTCTTGGCAGATACGATAGCTCTTCAGCACTCCAAACTATTTTTATAGTTCCATACATCTTCAAAGTGGTGCTTTCTCCTCTTTTTCTTTTTTTTTTTTTTGACAAAGATATGTTGGGCCCCAAACCGTATTTCTTTACTCTTTGCACAAATCCCAGCAAAGCTTTGGAGAAGGCTTGCTGCAGAGGGCCCGCAATAGGCTTCACTGCAACTGGAGAAAAGCCGCGGCAGCACCCTAGGACACTGCAACCGGTTTGCCTTGGAGTCAGCCTCAAGGCTTTGGTGAGGCCCGGTGTGGGGGACTAACTTTTAGGTACTTACTTGACAGGCGGCTTGAAAGCTCTGCGGTGAGGGATGTCATGCCGCTAGCCCTGCCGGGTGATATTGGCGTGGCGGGGTGCACGGAGGGGGTGGCAATGGAGCCCAGGTACTGGTAGGACTGGTCGTAGGACCATGGCGGAGACGGCTGTACTTGCCTTGTGTCTGCAATGAAAAAGAGACCTATAGGCTGTTTTGAATGACAAAACTTTGCAATCAAATATGTGAACCAAACCACGTGGTGGAAATAGAAACTTAAATGCCGAGATAATTACATTTCAGTTCCATAACCCCCTTTGTCAAGAGACCTTCAGATGAATTGCTTTCTAAAATATTATTTGTGCATCTGTGAGTTTTGATCGGTTGATTTTTTCTTGTGAAGCCTTTTTGATATTTCACATTGATGGTGAGCAGGGAAAAGCGGTCAGGGAAAAGCAGATTAAGCTTTGCAAGGTGAAAGACTATTCATTGCTGAGATGCATTAGCATTTCGGGCTGTGTGTTCGCAGCCCTTTAGCCAAAAAGGCATGTCTTGCATGGCACCAAGGAGACAAAAATACTGAACTGTGAGTGTTTCTGTGCAAGCGTGTAAGTAGAGAGAGAAAAACAAGATGAAAATATGTGTGTGTGTGAGAGAGAGACAGAGATGGAGAGTGAAACTAGTGTCCTCCAGAAGGCAGACTCCTAAGTGGGTGAATAGGACTGGGGAATTTGACTTCCTCAATCTTTTGAAAATCCCAGGCTTAATGAAATGAACAGGTATTTTGTACATCTATTTTGTATACGCTCAAATACAGAAATACAATTCAGTGACGGGTACATTTACTAGCAGTGGTTGAACTTCAGAAGCGGAAAGCCTTACACAAACTCTGTGGCACTGCTAAGCTGAAAATGCAGACACCCTATGAGTACAGGCTTTCTGTAGAAACTGCTGCTTCTTGGAAGCAAAATCCCAAAATGCACAGATGCGTAAAACATGTACGGAAGAACACTAACCTATTATTTTCTAGCCACACGACTAGTTTGGCTGCCGTTTGAAATCAGAGATGCACAGCAGGGAGTTTGTCCAAACCAGTTGCACCAATGCAGAAACAACTTTTTTCTGCTTATTTCATCTTTGCATACGAAGCTAGCATTTTTCAGTGTATAGAAATGTCTAATTTTTGTATAAATCAAAGTGAGAAAGATTCCTCCTCCCCTTACCTACCCAGAATTTTTTTTACTATTTTTAGTAGAATCTTTTCTATTTTCTTCAGCTCTAAGAGCATTCTCCTGCAGCTTCACCTAGCTAATTGCCTTTTTGAAAAGAGCAAATGTTGGATGAACTGCATTCAGATAAAACTGATATCAGCATGGAAGGGAAATTTCCCAAATCTGAGATGAAGGACTTTGATCTTCCATCAGAAAGCCCATCTGGAAATTATTATTTTGTTGTGTTTTATGGAGATGAGTTTTACATTTTGTTTGTTTCATCTGTTTAGAAGGGAAGATTTATACAAAACTCCAAGCTTTTAAAACATAACTAGTGAAGTCACTTGCAGAATAAACTAAAGTCTCGTAAAGATTTTTCTGCTAACATATTCAAATCCAGATATTATTAATATTTAATTTTTTTTCAGGCAGACTTTCTTAGAAATAAATTCAGTTGACTCACGCTGTTTGAAAAGCAACATCCGATTGGATTAAATGGACTTCAGTAGAAACAAACAAAAAGGCATAGGCACAAAGCCTGTCTTATTCTGAATTACAACATCATCTCATTGTTAATGTATGGTCAGTGTTTATTAAAGATGACAGGGAGACAGATGAGGGAATCCAGTCTCCAGGGGTAGCATTAGGGTAACTACCACAAAGCATCGGCAGAGCAAGCGTTGTAATGGTACGACACTGCGTGTTTCAGTTCTAAAATGCGGTTAATTACATCATTAGTCCCTTATTTCAGCACGCAATCCCATTGATTTCAGTTCAGCGATGCGGCCGAGTACTAGAGTCATGGTACTTGCGCTGGAGGGATCCCAGCCCAGGGATGGAAACTCCCTCGGCTCGTCCTCCTGCCTGGGGAGCCCTGGCTGTGCTCTGCCCAGGCTGATGCTCTCGCTCAAGGGCTCTGTTCTACACTGTCGCTGCAGAAGCCACTGAACCCCTTTGGCTGGAGGAAATGTTTTACCACCTGCTTTCAGGCGCTAGCATCTTAGGTCTTAGCACTGCAGAGAAGAGGGGAAAAGTCTGTCTTCAGAGCGATCCGGAGATGGGTGAAGGGGGTGCTGCCACCCATCCTTGTTTTTCAGGCTGAAAGGAGAGAACGTATTGTCTGTTTTCCCCTGTTACAAGCTGTCATTGCGTGGTGGGGCAGCTCTGCCTGCCACTTTTCTCCTGTTTCTTACATTGCGGGCTCTTCAGGACAAGAGACGTGGTTTCGTCCTCTACCTTGCCCAGCACGCAAGGGATCCTGGTCCATAAAACAGCCCCAAGTGCAATAAACACATGAACAACAGTAAGAAGATGCAGAAAAAGCTGCAGCAGCAGAAGAGGAAGCAAGACCTTGTCACAGATTTACTAAACACTGGCAAGACTAAATTGAAATAAGGTTTCCTTCTCTTAGTGCTACTAGAATTAGCTTTGTGCTGTGTCCCGACTAGAAACCGGATAATGGACCAAGTGTGTGTCTAGTAGCATCCGGAAAGAGACTACCAAGGTATCTGACCTGCCTCATCCATTTGCTGTTATTACTGACCTCTGAGGTACTTGAAACAGTGACAGACAGCCCAAGAGACCCCCATTATTAATCTCCTCATCCCATTAAGTCTTTCTTAAGTGAAAGTTCAAACTACCAATCAATTTTCCATCTTGGTACCTGTATTCCCAATCCCTGTATTTGCTCTTAAAGATTGGCTTTTCAACATCAGACTGGTTAACAAGTTGCAATCTATTCAGTGATGTTAATATAGCGCATTATATTATACACAGATATTAAAGCGGGTTGTGCTGACTAACCCCAGGCATCACCTTCGCGGTTTTTTAATAACAAGCGGAGGAAAGTATCACTGTAATAGCATTTTTATGGCACCATTTCAGTATCAAGAGGCAGACTCAGCTCCCAGTACAGGCAAGGTTTGCATTTCCAGCAGCTTCAGTAGGATCTGGATCAGGGGCCTCAAACAGCATTTTATTTTCGTGATATCTGCTTTTCTTCAGCTTTCAGGTTACCCGAAATTAAACTGGAATGGGTTCAAATTTGCCACAGGACTAGGCTGCACAAAAAGGCAACAAACTCTTTCCGAATCCATCTCCTTTCTGCTTGCAAAATAAAGAGGTGCGCATCTCAGAAGTTAGCAGCTTGGCGTGGGGAACCGCATGTGTGGCTGAAGTTAATTTGGTGAAAATATGCTGCAAATAAATGGGAGTTGCTGCCCAACTCGGAATATCTGTGAAGAGATTTGCAGGGAGAGCTACTTCAACAAAGGGAAATAACAGGGCTGCGGGCCCACACAGTTTTGAAGCCAAACAGGATTCCAAAATCATTTAAAAGCAGATCAAAATAGCACGAAACCAAGGAAGTTGCTCCAGTTGGTGATCTGTGCCCAGTCCTCCCGGTATTTCTCCCATTAGCAAGTACTTTCCATTTCTGCTTTTTATGGTGTGAGAAAATGTATTTAAAACATGAAAACAGTTATTAATTGCAATAAAACACTCCGGGGCGAGAATTATGGTGCAATAATTCACACCTTGCTGTGTAGTCACGAGCTCTCGGCCTCTAGCCTCATGCCTAACAAGCTATTAAGCAGAAAGTATTGAACCGTCTTTCATGCCTCGTCATGTTTTATTGCCACGAAAAGGTTGCGTTCGGCTTGTTTTAAAAAGTTGTAATTAAGCTGTACAAATGTTGCATAACGCTTCATAGTTCAACGAAACGCGCTTCGCTGAGAGGCTCGGCGGAAAAAACCCGGCCGGCTCCCCCTTCCCTGCTGCTCCCTCCGCTCCCCCCTTCCCATTTTTTCCAGCCGTGTGCGCCGCGGAAAGCCAACGGCCCACGCCGAGGCGGGCGGGTGGCGGTCGGGTCGCTGCTTTCGCCCAGCCGTGCCGGGCAGCAGCGGCAGGCGGCGGTAGGTGGCGGTGGAGACCTGCCGGACCCGAGGCGGGCCCCGCCGAAGGCCGCCGGCTCCGCGCCGCGCCGCTCCGCGCCGCGCCGCGCAGGGCCCCGGGGCCGGCCGGCGGCTGCCGGGCTGCCAGCGGCGGGCGGGGAGCGCGGCGGCCCCGCTGCCTGCGAGCCCCGCTGCCGAATGCCCAGCCCCAGCGGCGGCTTCCCCGCAGCCCTTCGTACGAGCTCGGCGAGGCCCCTTCGGCATTGCCAGCCGGCACGCTGCCGGGGCTGTCCCGCTGCAGCTCCGCTCCGCACAGTCGCGGCTCCGAAGGGGCATCTCGCTCTCTCCTAGGATCCGCTCTCAGCGGGTACCGTCCGCTCTCGGCGGGTACCGTCCGCCCTCAGCGGGTACCACCCACTCTCAGGAGGTACCGTCCGCTCTCAGCGGGTATCCATCCTCTCTCAGTGGGTATCCACGGGTGCGCAGGAGAGGCGTGCACGCCCTGAGCCAGCAGAACCGGCGGGGCTCAGCAGGGCAAGCAAACACCTGCCAGGCACTGGAGTTGGCCCAGCGTGACACGGGGCGTATTTTGGCTTCCTAAGTTGTTACTGATAGTCACGTACAAAAAGAGAAGGACTCCCTTTGCGCTCAGAGCGCGGGACGAATGGGTCAAGACCTCGGTCAAAACCACGGCGTACCTCCCGAGCTCGCACAGAACATCCTTTTGTCTGTAAAACGGATCCTGAGCATACAGGACACAGAAATCGCTGGGACGTAATAAACGTGAAGTCCTGGGGTGCTATTTCTCTGTGATTCTTTTTCAGAGGGGGCACACGATTTAAAATGTAAAACACCACCACCCTCTCCCTCCAACAGAAAACGCTGTGATGCTGTCAGGCGCTCAGAAGGTATAAATCAGCAGGTTTCAGTGGGGCTGCGGTGATTCACCGTACCAGCTCAGGATCTTGCTTGAGATGACGGCAAAAATGTCTATCGCCTCATCATTTCTATATAACAAATATAACAATCCATACTAGGCTGCCTAAAAGAAAGGCCCCGCAAGCTTTTGTATTCTGATCAGAAAATAATTCTTTTTAGCCATATTAAAAGCCTTAAGCTTCGAATTCAAATCAGATAACAGGTCCCACTGCACCTGTGAGCCGAAAGGAAAAATGCTTATTGTGGATGCACGTGGCTTGTGCTGGGCTGGATCCCGCGCACCTCCGAATCTGTGTTATGCCCTTGGAGCGCAGAGAGAGAGGGTTCTCCGTGTGTCATTGCAGGTCAGACATTGCTGCCTGCTCCTGGCCAAGAGGCGCTGCGTAGCCAAATCTCGGTATGATACAGCACGTTCCTGGAAGCTTCAGAAAGGAGCAGCAGGATGTGAGTCAGTAGGCCGCGGCGTGAGGCGGGATGGCGGCGGAGCCGGCAGCGGCCCGGGAGGGAGCAGGTATGCCTTTGACTCAGCCAGGCTGCCCGCCTTTCCACCTTCCCCTTCCTGCCGGGCGGCACTTGCACACAGGCTGCTGGCACGTCTTTTCTCCTCTCCCTCACCCCTCCGCCTCAGAAATGACACCTGCCTGCTTGAAAATATAATTATCTGGACAAACTGCGAGTGATTTTCCCAAGCCAGGGTCAGGCGAGACACAAGAGTCAGCCCCGAGTACCGAGCAGCTAATTAGCCACTTTCTGTGTCGGTGAAAATCCCCCCATCCTCGGCATAGTGAGATGAAGATGAATTGCGAAATAGCCGCCGCTGTTGCCAGACGTTTTTTCTCAAGTTGCAAAAATTTCTGTCAGTCATACGCAACAAACCCCGAAAGTCACATAGCATCGAGCTTTGCAATTCCTCCACCATCCTGGCAAGCACTTTAAAGGCAGCAACTGGCAGAAGACATGGGGTGAATGAAAGCTGGGATTAGTTTACTGGTGTCAAACTCAGAGGCAGACAAGGAGAGAGCCGGATCCTTAACTGCTTTGAAAGGCTTTTCTGAGTCTGGGATTTGTCCATCCCCCCCGCCCCGGTCTGATTTGCTAATCTTTCCAAAGGGAAACGGTTTTTATAGTGTGACTTTCCCTTCCTTTGAGTATAAGGCAGGAATGGTCTTGATTAGACTTGTTCATTCAGAGAGGTGTCTTGCTTAATAGAGGAAACGGACTATGAGCACAGAAATACTCCACGTAGTTTTGTGCTCAGGAGAAAGATGCCGCCTGCCTAAAAACTTCAATTCAGTCTTTCCTCCTTCCCCCCTTTGCCAACATCTCTTACGTGCCTGTCTCTGCCTCTTCTTCCCACTTGCTTTCTCTTATTCCCCCCTAGCCCCAGAAGCTCCGGTTGAATGTGTGAGAAGCACAAGGGACAGAGGAACGGTCCTGCGTGAGTCTGACCTAGTCTCTCTCTGCAGCAAGGCATCCGAAATGACTCAGTCTCCCTCCCTCACTCGGGACCCAGCAAATCCTCAGCCTAATGCAGCACCGTGAAAAGGTGTGTCATCTCCCGGCAGCTGAAAGAATTAGTCAGTAGCTTAAATAAGGGGGACTTTCCAAAGGACAAGTTCATCACTGGCAGCGGCAGCAGCAGTGGCAGCAGCCGCACAAGGCTGGTATTCTCATACCTCTCAGCGCTGGAACATGAGGAGCTGGAAAATTACAGAGCAAACTGTAAAATTCCACCAGCAGCTACTTCACCCTGCAGGGTGGTTTCCCTCCGTGTGCCAGGCTGTGGAAACCACTGTCCCACCACAGGGCCACCTCCCAGCGCAACAGCTGGGAGACCTGCAGGTTTCACCGAGGTGGGTGCGAGCCCTAATTTGCCCCCAGGGAAAGTTTTTCAAAGCCTTCTAATTTCCACTGGAAATTTGTAGGAGACGAGCATTCACTCCTTTCCGTGGCCTTGAAAAGCCCCTTTTAGATTGCTAACAGGTGACAGGACTTATTCTGGTTGAGAAGGACAGTGACAGATATGTCGCATGTCTGGAAATTTTTAAGTTGGGGGGGTGGGATGGAAGAGGCACCCAAATCCCCAGCTATTCTCTGGAAGAGAGATCTTTGGCAGCGACCTCCTGCCTCAATGTTTGCTTTCATTTTTTTGCAATATTACTGTGGTTTTGTGGAGTATTGCAAAGGCTAGAGAAGTTCTAGAGGCACTTGAGCCTCTAAAAAACCTCCTGTGGGATAGGAGAATGAGGGAGTTTCTCCACACTGAGGCATCACACTCTGGAGAATAAAGAAGAAAAATATCAGCCTCAAGCAGAAACCTTTCCAAAAACAGTTGCTGAGGCTGTTGGTTCTAGCTGTGGTGCTTAGTGTTGATGCAGAACTTCCCAAAGCATGCTAGGTGCTGCATGGACATACAGAAGGGTAGCGGCCACTGAGAAGGATCGAGCGTGTAGTAAAGGCCGTGGAAAACCACAGACCAAGAGTGGTGTGATTAGGTGCTGGGGTGCAGAGCACCATTTCTACTGTTCATTCAGTGCTTTGCATTCAGTTTCTGTGCATCATCTACCCCCAACTCATTGTCTGTGTTAGCTCGTTTCTTTTCAATGCTGCACTAGAAAGGGTCTTGAGGACAAAAATGATGCAAATCTGTCAGTGCCTTTGAGCATATCAGTCCTCCAGTGCTGAATGTAGTGAAAGACTGGAAGTCTTATATGAAGATTTTTTTGCTAGCTTTTCTTTAGAAATAGATGGCAGGGAAGGGAGAAAAACAAACGAGTGCATTCTAATGGTTTGTTTGAATTTCCTTCACTCTCTTCATGTCCATGTCAAGAAAGTCAGTGCTCCAGTGATAGTAAGATACCTGGAGATGATACCGAAGGCAGCAGGAGAGAAAGCACCTGTTCTAGCCGGGTATATTCTGGGGGCAGAAGGAGGAGAAGTGTGTATTCCTTCAGGTCTAAAGCTGCCTGAATGAGCTGCCTAGACTAGCGGAACCATCTATGCACAATGCGCCGTAAAGACACAGGTAACATTTTAGTAATGGCAACTGGCTGTGGGGTGGGGGTCCCCTCAAAAACCTCCCAGGTCTCATTGCTAACTTGGTGCCAGAATCGGGAAGTGCAGACAACTCCAAATACCGAACTGTGAAAACTCTGATTTCACAATCAACGTATGTGCTGCCCTAGCAGGTTAGTACATAAGCTGCTCAAATGAAATATAAACCATCTCTCCTCCTGAGTAAGCACACTCCTTCTGGGCTGGCGTCACTGCTGCTTTGAAGAACGTGATGGCATTATGGGCAAACTGCAAAGTCTCTGGGTGCCAGTGACATGCAGAAGTTGGAAAGCTGAGTTTTGCAAATTAAAGATGCATTGTTCTTTGTCTTCGGAGGTATGAGTCACCCTGGAGAGCTGCACTTATTTGTTCAAGAAGGAGACTCCGTTCCACCACCCGTCCTCTTCCCTTCCTCCCCACATCAACAAGGAATGAAGTAAAAGAATTCAACCTTGACCTTCCACTCCTTTGGCTCCCCTGGAGGAGACACGCCGCCAGACTCCATGCCGCTGCAGTGTTCTCCCCTATCTCTAAGCGTACTGCTAAAGCACAGACTGAAACGGTGAGGAAATCAGGGACAGATACCACGCGCATGTCGGCGGTGAGCAGACTTCACCCTTCGTCCCGTTGTGCCCAGCCTGGGAGGTGGTGCGATGCGGGGAGCCCGGTGGCACAGGCGGAAGGATGCCGCTACAAGCATGTACACGTGTGTACGTGCGCATACATACACGTGCATGCATATACACTTGTCTACTTGCTGCATGGCACTGCGGTTTCCTCTAGCTTCAGAGGCACTAGGGAGAGAGCAGGTTGTTGTGCTGCTGCTGGGAGGGCATATGATCTGTGATGACCTGCACAGGGATGAGGGGGTGGGACCTGTTGGGGGAGTTACCGCTCCCTTACCCATCTCGGTAAATCCACACCTAGAAATCACATCTCTCCGAGCCTGGAGGGGAATCGCATGGGGACTGTGGCAGCGGGTCAGAGACAAACCCTGCCAGACAAGAGAGCACCTCTGTTCCTGTCCCACCCGGCCCCTCGCCAGCTTCTCCCCTCTGCTGCTCTAGGTCCCAGCGACTGCTCTCCTCTTCGCCTTTCCCTGAACCACACTAGTACGTGATCGCCTCCCAGCTAATTAATTCCTTGATCCTCGCACTGCCCCCTGAGGAAGGGTGTTATTGCGATCCTCATTTTAGCAGGTGGAGAACTGATGCATGCAGAAAGCAAGGCTCCAGTTCAGCAGAGCACTCAGGGCGCAGAGCTCGGCGCTTGGCTGAGTCAGAGCACGTGCGAATTACCTGATGTCACCCCGGCAGGGAAAGTTCACCTGTAAAAACAGCTCGGGGGAGATGTATCCACTTTGTCCTAGTTAGCTCACATCTTGAAAGCAGGCTACCTGAAGCGTAGGGCTCAGGTGGGGTGCAATGCTCACTGAGAAGGAGGTCAATTAGCCCATCTCACTACCTTGCTGCTTGGTGAGAGCAGCTGCTTTCAGCCTGCCTTGGGCAGGTATATCATGCCCTGGAAACGCGGACGCAGAACTAGGCTGCTAATTGTGTAGAAAGTGTAATGCTCTCTCCTGGTGTCCTGGCTCTTGGGGGAGGATTCATCCCACCTGAGAGATCTACAGTGTAGGTGTCTACCTCTGAGCTACTTGTCTAGACTCTAGACTTTATTGCCAACAGGGTAAAACAGACACTTGTGGGGTGCAAGTCATTTCATCCTAAGGGAGACATCTAAGCCAAGCCAGGCGGGTGAATCACACCCGATGAACAGCTGTTTCTCTCCCCGATCGCAAAGATACCAGATGACTGTGTCAGACGGAGACACAGAAAACACGGATGTCTAAAGTTAGGTGAAATGAATCCCAGCCTGGTTACACCTCCAAAGTTTCTCTTTCACGGGGTGGAGCAAGACCAAAGGAAGTGGAGAGGTATCTCCTGGGCCAGGACCTGGAAGTGACATTGAGTCACTATTTGCAGACATAGGATTACCTGCACCTTCCTCTCTAGGGCAATACCCTCCGTGCCCGTGGGCTGGACCTGACCCTGCTGGTCCTGGGAGGGGATTGCTGATACCCTGGTGCCCAGCCCCAGAGCCATTGCCTGAGCGGGACTCTGCCTTCGGGTGTTCAAAAAGGCAGTCATGAGCTCACGGGATGGTGAAACATTTCCTAGCTGTGCGTCTACATTTCAAGACAATTAAATATGAGGCTGAAAGTTCCTTGGATGGATTATTCCTACTGGAAAACCAATGCCATGAAAAAAGGAGCAGAGTTGAATGAGGAGTCTCTGCAGTCTACTGGGAGACACGGTGATAAAGGAATGACTACAGCGTGGCCTCAGGTACCTTGCAGGTTGCTCCTGATGATGTGAACTAATTACTCCATATTAAAGTTCTTCAGCCTACACATAAACAAAAGTCCTCATCAATCTTTTCTTTTGCACTTTCAGTGCTCCCTCCTCATTTTCAACATGAAAGTAGTGGAAGAAAAAACTTACTCTCCGGAGCTTACAGTCATTTTATCCACCACAAAACACTGACCTTGATGTGGACTAATTAGGATTGCAATAGATTATTAATACAAGTCGGTAAGGTGGAGTTTTGTCAGTATAAAAGAGGCCTTTGAAGATAACAGCCATTTACACTTTCATGATCTCATCCCAAGTGCTCAGAAGAAAGCCTATAAACTAATAAAGTAGAATTCATCCAGGGGCACTCTGCACACACAGCGGAGTATCACCCTCCAAACTCTTATTCAGGATGGCAAATGAAATCTGCTTGGATTCTTTTAAATTCCAACACAAATCAGGATTAAAACAACTTTTGGTAATAAGCAGATCTCTGATGATCTAAAGACACACTGGTTCATTTTATTGACTTAGAGAAAGTAAGTGACATATCAAATGCAACCTTCATACTTTAACAACCGAGGTCACCTTGAGAAAAATGATACTGAGCCCAGAGGTATGAAACCTCTCTCCAGAGTGCAGCTTTGATTTACAAGGTGAAGTAAGGTCTTCTTCATGTGAACATATATTTGTAAAGTCAGTTAGACTTAGAACGATGCATGGATTTTTTTAAAAAGGAGGTAACTAAGAAACTGTTGCTCATTATAGTACTAAACCAAAACGGACTTGTTGAAAACTCTATTAAATGATCTGCTCCTCTGAACTGTCAAGCTGGTTTTGAGGAGATCTACAAAACCAAAATGGAAAATGAGTCAAGCCCAGAAGTATGTGCTGAAAGCCCCAACTCACTGGGTTGTCAGGGGCATTCGGTCCAGAAATACATTCAAAATACTGTTTAAGAAATGCTTTGCTTCCTTTACGAAATCCCTTGGCACTTGCTGCGTAGCTGAGGAATGCAGCATCCTGCCGTGCTGCGGCCATCGCCGATTCCACCCAACCTATGGCACCGATGAGTGGCAGCAGGACGTCTCCCCGGACTCCACCCTGAATCAGAGAGGCCGCAGGAGTACAGCCGGAGAAAGAAGGATTAGAAGGAAGGTAAAGACTCATCTCCTTGTTCAACCCTTCTCCACAGCTGCAGGAGCAGGAGTGCTCAAGGCATGCACTAGGTCCAGCTCAGCTTGCGTGGTCGCTGTGCTGGCCATATTTAAATGCTATACTGATTGATTGCAGAGCAGGCTAGAACTAAATCTGAAGGGCAAAAGATACAGGCGGCACAAGCTTTGAAGTTAAAAGCGCTTCTCTCTTTAGTGCTACTGAAGATGCCAAGCAGCAAATCAACACACACAGAAGCTGTTGCAGGGCTGAAGCCCCTCGGTAGTCTTTCCAAAGCAAGGGGCCAAAAATGAGACCCCTGAATAAGTAGGCATGGGGCTTTGAGCACGCAGGGCTCAGCCAGCAACGCCCGGACACGCACTCTGCATTGGTTGGGGAGGGGTCTGCCCCGAACAGGGAGGATACGGCTGTGCCACCCGTCAGGGC
This sequence comes from Mycteria americana, assembly GCF_035582795.1. Taxonomy (NCBI): domain Eukaryota; kingdom Metazoa; phylum Chordata; class Aves; order Ciconiiformes; family Ciconiidae; genus Mycteria; species Mycteria americana. The sequence continues at coordinate 120,315,187 of NC_134365.1, forward strand.
AGCAATGCCTGGAGGAGACCCCAGGGGAGGCTGCTGATGTCCCCACTCCCGTACATCTCCCTGCCCCTTCTCCTGGAGCTGCTCCTGCGGGGGACCCGGGGCAACCAGGCTGCTTGGAGACATGCACTGTGGCCCCAGCTTTTGTGTACCTACGTCCCGATCATAATTTCTGGTGTGTGTGTAGGTGGGTGCTACCAGAATGGGTGGAGTAAGGAATAACAGCCTTGAAGGAAAATTGTAATCCAGTATAGAAAAGAAGTGTCAACACATGTCAAATGTTGCAAAATGTCCCGGTATGGAAGAAATAAAGTAGTTCCCAGTATTAACCAACAAACAGCTGTTGTGTTGCCAGACTGAGGAAGATTTCTTTTTGGAATAGGAAATGTGTGATGTTTTATGCAAATAACAGTTTTGTTTCACTTTCTGTATTAAACATCTTAAAAATTAACTTTTGGTATACTAAGCACTTCTGAACGGCTTGAAAAGTCTAGCTTGCTATAACCTCTTTTCAAATTACACCCTGTGACTAGCCTGTCTGCTCAGAAATATCATGTAAAATTATTGTTCTCTGTTAGCAGTTATGAACCTATGAAATCCTGACACATCAAAAACGTTTTAGAAACTTAGCTAAACACAGCTAAACTCCACCGAATGTGCTGAACTGAGCAGTTTTAGACAGCTGTGGCATGGAGAGTAAGATCACAAGTCATCATTATAAGCAAAAGGGACTTTTTCCCATTTAAGAAACTATCTCAAAGATAAACATAATCGTGATATGTAAGCAAATATTAAATAATTATTTCAGTAAGAGTAAGACCAAAGGCATTTACATTTAATGTAGAAATCCAATGCGATGGCAAGAAACAAGGTTATTGTAGGTTATAGATTGTTGGCTTGGTCAGGGAAAAAACTTCAGAAATTGCCCTAATTGAAATATCTTTTATGTCTACATTTTCACAATTTTAAAAATTGGCAACATTTTGAAACAATTCATTTAAATTCAACCAGAAATTATATATTTGCTGTTGTTGTTTTGCAGTTGTTGATATTTTGGGACTGCCAGAGAAACAAAACAAAAAACCCCTTCATTTATTTGTGCAGCTCTTTAATCTGTTTAAATTAATATGCTGTATTACTCATTTTTTCCCCAACGTGATCCTAAAATGATCGCTTAGCTGCACTCACATTAGTCTCTCCTGCCAGTGAATTAAATATGAAATGGTTTATTCCCCCGTCCTCCAGCAGCTCTTCCCCCATCCTCACATGCTCATTTAGCCAGTCTGAACTTACAGATAAGCTGATGATGAGACACTAGAAGGCAAAAACAGACAATTACCTAGGCAAATGTTTGAAGGATTTGGGCCCTGCGGCAAAAATGCTGTTTACTGAAGACTGAAAGCGCCATTTCTACTTAGTACAAGCCAGTGTGTCTGAACTCAGCAGTTCTGGATAGTGGCCACCAGTGGACTCAGAGCAAGGTTTATAGGTGCAAGATAACATCACGCTCCTGTCTGCATTTCATCACCGCAGGGCCTTTCTCTGTATTCTTAAACAAAGGCATGCAAGTACCAACAGAAGTATACTTTACCATCTGCCTTTATATTCACTCATTACATAGTTAATCATTTATTTTTATGCTGAAGACCACCCCGACAAGGTGCAAGGGCAGATGCTAGCTGGTCTAGTTAGCCGAGCAAGGCCAGCTTACATGGGCTGAAGAGCTGTCTCTTGGTCTGATTCTGCACCTTCCAAAACTCACTGGATACAAGCAGCGTTGCAGTGCCTCATGCTCTCCTTTTTTCCTTCCTACTTTCCTCCTTGAAAGATGTTTTGGGGCAAAGAACGGAGATGGCAGTAAGAGTCAAGATGAGGAGGAAGGAGACTTAGCGGTTTCACGCCGCTCCTGCCATCCAGCCCTCCATCTACCCCCTCCCATCTGCACAGCCCTGGCGATGCAACCAGTGATGGCGCTGGCAAAAATGGAGGAGATTGGGCTAGAAAGTGTAGAAAAAGGACATGGGAAAGCCGCTGAACTGCACAACCAGTCTTTCAGCTGGACTGCAGCAGTTCTGCTGACTCAGGAGGCTCAGTTAGCCTTTGCTGATACATGGCAAACAGGTATGTGGGGAGAGTCTGGAAGGCCACTCCGCATTTTCAGGCTGTTTCAGCAGTAGGGAGTGGACTCCCGCTGCAAGGAAATGCTCAGCCACATGCCTCCTGTCTGAGTTGGTGAAAAATTGCCATTAACATAGTAAATGGAAAAAAAACCTGCATGGGACAGGTCTGCAGCCCCTGCCTCCCTCTGCCGCCCACTCTGAGTGGGAAGAAGGGCACGACAGAAAGGGCAGGAAAAGGCTCTAATTTAGGACCAGAAGTACCATCTGACCAGAACAGCCCTAGAAAACAAATCCAACTTCATTTTGACACAACACTTTGAAAGAAATAGCCAACATCACAGTTTCCAGAGGATGCCCATCTGAGACATCCACACAACAGAACTGGAGGAGGAAGAGTGGATGAAGGGAGACCACAAGGGAAACGATGGGCAATCAAGACAAAGATCAGACTCCTGCCTTCAACTCGGGAGTGAACGGCGTCTGGAGCCAGGCTGATCCTCCACCCAGGCTGAGCTGCTCCAGTGCCAGGAAGCAGAGGATCTCAGCCGCACTGGCATCCGAGCCCAGCACCTTTCACAACCTCTAAGACCTCAAGCAATGGCCCCAGAATGCTAGGTAAATGGCACAGGTGCTAGGCACACTGATAAGAAATTATTAATAGCTCTAACCCAGCTGGAGGTAAACTTTCCAGTACGAGTGGGACAAACTAGGTGCCTATCTCCCTTGCTTAATCCACCAGGCATGGTCCTACAGAGTAAGTCCCCGGAGACCAAGCCTTATTCACATTTAACTGCCAGGGTTAAGCTATACTTTCCATAAGCACTCCACTGGCTTTGTTTTGTAAATATATTTTCCCAGAAAGAAAAGAGGGGCATGCTGCATCAAGGCATGGGGAACATGTCTTGTGAGGAGACAGCATTTCCTCAGTCCTCCCTTTATTTTTTTTTCCTTCTTCTTCAAATGTGAAAAATAAGTTGTATGACAGCCTTTGGTGGAGATGTGTGCAACAAGGCCTTCATTGTCTCAGACAGGTGTGAGATTGGAATTGATTCAGCGCCAACAACCCCAGTATCAGAGCCAGCTCTGTGAGCTGAAAACATACACCAACCATCCAGTAATACCACTGCAGCCAGCCAGAGACTCAACAATTTAAGGCTTAACACACACACAACATAAATCAGATGAGGATGTACCAGCCAACCGTCAGCTTCTTGGGCAGATGCCTGCAGACCGTCTGTGCAGATCAGACCTTGCCTGTTTCGGTTATTGGAAACATTTTTTTTTTTTCTTCATATAAAGATGAGAGGCTGGGTGGAGCAGCTAGCTCAGACACATTTACATTTGCCCTATCTTGCCCCAACAGCCCTCCTTTGCTTGCTGTTTGGAGGCAGTCCTTCTTGTAAAGTCGCTTTATTCCAAGTGCAGGAGGGAAGGAATTACATCTTGGGGAAATGTTTAATGTACAAATACAAAAATCACATGGACACGCACTTAGTATGCACCACCCTCATGAAACAAAACTGTTCCCTTCCATGGGAGTTTAGGAGGCTCTGAACATGATCAAACAAGCACGAGAATTAACACAGCTGTTTTTCTTTCTTTCTCTCTCTTTCTTTTCTTTCTTTTGTTCTTTCTTTTGTTCTCTCTCTCTTTCTCTCTTTCCTTTTTCCCCCCCGTCATGGATATATTTCCTTCACTTTTCCAGGAAACCCTGTTTTCACACTCTCTCCTCTCTGCCTTTACTTCTCCCACCTGCTTCAACCTAGTCCCTGCCCTACATCTGGCTGCGTTAGTCACCCCGGCGAGGGCAAGAGCGGGCAGTGCCGGTGGCCTCCTGCTGCTCCCCCAGGCTCCGGCACGTGCAGGGAGAGATCCTACGGGCTCCGTCACCCGTGGGTGACCCACAGACGCACTGGTGACAGCCAGGCCCTCCACCGTGCCCGGGGCGTCTGGCGAGCCCTGCTCCGCCTGGTTTCTCCCTATGCCCCGGCAGGTCGGTTTTAGCTGCCCTTGATCCCAGCTGCAAAGCCCTTCTCCCTTCTCCAGCTCCTCCGTCCTTGGGGAGCGCGCGGGGCTCTTGCATTTCGTAACACAGACGGGCAGCGCTCGCAGCCCCTTGCCGAGTGAAAGGGGGACCGACAGGAGGCTTCCCTGGGCCAGGGCTGGCTCCTGCAGGTCCCAGGCTGGTCGCCTGCCGCATCCACCTGCAGGGCTTACCTGCTGGCCGAGCAACGGGGGGGGGCTTGCACGGGTGGAGGCGGGGGAACGCCATCGGCACAAGAGCCTGGCACAAACACCAGATACGTGCTTGAAAGGGAGCTGAAAGAGAGCTTTTCAAAAAAGTATTTGCAGAGGAGGGGTAAAAATGACAATACGCTAGTGATCCATTTGTATCTGGGTGAGCGTTAGTTGGCAAATCCTGGTTTACACTCACTTGAAATGTCTCCCTCCCTTTTGTGTGGTTCCTTTTCAAGTTAACACAAGTGTTCACTTTTATAATGTATGGCAGAGCAGAACTGTTTTCTGGTGGATACTTTCCCCCACAAACTAATTAATACTGAGTTTGAATTTGCAAATGGTTTTGCATGTGAAATTGCTCATGTATATATAGGTCTCAAGCATATCAAAGAGACTATTCTTTTGAGCAGTTATTCACAGGCTTTACTGCAGAATGAGGATCATCATTCGGACTTGGGATTTTTAAAATTACACTTCAGTAACCTTATGCAATGAGAACTGAAATCATCATAAACGCTACACTTGCTCAGCTAGCTGTAAATCATCATCAGACTCGTAAAACAAAGCATCGCTTCTGACAAAATGTTGTCTTTCCTACAGTCCAAGGACGTAGCAGGTTACAGCAACGTCTCTGAATACTGGAAACTTATCGATGAATACAGCAGTGAATATATGACCGGTTGCTATGCAAAGGATTTTTGGTTTCATTGTTTTTTGTTGGCAATGACCACCTGAATTTCATCTGCAAGAAGCTAAGGGAACCTAAACTGGCCAAGTCATATCCATAAGCTCTGATAATTGCAATTATTTAAAAATGCAGAGGATGCAAACTACAATGGTTTATATCCTAAAGCGTGCCTAGTGATCCAGTTCCATTTTTGGGTACCTAACCAAAGACATTCAAAGGATCTCTTTTGCAGAAATCCAGGCTCCTTGAAAGTGCCTGGAGTTGAGCACCAAAACGTGGAAGCTCTCAGAACCACCAATGTTGAACTGAGTATCTTGCCCGACACAGATAAACCAAGTAAACCTCTGAAACAGACCTAGGCATTTACTGTTGGAAATCAAGCCGACCCTGACAGCGAAACCACAATTTTTTAATGGATCTATTTCCTATGCTTTTGTTTTTCAATGCTTTTAAGAGAAGAGTTGTATAAATAGAATGAAAATGGTCAGACGGAGACGATCGTCTATTTGACTATATAATGTGCACTTCTCCATAAAATTGATTGTTTTACCGAGCACATCCAAGCCCATTGTTCTTTGCATGTGAATAATCTCCATTTAGAGGGGTCATAATATACTGAATACACAGGGAAAACTTATAAATAAGTTTGCTAAGGGTGTACTGTGTACTCAGTCATGTAAAAGGAGCCCTGTGAACCCTCTAACCACGTGGGATCATTAGAGAAGATCTGCTTGACGCAACATCTTGTTAAAGGCATGGCAGCAGAAGAGGCGAGGGCATGTCTGTGCTTGATGCTTCGAAAGGAGCCCCCTGCCCCATGGATAAATCCCACTGGTGATGAAAGCGGAGACCGTGCCAGTCCCCTGAAAGCAAAGCCCCTTGGCTGCTATGAGCTCCGGTAGCCGCTGCAGCCTCCTGCGGAGCTAGAGGGGTTGATTTCACTCCATCCAAATCTAGCCATCTGCACCAACCCAGACCATGCCGGCTCTGTATACTGAGGTGGGGTTTTCACCTCAGGAGCAAACATTTGAACGCTAACTTGTGTGCTGGTCTCCTCGTTCCCTCCTTCTTTGTTTTCTAGATGGCAAAAAGTAAGGGTGTCTGTGGTCACTCTGCTCTAACCCCTCAGCATTTCAAGTTTGGAGAGGCTCAATTCAGTACTTGAGGGAAAAGAATACATTAAATTAGAAAATCAAAGTGGTATCTTCTGGCACATGGGCAGCATCAGCTGAATAATAAGCTGGTTTCAGTGGGTGTTTGTTTTTTAGGGTAAGGAGCTCCTATTTGTTTTTTGTTTGTTTTATTTACCATGGAAGGTAATTTGAGCTCTGGTATCAAAACACGTCATGTTCTGCCAAGAGAGGATTAAGGAGGAGAATGCTATGGAAAGAAACTGGGTTTGTCAGTAAAGAACTGAGAGAGATTTTATTTACCGGAGTTTTGCAATCAGCGCTTTTAATCTTCCTCACAATTGGGCCATTCAAAGGCCAAGAATATGCTTCAAGGGCCAGTGAGGAATAACCCCAAAACCAAGGAGCAGCTGCCTCAAATGCTGAAATGCTATCAAACACATGGCCATGTGTTGCCATACAAAGTTCAGGACGGTGGAAGCACCTGCCTCTGGGGCAGGCAGGGATATTTGCTTTAGACATCTCCAGCACGCCTATGCCATAGGTGAGATTTAGCGCTGGGCAAGAGAAGTGGTGAGCCGGAGTAAGGTGTTTCTATGGCCCAGTGACCCAGCTAACCTCAACAGCAGATAGAAATGTCCCCTGAGGTACAGTGCGTTTAAGCTGCCATCCTGAAAGATGCCGAGCCTTCTCAGTTGCCCCAGAAATGCGGAGGAGAGAAGAGCGGGCAGAGGCTCCCCCTCAGAGGGGTGCCTCCAGCACTGCTGTACCAGGAGGGAGCTAAAGGATCAAGAAATGAGCCTGACCACAGTGACCCCCGAGAGCACTAACGCTAGGCCGGTAACATCAGTGCAGGCACAAGATTCCCGCGTTGGGTGAGAAAGCGGCTCCGCTTTTGCAATGACATAACGGAGAAGGGACTTTGGCATGCTGAGTCGAAGATGACAAAACAAAACAAACCAGAGAGGATCCCTGTGCAAGTTAAAAACTGAACCAGGGATACTTGTCCCTACCTGCAAGCTCTGTTTCTCTTAGCAGTATCCATCAGCTCGACGTTGTTCCCGTGTGGTAAAAGACATGGTCTGATTAATGAAACATAAAACTGTGTCTGGGCACAAGCTGCCAAATTTTATGGGTGCCTGAAGATTCGGCTACACAGCTAGAGAGGTTTCCAAAGGCACCTCTATAGCTGTCATTGATTTCTTTGGGGCCTAGGTGCTGGGGCACTATCAAAAGTCTTGCTAAGGCACCTTTCTGGTGCGCTAGGTTTTCCTAAATACTTTGTATAAAATCAAGCTCTAAATAGCTTGCCAAAAGATATGCAGAATGACTTTGATAAACCTTAGAACAAAATACAGATCTCTAAACACCTCGATTTCTGCTTTAAAACCAAGATTTCCTTTTCTTTAGTTCAAGTCATCCTTTAGGATGCTCCGTGCCGAGGACAAAAGGGGAAAAAAAAAACCAAACCAGAAGGAAAATTTGTGTAAGTGGAGATGTTGCTGAGGGACTGAGAACATACTTGTTGCCTTATCTACTGCTTTTTTAATCCCAGGAAGTGCCAGGCAGTTGGAATATGAAGATTGGTATCTTTTAAATATATCGACACTTGGAAATCTTCTGGATTAAACACCATTACATAACTCTTTCCATTAGTGCCTTAAGTTGATGAAAAAGCTAAACAATTTCAAGCCCTCTTTTTTTCTAGAGCTGAATGTGAGGAGGCAGGGGAGGCTTGAGCAAGGCTTATGCCCTGGAGCTGGGCGTGCTGGCTGCAACGCGGGCAGGTGTTGAGGAACTGGCTTCCTCACCTCGCTCTGCCCCGAGTGGGAACAGTCGGAGGAGGCACAAATCTGTGGCTGAAGGGGATGAATCCTCGAGGTGCTCAGAGGGGGTGGCAGGACAGATTCCTGCCACCTTCCAATGGGAAAAGCCTTCCCCTTAGCAGGCGAAGTCTCCGGTGCCGGTGCTGGAGAGCTGGCTGAGCCTGCATCCCAGGTGGGATTTGTTCAGAGAACTGCTAAAGACCTGGTGGTCCAAGTGGGAGCAAGGAGTGCACTGGGAGTTTGCAGGCAAAGGTTTTATCTTGCCACTGAGGTCCGACAGAGCAAAGAGTTGAGAAGACCCCCGAGCCGCCTCCTGCCTGTTCTGGAGAATGAAATGTCCCTTGCTTTGCCTCGGTGAAGCAGCAGATGTGAAGAATTGATTGAATGGAAGAAAATATGGGCCTGGAGAGCATCTCCTGGGCCCTGCAGCCCAGCCACGTCTTGTGTTCTGCACTTACATAACAGAGCAAGATTCATCTTAAATTATGTCTTTCTGTCCCTCACAGCCCCCTGGAAGGCTGCCAGGGCTGCTCTGATACCTAGGAGCCATCTTCTGCTTTCCAGCCTAAATTCATTGACGGTCAGTTTACAGAATAACCACTTGTTCTCAAGCCAACACTGTCCTTCGGCCCAAATGGTTCTCCTCCCTCCCCGATGCTGAACCTCTCTGCTGTGTTTATTGACTGTAATTATCTTCCCTCTCAGCCCCTGTTTCAGCACACTGAATAAACCTGGCTATGCTAATCTCTTCTTTAAAGTAAGGTCTTTATTCCTCTTGTCATACTGACAGCCTCCCTTTGCACCCGCTGCCACTTGAATTAATTTTCCTTGAACACTGGGTAATCTTACTTCATCTGGACCTCAGAGGAGATTTTTCTAAAACTTTCTATACTGCTATTAATACAGTATCCCACCTATGGTATCTCAAAATGGCAAAACTGGTGGCCCGCAGGGAAGGAGGGAAGAGAGGAGATTTCTAACACCGGACGGAGGGAATTTCTAACACTGGATGGAACGAGGCTCTCGTTCCTGGACTGCTGCTGGGTATCACCGCCCCTCTCATGTGTCACAGCACAACCAGCCCTGCAGATAAGCAAAATCTTGGCAGAGATAATGCGTCACGGTAACAAAATTTTATTCCTGTCAAAATTAGTATTTGGAGAGGACCCAAACGGTGTTACAAACTTTACAAATCAAATGGAAGACATGCCTCTTGCTGTAAGGAGCCTACTTCCACATGGGATGAAATGACTGAGTAAAAAACGATGTGGAGAGCTGGAGCCAAGAAGAAATGGATACTATGAAGCTGTGGGTTATTTAGTTATATTATGCACGTCTTGTGTATATCTTCACCAGACTGATATTTGCTGGTCTATATAATATATTCTGTATATACTATAAGCTCACAAACATTCTCCAAGATACCAATACGGAGGGTGTTAGTTTCACAGCAAAATGAGAAGTCTTACTTGGCCAGAAATGCTACACAACTTACTTTTGTGCTTCTGCAGATGGCAAGTCACATTTCTGTGGCTCCCTTTTAGTTTATGTTTTAGAGCAAACTTCCTAAGACATGCTGCAGTTTGGTCGACGCAAGTAACTCCGGACAAAAACAGGAGCACTTGTGCCTGCAGAACTACAGGATGGATTCAGACACCATTAAGCAGGAGGGTTATATATGTTTGTTAGTAGAGGGTGTGAAAAATGAGGGATTTTTCTCCAGAGTGGGCTTCTATTAGACTGAATGAAAGAGGAATTGTTTTGCATATGCTAGTCCAGTTCACATGCTCGTGTGCTCATCTCTTCGGATGCAAGCTGGTTTATGACATGATAAATAGATAGCAGCGTGAGTCTGCTGCTAATGACGCTGTAGCCCTTAAAAAGAAAAACTGCTGAGGTTACTCATGGCATTATATAAAAGTATTATGTGCTGAGCAATAACTGTGAATCAAAGAAACACAGTGTACTTTCAGTAAAAGGATATTTTCTCTCTGTAAAATTTCCTTTTTGATAGAGCCAGTTGGAAACCTTCCAGCTAAACAGATTTGGTTTGCAAAATATTTTGGGAAAACATCACTATTTCAACAAACTTCCTGCGACCTCCCAGTGGCTGTGGCACTCAGGCTCTGGGTCCACCTGCCTTTTCCCCACGCAGGAGCTATTTGGTGGCTGCTGGCACTGAGAGGAGGGGAAAGCAGAAAGAGCGTCTCTCCCCCTCGCCCGAAGCGGGCTCCCGGCACGCATTCAGCACCGTGGCCGCCCACCCCAGAGACAGGCGATGGAGGGGAGCTCCATCAAAGGGGACCTCCCCTGCCCGCTAGCAAAATGTTTCGCGACCTGGCTCGTGCTGGGGAAGCTGTGCTCCGGGGCTGGGGAGGAAGCCTCCCGCACATCCGGGAGAAGTGCCGGAGCCGGGGAGCTTGGCAGCCCCAGCCGTGCTGATTGGAAATGACGTACCCGCTGCCAGCTCCCGCGCTGCCCGCGCTGCCCACCGGTGCGCTTGCACTGCTCACCCCCCGCTACTCCGCCGGCGGGGGGGAGGCGGGAGGTGCCAAGGGGAAGGATGCCAAGCTCAGGCGGCACTCGTTCGACATGCCGGGGAGTGTATTTTGGGATGGAGAGGTCAGGTGGCTAATCAAGTGGAAAGGGGATGATATGCCGTTAAAGCGCCACGTAGTCGCTCTGCAAGCGCGCCGGGTTAAGGAAAGACGGGGAGATGCAGATGTGCCCAAAGAGAACGTAAAAATACAGGCATTTAGCGTGTTGCAGAACAGAGAGAGTTGGTGAGGCCCTAATCTTGAGAGCCTGTTTATCTGTTTTGGCGGGGAGCTACGGGCACGTCAGTCTGGATTCTCAAAAGTGCCTGAAAACTGCATTTTGCAGGAGCAAAACGCGGAGGCAGAACGACAACCCCGTTGAAGCCTGCTCTGCGACGCTGCCCTCTGAACACTTCTAACTCTATTAACCTGTGGCCTATTAAGCTGATTTAACAGTGGAAATATTAAAAATCGGGGCAGGATACAGCCGTAGTAGAAACAAAGCCATTTTAATTCCCCGGGCTTAAACGCCGCCCTTGACTCCACTCCTGTGTTTCACCGGTTCATGGGAACCCTGATAAACTTGGGCTGGTTTTGGTGGAACGAGATTACGATAGCAAGGACCTTGAAATGTCTCTTAAACAAAGCGTATTGCACCTGGAGGAAGACAAAAGGCTGGCTTGTAACAAAATAATCTCTCAGTCGTTATGTTTCGTACTAATTCAAAGAGCTGGTCTTTAAATGATCTCTCTTGCTTTGCTATCGGTGCTAATTCTGCTGCTTCGCTTAAAGATCTGTCAGCAATTTTATTACAGCCTCTTGTTTCCAGGGATTTTTGACTTGGTCATAAAAGCGTGGTCCCAGCTGAAACTTAACATATAAGGTTACAAAATTAAAAAAAAAAGGAAAGAAAAAAGCAAGCGAGCAAACTCAGATATTTTTAAGACTATAAAAGCATAAAAAGAACCAGAAGCACGTTGCTTAAAGTGATTACAATGATTATTGTTTTCCCTAGGCAGAAGAAATAGCTTTATTTTATTTATTTATTTAACCTATAGGTAATTAACAAATCACCAGTTGGAAACATTTTTTGGGCTAATTTGGAAAAGAAAAATCAAAGTTATTTATTTGCACATGTTTTTGGATGATATTCCTAACCCCACTAGTTAGAAATTTATTTATGCAATTTATTAATTCAACATTAATGCCTCCAAAACAATTCCTTCTTGGCCTGATGACTCACACATTTAAAATATTTCTATTGGGCCTGAAAACCATGATACTGTAAAGGAACCATATAAATTCGTATTTATGTAAAACTCTTGAATTACAGATCTACCTACTGCGGTTAACATTAACCACTGTAAAATCAGCAATTATGTATTTAGTGTCTGGTTCGGGCTGGTGTTAGAAGCAGCTCAACCGTAATATATGGGCAGATATATTTATAGTTATTATATATATAGATTGAAATGCTCATCAAGGGTCTTACTTAAACTTTTTAAACGACGCCCCAGCACAGCTCACATGGCTCTGTCTATTTTCTTTTCCCCTCTGTACAAAGGAAGAGGTGACTTAAGGTTGAAGCGTTGGCCGGCTTTGGAGCTTTAACTGAATTTCCTTACTCTGTGCGTGTAGGTTAAATCCTTTGACATTATACGCTTGGTACTGGCACAAAGTAATCTTTCAACTTAAACCATGTGTGATGTGGTGGAAGCTTTTTCTCCCCTTCTGTTCCCCTTTGGTCTGTGAACTGGCTATGGTTAGATCTTTTAAAAGAACAGGTGTACTTTCTCCCTCCTTGTGATATGAAAGAAGCATAAAACTCGATTATAGCAATTTATGGTCTCTTAACTTGCTTGGACTTGTATCCATGACACAAGCAGCTTTATGCTCAGATTCAGAACTTGGTAAAATAGGAAGTTAAAATTAACCTCAATCCTTTTATAGATGAAAACCTCAACAAATAAACAGTGGTTTAGTGGCATGGCAACCTGCCCCTTTAAGTCCAAGAACTAGTCTGAGATGTCTATTTTGAGTTAGTTTTGTTTCTTAAAAAAAGATAATTGGACTTGGATGAATAGAGGAGTAGCCTGTGATTCATACTGGTGTGAGTTAAAGCAAAGTTTAATGCTACTACTTGGAAGGTAGCAATGTATGGGATTTTTATGCCTTGTTTTATGCCTATATAAAAAGCATTCTCTGCTCTCTTCAGTGAGAGAATTTCAATACAAGTGGTTCAGGATGCAAAGATGTACAGATAGGTATAGAAATGCTATGGAGCGGGTCAGAGGCGTTTCGTTTTTGGGGGCCTGTGTTCTGAAACGTAGCGCTGTTTATTAAAAATAAAAAAAAAGAAAATATCCCCACTCCCTAGAGGTCACAGAGAAGATCAGCCTGAAAACCAATCACCCTTTGAACACAGGAAAAAATAATGGTGCTGGAGCTCCTTCCCACCCTATCCCTTTTCCCCTGCTGTGATAGCGTGACCCTGAAAAGATGAGCCCTAGAAATTAAAAGGCGTCGGCAGCAGAGACAGTCCCAAATGAGGGAAGCTTCAGTTTGGGGCTTATTTTATTGCTAGCGACTGCAAGCTTCAACAAGTTGCTCAATGGATAACGTGCACGTTTCGGAGGCAGAGGAAAAGGGGAACAGGGAGAAAGCAGCCCGAGAGGCGAAGAGGAGGGTATCAATGAGGAAACATTAGCAGTTCGATTGCTACCATTTTCTGAGCTATGTCCGCAGGTGAAACGCATTAAAATCTTGTTTGCAAAGACCAAAGCAGAGCGACGTACTAAAACTGTTTCTGGAGAGAGTAGCTGAATCCCCGGTCGAGCGTGAAAAGCCTATCGCTCTGAAGTTGTACAAGCGAAGGACTTTCACAGGGAACCAGGGAAGAGGGATACTTGACGTTAAACCCGATACCCTGCTAAGCATATAGTGTTCCCAAGAAGCTGAAGAATGCAAGTCTGCAACCGATACCTCCACCCACGTAGCTGCTGGCTGCTGAGTAGCCATAATAATGTGTGCGTTTTTTTTCATAGGAACGGAGCTGTGCACAGGAGAAACCCAACGTGGTTTGCTCTGTGAATGAGAAAACTACGTGAGGGGACTGCCAGGGGCTGGGAGAGGTGCAGGACTGGGTCCTCCACCTGAGCTGGCCTGGCATGGCTCCAGGGAGGGAAGGAGCTCTGTGGTCCTTCCAAGTGTCTTTTTGCCCGCCTCTTTCTACAGTACGGACTGTGGCAATGTGTTGAGTTATTTCCCATGCTTCCCCAAAACGCCCGCTTCCGCCCACAGCAAAGTCAACAGCAGATTTGCAGTAGATTTCACTAAGTCGAAGACCTTCCTAGCCCTGGGAATAAAAGGATGTAAGAAGCGTTTGCCTTAGGTAAGGGATAACCTTTTCTGCATGCAACAAAGAGTACCCTGCTTTTAAAAATAAATGCCAAAAAAAGAACTTATTCCAATTTGCAGTAACTATTTCTCCCCAAAACCCCAGCAGAGAACCTCGACTAAGGCCATTTCATTCTGGCTGGAAGAATAGAGGAAAACTCCATTAGGAACAGTGCTCGCTAAAACTAATACTGTCCCGCGCCCTTCCTGTAGGTTGCATCTCACTATGAATCTGCATTTTGATACGCGTTTTGCAGAACACTTATCAGCTGACGGTTTAGTGACCTGATTCACTGCTCACCGAGCTCCAGCCAATGCCAGGGACAGAGTTGGTTTTAGCAGGGACAGACTCAGCTCTAGCAGTGGCAGATAAGATGTCAAGCTAGATGGCTTGGTTTCATTGGCATCATCTGAGCCTGAGCCTCAGAGGAAATCAGAGTCACCGTTTTGCAGGTTTTCGTTCAAATAAAACCCACTGGATAACCACTGGCCAGAGAAGTACGCTCAAACCAGCCTCCCCATATTAACCTCTTAGCACTAAGAGGTCATCTTCAGGGGACAAAGCACTTTGCAAAGCTTTCTTTGCTACTGCCTTCCTGGGAAATGTCAAAGCAAGGCGGTGACGGTATTTCTCTCTCATTCAAGCACACAATGTAATTGATAAATATCCATCAGGAACTACACCTACACATAGAAAAAGGCCTAGCATAATGCATCTTTGGAAGAAAACAACAACTTTCAACACGTTACGGTTCTAGCATAGGTGAGGTTAACAAACACCATGAGCTGTACTGACACTGGGAAGACGAGACAGTACAGACCCTTTAAAATCTGTCAGGTCTTTAGAAATACAGACATATGTTAGGAAGCCCCTCCTTTCACTCATTAAAGGCTCTCACTCGTTAAAGGCGGCCAAGGAGAGTCCAGAAGAGATGGAGGGATGAGGGGCAGAGCCTGCGAGCCCCCGCGCTCCGCAGGCTGGCGGGGTGGAAGTGGGCGAGCGGGGGGAGGATTTCAGGTACTTACCCTGAATCTGACTCTGAGGCTGAGGGTTAAAAGCAGTGGTGTGGTTCAAGGAGGCTCGTGGGTTGGGTGTGGGGGCTGGGTGGTGTGGGCTGACCCTCATGGCCGTACGACGCAACTGCTCCAGTTCACTCAGGCGCTCTGAAAAGGACAAGCTCCCGGGCTTTGTCTGCTCATCTATTTTCTGACGATGTCCTATTGTGGGAGGGGGGGGAAAAAGATCAGAAAATCTCACTGATACATGAGGTCTCTTGATTTATTTTCTTTTTTTTAAAATTTTTTCTTTTTTTTTTTAACCCCTCATCCACTGGCAAAGTACCTAACCAGCTAATGGCCGTCTGAAATTAAACTGAAACCACCTCTCTGCAAGAACAGGAGACACAAGCAACTCATGCATTGCAACCGTATCGCAGGGCAGCCCGAGACATGGCCTAGTCTGAAGAACCAGATCCACTGAAAATTGCAGTGCCTTCTTACACCTCGCACTGGGAGAGGAGGCTTTTTTAAAAGGAGGATGGTCTGCAAGGGTGAATAAAAGGAGGAACTTCTAGTGGCCCTTGTGCTAAACCTGCACTGGAGTAACTCATGAAAAATTCGATCCCAGATTGTCATAAGGTACCATAATTAGACAAGTACTATGGGAGCTATAAAATACAAACCCAAACAAATCCCATTTTTGGATCCTTTAGCAATAAATTTACAGACAGAAATAGGAAAGAAACACCAGAAGCTGGCAGAATTGCAACTGAAGTAATGAAGTCTCTCTTAGTGGCATCAGGAGCTTCAAAAACATGAGGTCCCACCACACATCCAACTAGAAGAGAGTAGATGCTGACATGACGGCATCAGCCAGCGCACAGCAGACTTGGCCAGCACTCCCCAGGGCGGCCCTTGGACCACGGTCCCCATGAAGCTCCAGTGCTGTGGCCCTGCAGGGCTGGGAGGGGACGGGGAAGACGCTGGAGAAGCCCAGCTCCAGTGCAGCATCAAGGCACTTCCAGATTCAGCTGGAAGGGCGGAGACTTGACATGGGCAGGACTGGTTTCAAGATAAGCCTTAGCTAGCAGCAACGAGTTGTACGCAAGGACTAAGGTAATGCATTTCTAACTGTTGCCGGTGGCTGCTCTCTGCTCTGGGATCCTTGGTGTGTCAACCTGCAACCACAAAGACTGCACACAAAGCATACAAGAGAGACATCTCGTCTGCTGGAGCACTTGATCCTCTGGCGACAAAAGCACAAATTTTAAATCCTCTTTCCACCCTAAGAGTTAACCTATTGCCACGACTTTGCAAACCACTTTTGTGTGCATTGGTTTCCAGCCCTATGAGATCTCCTTCGAAAGTGGGGTATCTTATCCTGGAAGGCTGCTGACACTACGCTTTGGGGCTGAAATGGAAACCTCCCTAGCAGACTTGTGTTTGGTGAAATGTCTGAAATGGGGTGGTTCAGCAACGTTCCCAACCAAGTGGAATCAAAACTTTTCTTTGTCATTTTCCCCCATCTCTCAATAGGGCCTTTTCTTCTGAAAGATCACAGAAAACAGCCCTTCAGCAGAAAGCCCAAAAGCAGACTGTCTCTGGCACACAAGTTGTCCTTTCAAAGACGCTCTCTCCAAATGGAGAGCAAGATACTGACTGCAATGAGTCCATGAGGAAATATCCTCAACCCACCTGTATTTAGTCAACGGAGTAGGATCCCCAGCTCCGAAAAAGTAATTTTCATACCTTCTGCTTGGGGACCTTCTTGTGGAGCAGTGAATGTCATCGTCCCTCCTTTTCCCCCAAACCCAATCCCATTTTTGCACTTTGCGTTTGTCTCAAGAAATCAGCTGCCTCGTGGATCTTTGTGGCTCATCCCTTCCCCTTTCTTCCTATAGGGCACTGTTACCCTGACGGGAATGCATGTCAAATCTCCAGCAGAGAGGTCACACATCTTTTTTTCTACTTGTTCTCTGGAAGAAGGTGGCATTATCCTTGGTTTCTGCTGAACACCATAGTTTGCTGTCTATCTGCTCCTGATTTTCCTTTTCTTGTTGTGAAGAGTTGCCTTCTGCAGCTTTCTTTGCATCTCCATCCTCCCCGCAAGGAGGTGGCCAGTGCTGTTCCTGTGCGAGTCCTCTCTCAACTCACTGCTACAGCAGTGAAACAGACTGGCACAAAACTCCTGAAAATAATCCACCGTGCCCTATTCCACACATCCCCGTAGTATTTAATATATAAACATTCATAAACATCCAGCTTCCAATTTTTTAGTATCAGTGAATAAGCAGCAAAAGATCTCTGAAGAGCTCTGTATGCCACTTACTCTACAGAGCATTCTTTCAAGCCACCCTAACAGCTCAATCAAGACACAGGACCGTTTTATGCACTAAAAGGAAAATGTGCATTTAAAAGCAGTTCCCAGTAGCTGCATTTCTAAAATTAAATTTTATAACTTGTATTATGGTTCCAAATCGCAGTGGCTCGGCATTTCTTCCTGTTGCCAGGCCCTTTGGCACAGCTTGAACTGTCTCAGATTCTACACTGTGCTGTAAATTATCCCAAGAGGGGGTAAAAAAAAAATTAAAATATAAAAAGACATATTATATAGTAGCGGTTTCATCATTAAAGAATCCCATTAAGGCTTCCAAAAAAAAAAAAAAAAGGGAGGGGAGAAGAGAAGAGAGATGAAAAAGACTTTTATCTGACATTCTGGTTGGTCAAGAGCAACTGCTTCATTTGTCAGCAGTGCAAAGCTGGACGCTGCCTCAAGCCTTGGGCTTCTAACATTGGTCTTGAACGCAAACACGCGGAGTCATACAAGATGCATAAAATACCTCATACATTTGGATTATTTAAAGCTTCAGCAGGCTGAACCCAGGGCTTGCGGAGCCAAGAGCCAGGTCCTTCCAAATCCATCCCCCCGATGTAATTTATTCCTAATTTCAAATTCCGCTCAAAAGCCGCCTTCTGCTTTTAAGTGAGCGCACCAATGCCACGTCTGACCTCCTGCTACCCTACTTTCTCCTCCTACCTCCCCGGTGCTGCCCTCCCGGCATCCGGAGTTTTGCCTGCCTGGCACGAAACCAAGTGGCCCGGCAGCGCGAGCCGGCGTGCTAGCAGCCTCGCGCCGAGGTGAGGGGTTCCTCTGAAGCCAACAGGACAAGGGCTGCGTTAAGGCCGGTGAGGCAAGAATTAACTTTCCCCTTTGAATCTAGCTCAGGCACTAAATTTGTGTCGAGCTGGCACGATGCCGGGCAGGGCAGACAAAGCCGAGCTTGCTCTGAACAAGGCAGCAAGCAGGGCAAATTAACCCCGGCACAGCGTCCTCCCGAGGTCACCGCGGGGCACCCCGTTCCCAGGCCAGCTCCCTGCAAGCTGATGGGAGTATCTCTGCATGTCTCCACTGCGCATCCACCAAGCAAAACTCCTGGAGCCCCCACCCAGCCCTGCGCTGCCCCAGATCATCCTGCTGAACCCGAGATCTGCCTCATCCCTTGGGCTTGTGGAAATCCCACTCGTGTCAATGCATTTGGGGAGGAAAGACCAGTGCCAGCAGGTTCCTTCTGAGGGGAAATGGGCTGTTGTTTTCATCCATACGTTGTAATTTTTGGTGGGAACTACCTAGAAACAATGTCAGGCAACTGTCACCGCAAGATGTAGCCCCCCCCCATCAGAAGAGCTACTTCACCTTTTCTCCCTTGCTGACTGCTGCAAGTAGCAGCACAGAACCTGTTTTGCATGAAGGTCTGCAGCAGGAAAGTAAAGAAATGTGTCAGAAAAATGTAACAAATATAAATGGTTTTCCCAAGCCACTATAAATGCACAGGCAGAGCTTTGCTAGGGTGACTTGTGTTTTCGTGTTTATTAGCTTTACTTTGAAGTTACCCTCTAAACACCTTGCTTAAAGAGCAGGCAAGTTATCCTCAGTTCACCCCTGTAAAGCCCAGGACTATTATTATCCCCCTTTTATAGGTGGAAAACTGAATGACAGAGAAATGAGGTGACTCGCCCGTGGTCAGGCAGTGACCCTGTGGCAGACGCTCGCCTCCCAGCTCAGCGCGGTGACCACAAGCCCAGGCTTCCCTTTTGCAGGAGGGCAACGTGATGCAGGATGAAAAAGAGCAGCAGGAAGGTGCTTGGAAACTGGTGCGGCTCTGCTGAGCCGGCAGTTTGGCCACGAGGATCTGCCACGAAACTTTTGCAAATCAGATGGGACTCTATGGAAGTCAGTCAAACATCCAGTTGTTGAATGAAGAGGACCTTGGCCCAGAGCTCACAGAGAGATGGCTTGCCACGAGACAGCACTGCTGTCCTCTTTCCCTCCCCACATCCTCATACTTTTTGTCAAGCATCAATTTGCAGGTACTAGCAGGGGAAAGAAAAGGGCAGCATCTTTTTCCCTTGGGTTGCAGGGTCAGTGTTTGAGACACTGGAATAGATAGGACATCCAGCCTGCTTGGCTAAACCACAGGTCTTGGGGGCTTTTGGACATTTTTTTAACGTATCCCTTTCAAATACTGTCTCAGTGAGGCCAGGCGGATTTTTTTACGCAGAGTATTAAGCAAAGAGAGCAGAGAAAACATTAGCTTTTCCGATACTTTTACAGCAACGCAACATGGAAGTGCTTTCCCTCTTAATGGGAGGGAAACGCAGTTTTATAGACTTTAAGAGACTGTGGAGCACTCAGCTTGGCTTGCAGCCATCTGGTTGGGGCTCTGGATGGAAACAACAAGAAGAAAGTGCCTTGGCAGCCCCTGGTTTTGTGCACATCGGGCACTTGTTGGGAATGGTTGCTCGATCCGGGTTTCACACCATGGCCTGCCCCACGGAGACGACAGCAGCACTCCAGGCTGCCTAGACATGCCAGGTGTCCCATTACTTTCCTTTTAACCTCGTTTTTAAGAGTGTCACTTAGATGCCTTTCAGGTTCAGAGGGGGAGAAGCAGGTAAGACAGAGGCTAAGGAAAGGCATGCGGCCATTGGTACTCTCATTCTGCCAGCTGAAACTACTGAAATTCCTGGGGGTACCCAGGACCATTTTACAAGCGAACACTGCTGGAATGGATTGATGGGCATTTTTTTTCTCTTTTAATCAAGTCACAGGATGAGTGCACTCTTCTGTGGCTTGCTCTCATTCACTCACAGATCTGACTATTTGGAGCTGGTGCATCGGGGGGTACTAATGCCCGCAAAAGATTTGGGCTTGGGGGACCAGGTGTCTGACAGAGACTCACTGGCTCATGGCTGCTGAGCATCCTGGCCAGAGGCAGACCCGAGCAGAAAGGCCACAGGTTCTCGTGTGTATTATCCACAAGTTTTCTGCCTCAAATCAGCATGTTGTACTTGCATGGAGATAGTAGAAGGGGAGTTAAATTAAGCGGAGCCCTTTCTCCCCAAGGGGAGCAGAATACCTCCCCCTCTCTTCTCCGCCCCCCCTTTTCCCAGGTGGAAATGGAAACTTTTCACACCCAAAAAGTGGATTATACACAGGAAAATACAGCATCTGTCCGGACTTTGCTGAAGTAGGGAGTGACTGATGAGACCTGACGCTTTGGTTTAACGAAAGCTGGCTGCTTTGGAGCCGCATTGGACCTTGATCCAAGCATCTCCTCTTTTCAGGGCTGCTTGTGTTCAGGGCTTTGGTTTGGCTCCAGCTCTAGTGAGGTAGAAAATAAGCCGTGTTTCATTGTGTCTGGTTAATAAAGTGGTAAACACTGTTTTGTGCCATGGAGCTAAAATAAATCCAATTATTTTGTACATAGTGAAGGATGAGAAGAAAATATACTCTTTCACATGGTTCTAGGAAGCGAGCACACTATCTTTAGTGCAAAAAATGATATATTCTTGTAAACGAAAGTGAATTAAAGTATGGTGCTTCTATATTATTAATATTACTACCAAGCCGAGAAATGCAAATGCTTGAAAATCCTGCTCACAAAAAAGCATTTTTTTTGCTAACAATAGAAACAGTGCCTTAAGTGTATAAACCAGTAATATTTTTCTATGTGCCAGATATCCCAGCTATAAAATACTTTGCACACTCTTTTTCCCTGGTTTCCTATCTGCACAGAAAGAGCAAGTAGGATAACTTTTCCAGGACACTGTTTGCTGTGTTTTCAAACAGACCTGACCTGATCCTGCAGAGATGCATGCACACGCTTAGCGTACGGCACTAACCGTTGTTATGCGGCAGCCCACGGGGCTCTAGGAAATCACGCTTGAAAATAAAACCAATTTGTAGGGTGGTTTCCTCTCTAGTCTCCATCACTTGCAAGAGACTTATACTGCACTCAGGCATTAGAAGGATCAGTACAGGACAGCATCAGAGCTCCCCAACCTCTTGTACAGTGTTAAAAATATAATGTAAAAAGTTCCTAAAAAAGGAATAAGACACACTGTAGGATATTTTCTCTTTCTTCAGTTAAAAATATTATTGCTATGGTGAGGAAAAATAATGGTGATTGTAGTCAGAGCTTTTAGTAGACTCATCGGCAATTATGGTTTCTTGCTGTTTTTCTTAAGCACTGTACAACGCAAGCCTTCTTTCCAGACAGAAGGAACATCACGGTAGACAGGATATTATGCTAAACGTTTTTGTGCCGTGTCTGTAATTACCAGCAGAATCAGTGCTGGTCATCAGACCCAAGTGACCGTAGGCACGAGGTGCTGGGAAACATGTGAATGAGGCTGGATATTATGTGACCTGATGACCAGGCTGCCATCCAGCCACCCTTCAGAAGCAGAATGCCGAGCAACACCGAGCATGGACAAACTGGCACCAGGAAGCCCTTCCAGATGCGCTTCTCCTATCAGCTCCCTGGCAAACCTCACCCTTTCTGTGTCTCTATGGAAAAATCTGCTTGTTCCTCTGAGTAACTGGAGACATACGAGACATTTCAGGTACAATCCTGAGCATTTAATTTTTCCACCAGGTGTTCCAGTTTGGCTGTGTGTTGAACAACTGTCCAGTGATACCAACAAGGTGAACAAAAATTTACACGACAGGTTCCCTGCTCTCCAGTAACTCCCCACTTTGCCTAGGGGAAACCCCAGGTAGCTTCTTGCACCTCCATTTTGGGGTTAGTTGCCCTACTGTACGACATGCACCCTGAGCAGCTGGTGCAGTTTCTTCCTACCTGTTTTAACAGTAGTTAAACAATATTTTGGCAATATTTTTTTTTCTTACCTCTTCTTTTTTAAATCAGTGCTTTTTAAAAAACCCCACACAAACGGATGCCATAGGTAGAGCAAAATTTGCGATGAGAGGGAGTCCTGCCCCAGAACAAACGAGAGCAGGTGGGAGAGTCCGGATCAAGCCCCTCTTGCATAGTCTGTACTAGAAAACAAACTTTGGTTTCCTGTTTTCCAGGTGAATGCCCTAATTGCAGACTTTTCGTCTCATCATTTCATCCCTTTTCATCACTGATTCACTCTCCAGCTGCATCGGGAGAGCTCCAGCAGGGAATGTCCCCAAGACAAAAGGGACAAGCGGAGGCTGCCGGTCTTCCTCGCTCCAGCCGGCTCGCTGACTGTGAGGCCACGGGCTCCTCCGGGCAGGGTCCCTCCAGCTCTCTCCCTGCCTCCTGATGAACATATGAAAAGCCTCACGTCTACCCTGAGGTACCACAGCCAGAAAAAGCAATCATCTTGACCATTTTTGTAAGGCAGGAAATATGCTTCCTCTCCCCCCAGCTCTGCTGGTGAGGCCTGTGCTGTACTAACAAATAGCAATGCACAAACATATTTCCACTTAAAACGCAATTATTTTGTTTGCCATGGATCCACCAAAATTTCTGATGAATCTGACATATATGTGTCCTCTATTTCTGCCATGGAAGTGCAATTATTCTGTGGGTTCACCCCAGGAATTAGGTCATCGCAGTGAAGTAAAAGTAAGGGAACTGAGCATTAGGAGTTTGGAGGGAAGAAGTTGTTCATGAAAGTTAATTAGTCTGCAAAATTACACCCTTCGCTTTCTTTTCCCGTTCCCCCATGTCAATGTATATACTTTAAAAATCCCGACTCCTTGACAAAGTTTGAATGACTCCCAACTTAAGCACATTGCATTGCCAAAAGCCTCTTTTGTTTCTTTATAGTTTGCATCTTCCCACACGTACAAACCGCCATAAGAATACCCTCCAGCCATGGGCTGAGACATCATAGTTGAAGATATGTCTGAGAGAGTAGGTGCAGAATGAGGCACAACCAGCCAACCAACAGCTCAGCAAGCAACCAAGAAAAATACAGGCGCAAAAAGACACCTCTGTCCAAAGAAAAGCTGCAGAAACACAAGGCTCAGGCAGCAAGGACTGAGCCACCATTTGAGCAGCCCTTGGGAGAAGGTTGTCTCTCTGCTGAATACAGGGGACCGGGCTCCTAATTCAGACACCTTAATCAAATGCGTAAGCTTAGGTGGGATGAATCTGGACCCCTTCCCTCAGCCTGAGTGGGAAAAGCAAGGGATGATAGCATTAGCCACCTTTGCAGTGCCTCCGAGAGGACAAATGAATGGGAAAGTGGGTTGCACAAACATCACAGTATTGGAGGTCAGAGAAATAGCTTAGACAGAAACCCATTTCATCAGCCCACCAAAATATCTCTAGACCCTGAAAGGTCTTCCTCATTCAGCCTCAGAAGGAGTTGAACAAGGGGCCTGCAACTTAAAGGTCAAGTCCTGTGGCTCACTGTTTATGTAAACCAGGGGAATTCGGCAACACAAAAGTAAATTTACCCCCATGGTTACTGACCATTTAGACTTTGACGACTTGTAAAAAACTTTGCTCCTGTCCAAGAAAAGTATCTAGCCGGCTATGCCCTTCCCTTGAACTAAAGACCTTGGCTTTTACCAAGTCCAGTGACTGGTGTTTCCGCACAATAGATGAAAATACCTGTTTTTCCAAATAAATGAGTTTGGATATTTTAATCTGTAGGTTACTAAGCAGTCCCTCCTCTGTACTAATGCTCCATTGTGCCTACACAGGACTGCAGTTCACTGAAAGCTCATAAATTTCGTGTGGTTCTGCCTAGTCTTTATTTTAGGTTCTTGAACCATTTTTTGCTTTCACCATTTTCTTTGCAGCTGCAGAGAGATATAGTAAGCTACTGTATAGCATTTTGAAAGCAGGGCCTCTGAGAAGTTTCCAAACTGCATACAAGCAGGTTATTCTTTGGCTTGTTTTCTTTGGCTTGGTGTTAGCAGTACAGAATGAGTCAAACAGTATTAACTTTCAAGAGGGAAGTGGTGTGGTCAACCAAAACTGTTTGCGGCTAGATTGCGAAGATAGGTAGAGCAGGTAATGAAGAACAGCCCATAACGCAGGGAGTAGGTAGGAGAGGCAGACAGACTCAGACAAACAGAATCCTTAATAATTAAATCAACACTGTCGCCTAAATTTTTCTGCAGCTTTATGTGTGCTAAGGTTATGACACAGCCTGGCTTTTCTGGACTGGTCGGCCTTGGGAAGATGGCCTGGTGCACGTCATGCGGAATGGACTCAAACTACAACACTGCAAGGGAAGAAAAAAGGTTGGGTGCTATGAAAAAAAAAAGAAATAGATCAACTTTCCATTTGTGGCTGGTTAAATTCTTTCTTGTGTCTCCTCCCATTTTTACAGGCTGTTCCTTATCTGTTCCACGATTAAAGAAGGCAAGGAAGATGTTTCCATCCTTCCCTCTCTTGAGGATGTGTTTCAGGTATTAACCAGCACATCACGCCCTCACACAACAGACAACTCTCTCTCTTACGGTTCAGAAGAAGAGTCGAGATGGCCTCTCCCAAGCATTGCTCTCCCTCTTGCTTTGCACAGACCCGTGCAGCACTGACAGGAACAGTCTGACCAAGATTTGTCGTTAACACTAATAGAAAATGCATTTACTCATTACAATTCCCAATTGCAGCGGACCAGCAAAGAGCAAGGGCACAAATGGAGATGCAAAGCAAAAGTTCTTTCTGCATTCTTCACAACGGGTGACAGAGGATGAAGCAAAAGCCTGCAGTGTTTTTATAATGGGCCTGCAAGGAAGAAACTGCTGCACCTTCTGATAATCCAGGGCAGGCGAAGCTGGGAGGGACTGCAGCGCAGATGGATTTTCACCCCTTCCGCTTATATTCCAAGAAGAAAATAGGGCTGTTCACTGAAAGTGCCGCACAGCTTCATCCAGCCTTTCTCTTAGACGCGTGTTGTTTTGGTAAACCCGTAAGTAAGGCAACTCCTCAAAAACAGAGGCTTCAGAAAAGGTCCTGCACTGCCAAAAGCTTGTTTGGCGAACGGGAGTGTCTGACCACTTCAGACAGGGTGAAAGTTTCCCTCCCCCTTCTCCCAGCTCCCTTAGGAGCCTGAGGAAGAGAAAGCCCCCTCTCTCCCACCTCCTGCAGAGAGCAGGGTGAAGGAAGCAGGTTGCAGAGGTTGTGTACAATCGGGTCCTGCTGCCCTCCAGCCCATCCCTGCAGGAAACTTTCTCGTCTGCCAGCAGCGCAGTAGATAGGTGGTGGTGAACCCTGGAGGGGACAGCGTGATTGCTGACCAACGCTCCAACAGACCAGCTTTGCAGGCTAACCTCCTTCTAGGAAGGGTAGGGGCCCTCCCTAGAAGGGTACTACCCTTTAAGGGTAGCATGACACCCTTAAAACCACAGTAGGCAGGTGCAACATGGGGTTTGAGCTACAAGTCCATCCTTCCTCAGCTCATGCAAAGCCCCAGCAGCCGCTACAAACCTTTCGTTCGCTCATGTTTAATGACTGCCATTCAAAAGTCTGTCCTTGCCGAAGAAACGTGATGGATGAAGGACCAGACTCAGAAATCTTTGATTCAGAGCAGCACCAACTAGCTTCACCGGAAAGATACTTGGCATGTCGGTGAACTAGGGTCTTCAGTGGGGACCAGCATATAGTCACATCCCCTACGGCCAACGTACTTGCCAGGGTGCTGCATATTAATGTTTTTCTTTACATACACGCACGCACACAATACAAGTGGCATCTCTACAGTCTTTTTTCATATTTTTATGGAAAACGCTCCCCCCAAAAGGCTTGTTCACCCATCTTAACAGCTACAAATTCTTTGTAGAGAAGTGCAGTCGACAGGAGAAAGGCAGACCTACTGATGTCTTAGGAAGCATTTTCAGAAGTAATATACATTCACCTAATTCTGCTTTTGTCACAGTTACAGCGTACTCGCCCCCTGATTTCAGCAGAGCTAGACCGAGGCTGCTTAGCCCTTGAAAATCCCATCATGCAAATATAGGTAAACACTTAAAAGTATTCAGCACAGTCTTTGTAGCCGTTCAACCACTAGGCGATATAATAATGAAGCGCAAAAAAAAGGTTGACAAAGATGAAGAAAGTGATAGAAATGAAAAATAACTACCTACCTGTTCTCAGTTTAAAATCACACTAATTCAAGGGGCAGGGGGCGAAGAGTTGTGTGGGATTAAGTGACTCAAAAAAGGAGTTGACATAATTTCTATAGGACTAGGCCAGTCTTGCCGCCATTCCTAGCCCCCACTACAGCAGCTCTGGTTTCCTGTTTACCTGCTTTATGTGAGGAAGGAGCTCGTCTTGTCAACACTTCTGTGTATCTTTAAAAAAACAGCCGAATAACTAGGCAAGCAAATATATACGAGCTGCCGCACTCCCAGAAGAGCAATCTTGACACAAGATTTTGTATTGCACGTATTGGGCAATTTTATTAAACTAAAATGATGAATTCCCTGCCTCCCATCACCCAACATCAACTCTCCTAACTGACTCAGCAGTGGGACTGATAATGCCAGGGAAAATAAACTTGTTACATCTTTTCCAGATGGAAAAGAAGCGTCTGCACCATGAAACCTCAAGGATGCTGGTGTGAAAAACCTATTGAGGTCCTACCTATTGAGTAGGACTAAGAGGTTCCCCCCTGTCACTGTTACAGCAGGGAGCGCTGATCATTCATATAAATTTCATAATCCTTTGCACCTCTGATGGAGAACAACCAGCCCTGTTTTTAGGAGCTGCAGGTAGGCACTAGCCCGTTAAAGTCCCCAAGAGGCAGTTCTTGCCTGCACCCTGCCTGCCCTGAGGGATCTTTGCACTGGGGTAGTTACAGCAGCTACTGGTCTTTGCTCTTACTGGTCTGTTCTGCTCGTGGGCAGCGTGCCTGCTGGTATGTCTGTATGATTTCCAGTCTGAGACTGGCTGCTTGAGAGCATGGGTCTCTCCATCTCCACTCGTGTACGTAGGTTTTGCTTCAGGTTCCTGCTTCCAGTGAACCCCCCGCAGGGTGCCCAGGTGAGGGGACTCTGAGACCTCAGAGAAGAGGCTGGTGCTGTGCCAGCCCCGCCAGCCGCTGCAAGGGGACAACCCCGGCGCAGAGCTGCCCCTGCCCCAGGGGGGCTGCTCCTCCATCCCCTTCGCGGAGGAGAAGGGGCTTGCCGAGCAGCCGGGATGTGGGGCACAGAGAGGTCTTTCTGCGACATGGAGGACCCGAGAGCTGCAGAGGTGCCCGTGGATGCTCTGCAGAGCTGACTGCATCCAGACACAGGACCTCTGGTCCTGTTCTGCAGCCAAACTTTTAACATCCAGTGTCAGGTGGTCCTGTGCTATGTGAAGCTCCTGTGCTATACGGTCCTGTGCTAAGCCAGAAGGCCCGATGCTATATCACTGGAGTAATTCAGGGTGGTTGTGTGAAAGTGCGTGCATAATGGAAACAGGCTGATTTCCCCCTCACTCTTCACTTTTCTTCAGAAAACACAAGTCACCAAGGGACAAACTGCTCTCTGCTCTTTCGCTCTTTGTGTACTTTCATTATGAAAAATGGGCTGGCGGCATGCACAGCTTTCACAGCGGGAGGAGACGTGCCCAACCACAGGATGTACATTTTAGGCTGTTGTTCCTTTGCCACTCTGGGGGACCGCGGAGCTGGCCTGGCTGCCGGGGGGCTGCTAGGACTGTCCTGCCTGTTCAGAAACAGCTCCTTCGGTCTGCAAGCATGCCCTTGCAATAATATACCGCTTTATTTTATTTCGATTGATTCAATTGCTCTTCTTTGTCCGTCCTTCGATGAGACACACACGTACACAGAAAGGAAACCAACAGTGATCCCCTGCCTACCCATACCCATTTAGAGACAGCAACGCATCAAGTCGCTTTGTGTGAATTTGAGCTGGCGATGTTTTGTAACTTCCCCCAGCCGCCGCGCGCTTGCATATAACCATTGCACAAGCTAACTACAAGTGTCCCCAGAGTGCACCCATAATTTAAGCACTAGTCCACCCACGTCACCCAGACAATAGGACACGGGGACACAAACACGCAGGCACAGACCCAGCAGCGCGCAACCGTCGCCTTTTCTTGCAGCCCATCCCTTTCTTTTGTCTGTACACGGTCTATTTAGATTGGAAGCTCTCAGGGGCAAGTACCTTAGCCAAGATTTTTTAAAAAGCGATTAGCAGAGCTGGGTTGTGATACTGAGAGGGTGATGTGCTGCAGAGCACGCAGCTAGTGCTAGCAAAGGAAGAAAGAGTCCCCGTTGCATTTCTGTTATATAGACAATCGACTTGTAAACATCAGCTTTTCCTCTACACGTTTTCTGCTAAGTAATTTTTAGGCACTGTAAGTCTCCAGGTGAATGGAAGTATCTGAAAAGCCATCACTGAAATTTATATGATGCGTCTATTCCAATGACACGATGATTCATTTTTTCATGGTTTCTAAACTGTCCATTGGTACGCGTTAGTCTCAGTTTCCAACAGATGGAGGCACTTGCAGCAGAAAGCAAGCAAGAAATGAAGGCATTTAGTATTATTTCAGCTCACTGAGATGAAAAGGCTTTTTGGAGAATGGTTTGGCTGTTCCTTGCATGAAAGGCTGAAGGTGGAAGTGGTGTGAAACCCTCAGAGGAATCATCCCTCCCCAGCCTGACGTGTGCAGAGTCTTCCTCGCTTCTGCCACGGGACAGGGGATGCCGGCCCCTCGTGGGCTCTGCCGACTCTTCTCCCAGAAGCTGCTCTGGGAGTCTAAGGTCTGTGGGCAAAGGTGGGACGGGGCAGGGGAAAGGATAGGCAGATCAGGTGCACTTAACACCACCAGCCCTTGGGGATTCCCTAAAAAAGACCTCAGGCCGGGCAAGGGGGCGTTTGAAGATTTCCTGCGGAACGGCTACAGGACATGGGCTTTCCTTGAACCTTACACGTGAGACGGCATCACTTCAGATCAGGGTCTGAGGGTGCCCTTAACTGCGGTTGACGAAAGGTGTAGCCCCCTCCATCCCCCCCCCCCAGCTAGCTTTGCCAGGAGGCAAAGGGAATTTCCAAATTTCCATCCCTAAAAAGGCACTTCTTGGGCCAGCACTCTTTAAGCTCCTTCTCAAATCCTGATCAGCAATATTAGTCTCTCTCTCTCTCCACTCCTTAGCATCCTGCCCTTTGATATAAGGATGCCAAAAAAGTATTTGGGAAAACCACATATCCAATATGGGATAATCACATTTAATGTCCAGCTTAACCTTGGACATCTCAGACCCACTGGGGCTAAACCCACATAGCCTTTTCCTTTTGCGCCGCTTTCAGGCCCCTAGTCCATTAGTGAATTTTTCAGAGCTATGTAGGTTAAAACAATTCAATGAGAAAAACAGAAAGAAGGAGTCAAAAGAAGAAAAACCTAATTTTTCAGCAGATGTACACAGTAGGTCAAATGGCCTAAGGGAAATATTTAATTTAAGAGTCATACTATTTCTACCAAGTTTCCTAACCAAAACTATTTTCGTCAGGAGCACTACTCTTGATCTGGTTACTGCTAATGATTTTCCCCATGGACTTAGCTCATAAAAACATAAATTGCTTTATGAATCATAGAATCATAGAAGTTGGAGAAGAAAATGATGGGTTAGGTCATCTTGCCCTTCTCCTTGACAGTGCAGTATTATTTCTTTTTATAAAAAATTTTGAAAATAAGCATTTATTTAAAGCTGGAGAATGAAAATGCTAAGTTCAAAAGAGATTTTAAAAATACATAATGAAAGCAGTGGAGGAAGAGCCAGATTCTTGAGTACCTTGGCTCTCTCTACAAGCCATGACAACGTGATGAGAAGTATCATCTGGATAGCCACAGCCAGAAATTCA
This sequence comes from Mycteria americana, assembly GCF_035582795.1. Lineage (NCBI taxonomy): Eukaryota > Metazoa > Chordata > Aves > Ciconiiformes > Ciconiidae > Mycteria > Mycteria americana. The sequence continues at coordinate 120,345,224 of NC_134365.1, forward strand.
ACGGCAAAAAAAGGACAATGGTGTAAGTCCTGCACAGCAGTAATTATCATAGTTGTAAAGGCAAATCTGGTAGTTACATAGGCAAATATGCTGCTAGGCAAAGACCTGGCCATCACAATATCCATGACCAAATGTACAATGTGGCATGCAAGCACCCAAAGTCTGCAGGCCTTTGAGCAGAGAGTGAAGGTGCGCACGTGTGATAATACACGCCGTGTGCTCTTCACCTAGCATGACATCTCCACGCATCCCAGCAAGCCAGAAAGTCTGTGCTTTGCATATCTGCTTTTGGAGCCTTTGGTTTGAGTATTTTTCTGTTTTCCAAAAAAGGCTTCAAATCCTGCTTTGTATTACTTTTTGAAGGTTTTTCCCCAAGCATGTCTAGCTGAAGAGGCTGTCCTTTTGCATTAAAAAGCCCCGCTTTGAGAACCCATCTAATTCTGGCTCAGAAACTGCTCTTGATCTGACATCCTCTGAAGGCAAAAGAAAATGTTTCTGTCATTTCTTAAGTTAATCAATCTTAAAGGTTTTTTTTAAAAAAGGTATTCCTGTGTCCTGTAAAGCTCACTAAAAATCGTCCTGGTGTGAAGTTCTGACTTTTGTCTCAGATGGCCTCCATCCATATAAATGGCCCCTTACCTTCCAGCATTTTTCACAGAGAATGCAGGCACTCACTAGAATTCAAACTGTCTGAGAACCATTATAAACATAAAGTAAATGAATCAAAAACTGTTGCTGGAGTTGGTTTTGGACTTCAGACTGTTTTTTCTAGACCTCTGTAAGAGAGCAGTACCTAATTTTGTTCCCATTACTGTCTTCCATTGTTTTCTTTTGAATTGGGACATCTTAGAAAATACATCTCAGTATTTCTGTGATTCCTTTAGCTCAAGTGAGCAAGTGAGTCATGGATCTGTAAGCATGAATGTTCCCAAATATCGATTACTGAAACTAGAAACACTCTAATCTAGCAGGTTTTATTTTGATTCTAGTCTCGATACAAGGTGGCCTGTATAATTTTAAATCCCTTCAGTACACAGCATGCATGTTTTGATATCTCTAACCACAAATCTTGTATGTGAGTTTGCGCAGGTAACAATCCTGCAATCTATTTTTGTACAGGCGACACGTGTAACTGATCTAATTGAACCAGTGCAAAACACGATACACCCACTGAGCGAGTATATAGAAAAATAAACGCAGAGCCCAAGCCCGCCAGAACTGTCTCAGGATGGAGAATGCAGTGGGTACCACTTTCTTTTTCCTTCACAGCCCGTGGTGTATCTCTCCAGGCCAATCCGTATCTCAGTCAAACGTATAAAGAGGAGAGGAGATACCAGGCTGACCGCAACAGCCGCTGCGATTCAGAAACCCTTGGTAAGAAGTCAAACCCAAGGACTTTGCAGCCCACTTACAAATGAAAGGAGCATAATCCCTTCCACCCCGCACCACGAATGACTTTGCGATAAAAGGAGCTGTGCATTTCTACTGAGGGGGGAGTCTGACCTCTCCTCCTGACACTCATAAAGCCGCCTCCACTATGCAGCTGATTTGCCTACGACAAAGTGAAATTATTTACAAGGAAGCTTTTACATACATTTGAGCAGGGAAGATATGTATGTTGCTTCAGTATGTATTATATCTCTACTTCCTTTTTAAAATGTAGAAACTTATTAAATATTAACTATTACACCAACTGAAGAATTGATTTAAAACAGTAGGTATGCCTGCAGGATGATTTCGTTTCTTAGTGTTCTAGCAGACTCATGTTCAAAAAACTAAAGCTTATTTGTTGTCTGCAAACCAGGAACATGCCCAGGTAATTGCATATGCAAATCTGGAACTTGCATATACAAATATCTTTTTTACGTGCACAGCTGCCCGGTTCACCAGGGATATTTTTCAGGGACAATTCAACCACAATTTAAAAAAAAAAACCCCAAAAAACCAAACCAAACTAAACAAGAAGCCTTACTCCGACAGCAGTATTTGTTTTAAAGTCTGGCCTCAAATCCAAAAAATATGGGTCAGATTTTTCCACTGAATGCGTGCAGCATCATGATGCAACTCAGACAAATAAAGACTCAAGAAGAAAATGCACAGGCAAGACGTGAGTTTTCTAAGCTATTTCAGTTGAAGTTTCAAACCTTTCTTTTCTTCTCCCCCCCCCCCCCCGCCATTTAAGCAATCCCGAGCTGCAAGTCTCATTCTCTAGTGGGTGTTTGAATCCTGCTGCTCTCTTCTCCAGGGACGATTCCACTTAAGCAACAGACAGAACTTCTGCCAAGCGTGCGGGAGGAGTGCAAGAAGCTAACCACAACCTCAATTTACATCAGGGCATTTCGATAAAAATATGAAAATGCCCCATTCGGGCTAGTGACTGAGGTTAACAATTGCCTCTGGTAACAGGCAGCGCATGTGCTGCAGAAGCGTCTGTACCTGCAGATCTGCTCCACCCTTACTTCACTCCACCCCGCAGACAAAGCAGCCTGCCCTCGCCACCCCAACAAAACAACCGCCTGGGCGAAAGGTGCGGGTATTCCCCTGCAGATACCAAACCATTCATCTCCTCCTTGTACTTAGTTCTTAAAAAAAGAAAGGGAAAGGAAAAAGAAAAAGAGGAAAGATTGGCCGTCTGTGAAAATGGGTGCTCCTAAGCTGTATGACGGCATGAGGTACAGTGACCTCCACAAGGCAGCAACCAGGTGTCCTCTCTCAGGCATTCATTTATTTTTGCAGGGTGGCTGAGCTTGAAAAGTTAGATCAATGACATATTGGTTTCCAATCCTTTAAAATCCTCTTAGCATCTGAAAGGCAAGACTAGCAAGAAATGATGCGTAAGGTATATGCTGCCCACCTTTTACCAGCATCCCTTCTGTCAGCTTTTGGGTATGATCCAAGTCATCCCTGGGTAGATACTTTAGAAATGCAATGCAAGTCATATTCTAGATCAGCTGGACACCCGTGAAAAATAAGGCTTCGGGAAGGCATCATTAAAACCATTCATAGGACAGCCTTGGCTTAAAACATACCCACTGCTCCACATGCATTGGATATTGCTGCGTTTCATGAGGCTGGTGATGAACCCCTGTACTAAACCATCAACTTGGCCTTCTGCAAATGCTGCCGTTAGCTCACTTACTTCTGGGTTCGCGAGGTCCGTCCACTGTTATCTTGATGGCTCTGTGGTATGTGGCTACTTGTGGCGGATTTGTGAAGACCGTGATAGTCAGTGTGAAGCTTTTCCCTGCAAGAGGAAAAAAATGTTACTGAGCATATGTGTTGAGACAAGGTGTACTCCTCATTGCAGATAGCACTCGAACACACCAAATGGCACTAAAACACTTCAGCTGTCCGTATCTGAAGATAGATACGTGCCCAGAGAGCGGGGTGTATAACCTCACAACTGCCTGGGGCTGGATGCATTCCCTCTGTGGCAACTGCTCAAAGCTTTCGGAAAAAAAATTAATTTATATTTAAATGATCTACACTTTGTTTGTAAAAAAAGGAGGTTACCCCTAACAGTTAGAGTTTATCTGATCTACATGACTGCTGGTACGTTATCTGTACTTTCTAAAGGGTGTTAGTTCAGAGAGGCTTAGAAATTGTGGCTGACTCTTCCAAAACTGCCACGGGAATCTGATCAACAGCGCTTGTTAAAATTAAAGAGAACTGGGTGCTCAGATCCCCTAGGCAGATCGTAAAATCCCACGCTTTGTGGTTGCAGCTAGCATTAGATCAATTCCATATTGCGAACCAGAACCCTTTAAAAATAATCTGCTACTGCAATGCCAAGAAACAAGGGAATGGAAAAAATAAAAAAGTCCCTACAGCTTGTCCACAGAGAATTAAAACATTTTATGAAGACATAGGAGAGCATTATGCTTAGTTTCTGTATTATTCAGTAAGAAAACTGTGAAGGCCTTTTCAAAATTGTTATGTGCATGCCACGGCTCTAAGTTGGGAAAAGTACTCGTTTTGATGGCTGCTGGGGAGGGTTTTGTATCCCCTTGTGACTGCAATGCCATCAGATCCTGCTACCCCTGGATTTGCTTTTGGCCCATGCCAGCGTTTACTTCAGGCATTTTTTAAATAACAAACGTAACATTCTGCATCTTTGATAAGACCTCATACATGCATTCATTATGGCTTTGGCCTGGACAACAATAAAAACATTGCCTGTCAGCAGGTTTAGCATAGTTATCTCAGCATCACGGAGGACTCAGATACTGACAGGAATCTTCGTTATCAGTCAGAGACATCAAGGGACATCACCCCAAGTTAGATAACCAGGAACTGTTGTAAGAAAATTGAGGTTCTCCTCCTTTGGGCACATGCTGTGCGAGCTTTCCCATACAGATCTGCCTGCTTCATTTTACCACTTGGCTCCAGCCCTCCTGAGTGCTGAATTTCTTCCCTTCTAAGACTTCCCATTGTTATTGTTTGCTTCGTTTATCTATATAAATAAATATAAATGTAAATATAAATGTAAATCTAAATGCCTGCCTCTAGCAGCAATATTCCCCCCCTCCCTATGCACATTCACTTGCAATTCAATACTTCTCTTAATGCAGTTCCTACTTTGGTGCTAATGGTCTGCATCAACATCACGGCGAGCACACACACATAGCTGTTACTGGAAACCGTCCTCATCACATCCCTGTGAATTAGGGAGGTATTCTCCCCACTCTACGGATGAGGAACTGTGGGGAGATAAAGTGTCTTGGCCACGATCTCACAGGAAGCCTGTGGCCAGCGATGCTAACCACTTTGGCTGCTGCAGCTAAATCCGACTATAATCCTGAATCACAGCCCTGACAAAACAGAAGCTGAAACCCAAGCCTCGCAAATCCCAGGCCAGTGTCTTCCCACCTCCACATCCTCGCTAGAAAGCAGTCCCTGAGATGGAAAGAATTGCAACAGAAGCAAAAGTCATTTCAGATCCCTGTCTCAGGGCCTTTGGCCCTCAGCTCTTGGGTCCTACATCTACCCAGACCAAGGATGGCTGTGTTCTTGACATTCTTTAAATACCAAATTACATGATAAAGCTTTACAGCTTTGTTACTCTTTCTCAGCCAGCACAACAGATCTTTCTATGAGGCATCAGTAATAAAGTTCAATAAACTGCCTTCCAAAAAACTTTATCACCCGTAGCATTAGACTTAACAAATATCAGAGACACCTGTAGATCTTCATTCTTTCCAAAAATAGTTTCCCTGTATCATTATATACAACACCTAGATCACTAAGACTGAAAGAGACTTTGCAAATATACTTTACTCTCTTTATTAATTTGCAGTATTTCCACCTTGCTTCCCATTTGTTTTTGGTTTGGTTTGGTTTGTTTTTGACAACTGCTGATGCATTAGGTAAGGTGCTCCTGCTGTTCTGCTAGAATATGTAGTCAATTTATTTCTTTAGAAGGCTCTTGTGGACTTTCCAGATAGAAAAGAAACGCAGGAAAAAATTTATAACAATAGTGAAATGTAGTAAAATGTGGCCACATTACCAGTCTACGAGACCAGAACAAAGAAGAAGAGGGAGGTGAAGTTACTGTCAAGATTTTCTACAGAACAGACTAGATCTCAGAGCCTGTATAAAGTTGTGACACAAGTTGGCAAAAGCAGGAAGATACTTAGCTTACTTCTTGTTGACAGAAGACTATTCATTAACCACATACTGGTTAACCACAGGACTATATAACCATAAACCTACGTGTCCCTCATTGCTGCTTACCAATAATTCTGGCTGTGTTTTTTCTCTGGTTATTCTGTTTCATTTACATTTAGCTTTATTAAGTGGTTTTATCACTTTTATTCATAGCTTCTACATTATTCATCATTTACGTGTCTGGTTGACAAAGGTAGATTTAGATTGGAGGTATTGTTAGTGAACTCTGTGTTTTATGGATATACCTGTTTTGGGATGACAGCAGGACTATAAACGTCTCCTCCTTGCTTTTATGTATTATGATACAGCCATGATACAGATTTTTATTTTCAACATACACTTGCATAATACACTTACACGCAAGCGCGTGCACATACACACACACACATACATATGCAACATGCAGCAGACTAAACTGGTGGAAATAACACCAGATTAGTCAGTGGAGGCTGTATTCAGACTCCCTAGCACTGCAGCCTATATTAGATGCCATGATTTCTGATGCCTAAGTAAGTGGACCTCCTAGCTATCGGTAGAAGACCTACACTGAGCGCTTAGTGTCTCTGCTCAACTCAGAAAGGGGTGGGTGCCACCAAAACTGAGTCAGACAGCCTAAGTGATGGACTGACCTCTCTAGTGACTGTAAAGAGGGACCAAACACCCCAAGAAGGCATTCTGAAACACCGGCCTGGTTTGGATGCCTCCAGTAGTCATGATGACAATTTGATGATGTCCTAGCAGCCACAGCAAGCCGGCACATAGCCCTCCATTAACTAACTTCAAAATCTGAGACCCTCTGGGTTAAACAGTCCCATATATCTACAGAAACCCATAGACAAATTAGCTCGGGTCTGTGATGCATGCCTCAGTATACTGAAGCCAATCGCTACTGCGTTATCGTGGGAGTCTTTGCCGATGGTGGAAGGGCTGATGGGTGATGTCAATGTCAAGCTGTGCCTTGCTGGGATGCAAGAGTCACTTCAGAGACTGCTGCTCTCTCTGTAACTACCCCTGGCAGTTCCTAATATTAGGCACATAGCACCTCATGAGCACAAGGATTAAATTCTCCAGATGTGGGACAGGGCTCTGCCTCTGGAAACCCTTCCCACAGGCATCAAGCATACCCTCATATGCATAAGGGCAGAGCACAAGACTCACTGCTTCCATCAAGTCTTCCCTCACAACTAGGGTAGGAAAAATTGCTTGGTCATGTTTATTTTTGCAAGAGCATTAAGGTCAGAACCCTTCTAGAAAAAATAATGAAAACAGTAGCATTTCTGGCCAAAATACAGTACTGACTTTTGAAATGACACCTAGAGAGTCTGTTGGTGGGTCTGCTAGAGACTGTGCTATCAAAAGTGCCCTCAAGAGTCAGTGCTGATTTGACAGCCGAAGTCAGATGGATTAAACCAGTAGTCCCTAGCTCATGACGTTACAGGATTGCTCGTGAGATCCCCTGATGCTGTGCAAAGCTGCAAGAACTTAAGAGGAAGCAGAGCATAATATTGTCCGCCAGCACCTGCTCAGCAATACTGTTCCTGGACCAGCAAAAGGTGAAGATCAGCCTCCAAGACCCAAGCCTCTGAAGGTGGTGTGCCCGTGCTCTACACTGCAATACAGGAACTTGAAGTCTGCCTTCAGTCTGCATCCCATCTGACAGAAGCTGGAAGCAAAACGAGCGGTGAGCTCACATCTAGCATGACGAGAGGTTATTTAAATGGTCCCCCAGAACAGCACTGAAAGGCTCTAGAGGGAGCAATAGGCTTGTAAGCTACGGCCCCTGGGAATGTTTGAGAGGAACCAAGGGGGAAAAAATGAATCTCAAGTGACAACATGGTCACATGAAGCTCCTGTGTGCTGCTTTAGTCATCCCTGAGCAGTGTTATGACCAGATGGGTCTGGTGATGGGACGGCACACTTAAAATATAAGTGGCTGCATGGGCAGACGCAAAGGGAATGAGAACAGACATGCTTTAGGGAAGAGAGGCCACATCTTGAACCTAGCACTTCATTTTAATCTACCTCTTTCTCAGGCAAAAAAAAGCTGTTGATTCCATTGATGAAGGTTCATCCAAATGAGGACAGAAAAAAATGGAATTAAAGCTTCAGAAGTTTGCCGGGGCGGGGGGGGAGGAAAGGGAGGCCAACAGATGATGTGGTCACAATTACTATCTTTTGCTTTTGGGATTTATTCTGATGATCACAGATGTGTCATTAGAATTGTTTTTTTTTTTTAAATTGTTACAGTAAATTATTAGATAAAAAGAAGAAGAAGAAAAAAGGGAAAGGAGCCAAGAATGCTTGTGCTGACAAGGACAAAAGGTATAGATGGAAAAATTTGAAATGTAATACACAAATGCAATACAAATTATATTACAGACATTTCTATTATATTAGTGAGAGACTTCCAGGTTCTAGTAAGAAATATTATGATACATTTTTTATTATTCAGCTTCTACTTTTTAGTGCTTATGTACTTACTTTTATTAAACCATGCTAAATGATCAATTTTATACATCTTTACAATTTCTCACAACATCTTCCTGGGTATCTGCCAAAGTGAAGATGTCTACTGCATTTTAATAACATATCTGACTATCTCTGGGCAGGATGTAATACACACATGCTTGCATATTCATTCTCAAATGTCGACTATTATGCACTGGGGCCAAATTTTGCCATTTTTATCACTTAAGCCGCTGAATACTCCAAATGTAATCAATAGGATGAGAAGGGCCAACATAATTTGACCCTTCATTAGTTAACTGCTGCTCATCATAGGAGTGAAATATTTTTGTAGGTGTTCAAGTTGCATGTCCAATTGCAAAAAACCTGCACAAGTCCAAATTCTGTGCTCAGGTGGTGACCCTTTTCTCCTGCCCCTGGTGACAGTTTCACACAGTCAGAATATAACTTTGCCTGTTATGTTTGGTCCAGTGGCTATTTCATCAGAAAAAAGCTGCAGCTGAAGTAAGCGGCATCAAAAAAACCCATAATTTGTTTACCATCAGCACCACAGATACCACTGAATTTAAATATGAGAAAAAACTGTTATTCACCTCATCCGCTACCACACTGTAAATGGTTTACAAATTCTGACCACCAGAGACCAACGGTCCAAACAGATAAATGCGAACACGGGGAGATGTCAGCAAATCGGGGTGATTGCCCACAGAAATGCAAGAACTGCCCATGCAAATCAGTTGCACGGCCAACGGGTCTGTTTGTGTATTTAGCTGGATGTTTTGCGGGTGTAAGCGTGTCTCAAGTTGGAGATTTGGGAAATACACCCACTTGCCTCCTGCCAAACCAGCCTGGGTCAGCATAAAGGTATACTTTTGAACATTTCTGTCGAGTGTCTCACTCCAGGAAGTTCTTATATCTGTGTTTACATAGCATCTACTTACCTAGAATGAAATCTCCATCGCATTAAACCAATAGGTGCTTTGTTCCAGATTTATATGGCGCCAAGTTGTCATGCAAATGACCAAAAGTGGCCCTGCTGCAAACTTGGACCCAGCTGTGAACCACTGAATTTGCTTTGCAATACCTTGTGGAAAAGCAACTCGCTGCTGCGGGAGCGTGGCTGGCGCTGGCTTCTCCCCTTCCCTTTCCTTCCCGGCTCCCTGCAGCGCTACCAAGTGCTTAACCAAGACATGCAGTCCACTCTCTTTTTCTCCCTGCCCACTCTCCAAGCTTTTTTCCAGCTAACAAGTCAAATGCTGTGGTGGAGAGCAGCAGAGCCGCCTCCCTCTCCTGCTGCGGCTCTGGGGATTCCCAGAGCTAGAAGGCTAGAAGAAGCTTGTGTCTGGGGCGGAATCATTTCAAGGCGTTATTTTGGTGAAGTACATGTACATTTAACCTAAGGCAACACGGGAACTATATTAAGCACCCAAAATTACGTAACTGCAATCAAGTAACGTTCATAGAGACGCTGTCAACCTAAGCAGGCACTAAAATTGAATTTTACCTTAAGCCCATTATCTGGGTGAGAAGGATAGTCCCTGAAACTCTTCTGGAAATAGTCCCTGACAATCTTTTTATTTCACAAGACAAAAACATAGCCCTAAGTCTGCAAGCTGCGGACATGAAATATTTAAGCAAACAGATGCAGAAGCTGGTTCTATTCTCAGTGTAACTTACAGCTGTTAAAATACAGCTGACTCGGGCCCTCAGCAGCTATTCCAGCAGACACGTATTGGTGATGCACAGCAATGTGTCGTGCCTGCCCTTTGCCATCAGGTGTACCAGGCATGCTACAAGACCTGTCCCCTACACTACACGTTTCCCTTTGCACTGAGAACACCCACGCAGGTAGCAGGTCCTAAAGTCGCTTTTCCCCCTTTTGCTGTGCGACAGTGCTACCAACATTCAAATCCCTTTCCTCAGAAAAAAAGGAGAGCATCTTCCTGCTGGAATAAACAAAAAATGCCGGCACCCAGCATCCCAGAAACATGTCACCGTCAATTCAAAAATCACATATTTCCTTGGATGCTGCTTTTTATCGATTCCGGTAGCAACTATCACCTTTAGTATTTGACCTGAAGCCCTCAGAAGAGTGATTCTCCCTTGCACAGACAGGGATCGTTCACATTCTCAAGTGTTGCAAGGGTGGGACTCAGCTCACTAAACAGCCACAATTTTTCTCTCTTTTTTTGGCCAGATGTTTACATTTTAATTTGACAAGAGTCCGTGTGCAGCCAGTTTCACTTCTGCACTGATGAGCAGTTTCACTTCCCAGTCCCATGTGCTGTCATGACGATACCGTCCACCACCTCCTCCAGCCTTGCAGGGGCCTCTGTGCTAATCCCTTATCTTTCCTGTGAATGTGCTTCAGCAGAGGTGCCACAAAAGCACAATTTATTCTGTTCAGAGCAAAAAAACCTGTGGCAGTTGAGTAGCAGGAGATACCAGGTGTGGGTACTAAATGGTCATGGCCATTTATCACGAAGGGAGCTGCGGCAGAAGACAGGTACAAGAATAACTCTGAGCTCATGGGAAAGGACATAAATGAACTAACTGAGGAGACGAGGCATAGGGTCAAGAGATTTGGGACCAAGGTGGCAAGAAAGAGGTCTCTGAAGACAGGGTGTCCTACAGTAGCCAGCTTAAGGTGACACCCAGTAGTTAACGTAGACATTAGTCACTTTTGTATGCCAACAGCAACAATCCACAAACACACAAAACCACCAGGAATCTCCCTATATTGTGATGTTGTCTAATTTCAGAAGAGAGACTATTTCAAGCTGTGGTAGGAATTTGGCTGGCAGGAACGCTATTTGTACTTCAGCATCCTTAAGTCTGAGTCCTATGTAAATAGGAGCTTTTAGGTTTTGTGATGGAGGTGGTATATGTACGTGTGTGGGGGTGTGTGTGCACCAGAGTTACAACAATGTTTGACAATATAAAAAAAAAGTGGTTTTCCATTCTGTTCTGAAAAACAACCCAAGTGACCTGTTTTAACTGAATTTTTGGGGTGGGATGCCTTCTTAGACTGAAAGCCTGCAGATCAAGTTTGCAAAATGGATTAAAGCATTAAAAGAGAAGGATGGGGGGGAAGACCTTTTAATGGAAAAGCCAAGCAGCCTCTAACTATAAGTGGAGTTGCTGCAGTAACCACTATAAAATTCTTATGGACTTGGGTGGAGACAATAATTACAGCAGAGGAAGAATGAGATGCTATGGGATGCCCGGCCTCTGCAGCAGAATGGCAGCACAAGGAGATTACAGTCTTAAAATGCAGTGCTTATTGTTAAAATATTTTTAAGACTTGAAGTGTATATACACAATTTATACAAACATACATGTCACTAATGTTTGAACACAGGAATTATCTTTTCCTCAAAGGTGACTTTAATGGAAATCTCTGATGCTCCTATGAGTGGGCTATCCGAAAACCTGAACCTCTGCTTTCAAGCTGTGACCTACTGCAGAGCAAGGAATTCTGATTTTTTTCCCAGTGCAATATCATTTCAGTTTTAAATGACGTGCTTCTTTATACCGGAGCTTGGGCTGTTTGTGAATAAGTGTTCAGAAATGACTTAGCCTCCACAAAGTGCATCCAGCTCTAGGGTGGAACGAAGAAACGATCATTCAGCAGACTGCTGTGTCACTGCTGAATGGTTCAGAGAAAGGGAAAAACAGCAACAGGAACACCAGACGGAAAGGACAGTTCAAAACGAAATGACTTAAATGCAAAGCTACCACCTTCTCACAGAAAATGCCTTGGGATCTTTAAGCCTAATAATAGTCCTTAACGCAGCTATAATTTCAAACGATTAATAAGCTTTTTGAGGTAGAAATTATCACCCGCACTTTATAGGCGATGGGAGACACATGAAAAGGTTAAGGCCCAGATTCACAAGAGGATTTAGCTGCCTGAAGTGGGATTCAGGTTTTACTTAAGTGCTTAAGTCCAAAATTACACCCCTCAGCCCTCCCACCTCCCCACCCAGGTGATGCCTAGCAGCAGATGCAGCGGATATCTGAGGGGCTTCCCCCGCTGAACAGTCCCGTGCCCTCGCGGCCACAAGCTCAGCCTCCGGGAAGGAGCAGCTCGGCATGGTCAGTCCGGCCCTGACCCGCAGCCTGAGCCCTCCTCTGCCCCTCTCCTGGGGCGGCTGGGGCTGGAGCTGCTTCTTGGGGCTAACCTGCTGACTCAGCTTCTCACGGCGGGCCCCTTCTCCTGCTTTAAGCATTCGGGCATTTCCCCAGGGAAGCTCCCTGCTCTGTAGGACGTGCCTCAGACGTACACTTCGCACCTCCCCGAAGTGCACCCTGCCCAGACGGCTGCGGTGGGGTGGCAAGGTCCTCAACCCTGGCAGCTCCCCGGCTGGAGGTCCTTTGGGCGGAGAGGTCCTTCGGGCAGAGGGGGGGCACGTGCCTGGCTCTCGGGGCTGGTGGCTGCAGCGTTTGGGGCGAGGGGAGCGCCTCGTTCCAGTCTCTTCTCCAAGGACTGCTCTTGTGTTTGAACCCATGATTTCTTCACCCCTGTTGTCATCCTTTGCCTAATCACGAGACCGGGAAAACCTCGGTGTAGTGGGTGTTGTGGTTTTTGGCAGATCCTATTCTGTGGCATCTTCGTTTCACGGTGCATTGTCCTGTGAACCTAGACAAAGCCCTGTGCGACAGGGATTTCGCCTCAGTCCCTCTCCCTTTTTCCAGCACTGGCTTTCATTTACGACCAGCCCCAGCCTGGCTACCTGTCCAGACAGATGCTGGCGTACCTTAGTGCTCTGGCACGGAGCTGGAGCTGGGAACAAACATGCTGCTTGCCCTACGGAGCAATGAAGAGGATGACGGCTCGGCATGGCTGCAGGAAGAGGTACCAAGTACAGGGAACAAGGAAGGTGTGGGTTCACTGGAAGAGCAATGCACTGCTCTGAATAGGAAAGGCAAGGAGCACTTTTATGATCATCAGGGCCATTTTAGCAAGCGAGGGACTTCTGCCTGCAGTGGCCTGAAGCAGGTGAACGCCAGAAGACGACCTGACAAGTCACTTCTTCAGCAGCTAGCTGAGCGTGGGAGTGTGCACTGGGGCTGTTTACTCTGAGTTTATTTTCTTAGAGGAAGGAGTCCTCCGTGCTGTCATTACACTAATGCAATGCGCATTGATTTCAGAGCTCGGAAGAGGTCTGGGGTCACTCGATGGATATCCATGCAGTCAGTGATGAGGGAGATAATACTGCCATTACAAACTTGGAACCTGCCAAGTTCCACCAGAGACAACCTTCAAACATAGAGCAACCTCTGTGGCCTCAGATATGGACGTGGCTTTGTTAGACTTGTGGTGCATAAAGTCTAGCCTGTGGAAACTTTGTGGCCTTGCCAAAGCGTTTCCTTCAGTTCCTCCCTAAACTTCAGGGAACTGATGTGCATACACACTGCTCCAAGCACCGCCCCGCTGAAGAGCTCTTTTGGCATCCAGCCTTCGAAGCAGCTGCTTCCCTCCTCCTCGCCTCTCGCCTTGGCCTCCAGAACCTCCTCCCTCTCCCCCACGCACTGCCCACTCCCTGCCCGCACCAGCGGCAGGTAGCTCCCCGTCCTCGGAGGGAACGGTAGGAAAGGGCGGAAGGAATTAAGGATGGTTCCTAGCAGCACACCTTGAGGCCAAAACCTGCTCCTGTGGTAAAGGCTCGCGCAGGAATCCCAACCTGTGCTGAGGGGCAGCAGCTCTCAAAGGGGATGGGCAGGAAGAGCATCAATAGAGGAAGGAGAACAAGAGACAGAGATTGATGCAGGACAGAGATGAAGGGAATAAGGTCGATTTGGAGAGGCTGAGAAAACTGTGTTGAAATAATATGACGGGAAAAACAGGAGAGAAGTAGGATGGGAGCACAAGAGGTGGAGAGTCACACAGCACTAAGGTAATAGAAATAAAAAAGTCTTTTTTTTTTACTGTTGCTAAAGGGTTTTTAGAAAGGAACGGAGACTGATTCAGACTGATGAGGGTTTATGCACATGACTATGCTGGAAAAGACTCTCCTGGCAGCAATTGCAAGGCACTGATTTGCAGCATCCTCACTTCTGCTAATCCTGAGTGAGCTGACAAGAACTGTATGCCATAGGATAGTCATCTGAAGTTCACTAGCCAGCCCTGAAGCCAGAGTCCTAATTCGTCTCTCAGAACGATTTTATTTTGGTGACAAAACAGCAGCAGTTATTTGGGTTGTAATAGAGGTACATACATATATAGGTACATAGGTACACACAAAAATAAATATTTTTTTTTACCAGAACTTAAGCAGCCTCTGAAGGAGGCAAAACAAAATAAAAACAAAGGGAAAGAAAAAAAAAGCTGAAGGGCAAACAGATCACTTGAAACTATGTAACCTCTTCATCTAGAGAGGTACTTTGTTTTCCCTAAGCAGTATCCTGGTAAGCCCAACTCCTTTTATCACGGCAAAAAAAATAAGAAAATGCTCAGAGGATAGTGTCTGCCTCATCCTCATCGTTAGCCCGAGTTTCAAAAATGTACAAGCAGAGCTCTGCAGAACCAAAAAATAGATTTATTGTTATTGGACTGAGGGCAGTGGTTCAGCACTTGGCATGGCCACTGTTTACAGCAGTAATGCTCCCGGAGACAGGAAGTTCTCCAAATCGCTCTGCCATTATTTTTCTCCTGTTGACGCTTTCTGATCGAGAGTTTTTTCGCCCAGACGAAATTTTAAGTAACCCAGCAGAGAGTGTTTGGGAGCTGGCAAAGCCAGCCGCAGTCATGCTCAGCCTCACGGACCACATGATGTTTTTCGAGTCAAACCCCCGCGCGGAGCTGCATCATACGTATACTTTCACAATCAGCGATTCATGCGAACCCGGCTGCACGTAGCGAGTGTGTGCCGAGGACGACTCGGGCAGCGCTGGCGTAATGAGAAAGTCTTCTCCCCTCCCCTCCTCCTGCCGCTACGTCCCTGCCAAAGGCCAGCACCCAGGCAGCCGTGGTCTTTAAAGGGCTAGGTTTGCTGATCAATCTAACGCTGAGCCGGGCTTTTCGGCTTCAAATAGGCATCGGCTCCTCTGTACCGGCGCGGGGAGTCTGCACGCTGAATTCTTCCACGGCTACTTGGTTTACACAGAAATCTTGACGAAATTTATGACACAACTAAGCAACCCTAAGTCACTTAAAAATAAAATTACTGCTTCTGGCCTCTGTCTTTTAGAGAAAAATTCACCGTTCAGACCAGACTGGACAGAGAAGAGTCCTGTGATAAACATCGACCCTCTAACACGCACCCGGGGCGAGGACCAGCAGCGCAGCCCCTTCCTTTGGCCGCTGCCTGCAGGCGGCAGGACCAGCAGCCGCAGCCCCGGGCGAGCGGCGTTGCAGATGCCCGGCTTTCCCACCCCAAGGTCCGTGCCAGCCTTGCCCGCGCCCGGCGGGACGGCAGGGCTGCAGGATGGCTCAAAGGAGCTGCCCATTTCTCTATGGCCAAACCAGCCTCCCGCTGGCTGTAGCACCCTGCTACCGCCACGTACTTATCAATCTGAAGTATAAGCAGGCGGTTGTTTCTAAACTCTATCAATTGACTCTCTTCTCAGTTTTGATTGCAGTTGGATTTCTTCTATTTTCATCCCGTCTGGCAAGCGCGGTTCAGTGTTACTCCAGTATCTGATACCATGTCTCCTGAAGCATTCCAATGGCTTGGACCAGGACCCAACCGGCTGCTTAATACCGGTTTTACGATCCTGCTGAATAGCATCCTCCTCTGTTTTGCACATACTTTTATAATTTTGAATGTGTTTAAGTAAAAAATAAAACAAATTTTAACAAAGTGCTTAAATAGTGCAACCACAAGCTGAAGCTGCACAGAAGGAGCAAAATTCTGACTTCAGAAGACCAATAAAAATAATTGGACTCAGAATCCAGGCCAGTAATTTTTGGGTTTTAAGGATTTTTGAGATTCCGGCTTAAACTGATTTTTCTTCCCCAAAATTATATCCAGAAGGAAGAGTCCTGATAGCAGAAACTCCTGATTATGCTTGGTGATATCTCTCTCCCGGGTTCTCCTATCAGCTACTCCTGTGAAAAAGGAGTACTTCTTTGGCTCTGTGGAAATTGAAAACTATCGCAAAACTTATTCATGACTCTAATCCCGATAGCTGGTCGGAAATATATACGTAGGCTCAATTTTCAGTCCTTTCCAAGATGCAGTTTTTAAAAAGGCCTTGCTGGAGAGCTATCACGAAGCTCCAGCTCCGGATCGCAGCTTTAGATTGAGATCTTCTGTAGCAAGCCAAGACACTTCCCCATTAGCTACTATTATGATAACTTAATAATAATTATTTTCATCTGGAAAACATGTTTATTTGTTGGGGTTTTTTTAATATTACGTTCTACAAAAAAGAAAGTTACTGGGATTAATGATTCCATGAGGAAAATATGTAATGCTTACTGAGCCACGAAGCTTTCCCTCTCCAAAATAACTATTTATTTTTAATTTTATCCAATGAACTTCTATGGTGTCAGGCTTTTTGCATCAGATTTATTTCATCATAAACCGGTTCATTATACATTAAGAAAACAGGGTACTTTGCAGTGGTAGCATTTTGAAGTTTGAAGTGTTTATGAAGGGAGGGAAAAAATAAAGATTAATTTTTTTTAACCAGGTAATCAGGCAAGGGGGGCTGAGATTGGCTGAAGTTTTAAACTACATTTTTCTTTCAGAAATTACTTACTTGGGCTTACAAGCCAGACGGGCAGGTTTTCCCAGTAGCATTCTCAAACTAGGGTGAGGAATAGTAACTCTGGAGACCAGCCAATTCCAATGTAAATCTGTTTTGTTCAGGAGAGCGAGCCAAATTGCCTTTATACAACATCTCAATGTTTCGGGCGACCTGCAATATTCTCAGCTCCCATTCCGGGTGTCAAGAAAATCAAGTGGGTGTTTTTTTTTTAATTCCGAACGCAAGGCACAGGCAGACCAACGGGGGCAACTGCTTGCTATTAGATACGAAGCGAACACTGAAATGCAGTTTGGTTCTTGAAGCTTGGGCCAACATTTGGCTGGTGCGTCTGCTCTGACAGACAGGCAGGATCAGACCCCCGAAGGGGGGGAATGGCTGTAACGCTCTCACAGCCAGCGCAGAGCTGCTTATTCACGGAGGTGTAAACGTGGACGATCGTCTTACGTTTGAAACAGCCGTCAGGCTGTCTTGCTAGATTTCATTTCAAGCCCACGGAAGAAAATTGAAACGACTTATTAAGAATGTCAAGAATGACAATTCCCGGCCCTCTTAGAAGGGAGAAAGCGGTGGCTTGCCATCGGTTCGGCAAGGCTTTTAACAGGGATGGTTACAGCGATGCGATGGCGATAACTGAAGCACAGGGAACTGTCACCAGTCGAAGCTGTTCCTTATTCTCCAGCAGTGATTTCAAATCACCCAAGGTACACAAAGAGCGTCCACTCTGACCGTAACCAACGTGAACTTTCAATCACTGTTCACATAATATTCCTGGCATCGCATTATCACTGGTGGCAACTGAACTTACTCAAACTCAAATATTACACAGCAAACAAAGTTTTGGTTAATTTTCCTCTAGTGAAGTATCAAAGGAAGCAATGGCCTTTGAAGCAGCTACCTTATGCTTTAGGCTTTATACAAATTCAACAGAACAGCACCTCAGAAATCCCGTACCCAATGCAAACAATCCCCACCTTTGGAAAACAATCCCCTGTTCGAGGAGTAAACAAAAGCATACATTAGTCACTCGCTCCAAAGATGGGCAGCCAATGGAGGTGATGAGATTTAACCTCGAAGACTGACTAACAGCATGCAGCGTTCCCAAATCACTCCATCGCTTAAAGGATCCCGCGCACCTGAATATCATACGCATACAAGGTTTTTGTCCGTGCGCGAGCGACCGGCTAGTAGCAACCGGTTATGGTAAGGGGCTCAGCGACACTCCCCGCCAAGCTTTTCTGCATGAATAGGGACTGTTCTCTCTCAGCCGCTGGATTTTGACCTTGAAACTCACACAGTTCACTGTTATGATTTCTAGCTTCGCTACCATGGCCAGGAACTGAACTACAGGTTTGTTTTTATTAGCTTCTCTGCCACTTCGCCAGCTATTCATTTGAATCTTCTAAACAGTCATCTCTGAATCATAATGCAAATTCCATTTACTGAAAAGGTGGAACCTTTAATATAACAAATGAACATGTTTAATGACTGATACTTTTAGACATTACAGCATCTCTCATGTTTTCAGTAAATGGATATAATTTTCTCTGCATTACCCTATTATTATTCTTTGCTAGCATTACGAAGCTACGTTCTCAGCTGCGGGTGTTTTCCACCAAGTGCATTTTGAAGACAGCCCAAACAATACAATTTAAAAGGCATCTCCCTCTGTATCCTCAGCTAAAAATCCTGCAGGATACAGAGGGATCGGGTTGGTATTTTACTCTTCAAATGTATTTACTGCTTGCATCTATGTTTCAACAGGGCCATGTTCTTCCACAATTGCTGACTGTATTTATATTGGAAGAATATCTAGAGATGCACTTCGCTTCAAAGGCAAATAAAGGCTGTTGTGTATAATCAGCATAACTCCCTCGGTCGGAAGCCTGACCCATCTCCCGTTTGGAAGAAAACATTTGGAGAGCGAGTGAGCATAAGTGGGTCACCTTTGTCACTCTCCTGAAGCATGCTCAGAACTGCGGTTGTGTTCGTAAGAGCCACGGGTGCAGCCGCGCATCAGGAGGTGGCTCGGGTGCTCACATGGGGAGAGAGGGAGGGGAAGATGGTGAGGAGGGGGCAGCGAGGCCCGAGTATTTAACCTGGTTCAGAGAGACACCAGCGCACAAATTGCTCAAAAAGGTAGTACACAGACACCTACTTAAGTGCAGTAGACACTGTAATTTTGATTTGTGGGTGTTACAGCGCTGAACTGTCCCGAACTAACACTGCTGTATTTGGAACACCATAATGTTACATTCCGATTTTACTTAAAGGTACGAATGAAATGGAAGGAAAATACATAAATAAATATCATACGGAGCCACGTGGAAGATGCGGCAGTTTTTTCATTCTCGACCTTATAAGAGAGTGGCTGATCTTTGAGCTTTCTCTGAGCAACAGCTCACCAGCTTCTCTTCCGTGGGTTCGACTGACCCCCCCCGACCCACGCAAAGGGACTCCGCTCACAGGAACAAGGGCAGTAATGCAAGAGGAGTGCTTGAAATAATCTTATAATAGGAAGGTAAACATGATTGCTTGGAATTTATGGGGTTGAAGATTATGGACCGGAGCCGTAAGAGTGAAGTTGCAAAGGGTCCTTCTGTTGATTTTATGGGCTTTTGCATCAAGCTTTGTGCACCTGCCCGCTCACATGCGACGTGAGCCGCACGTGTCAGATACTATTTGCAGCTTCCTAAGAACATTTTTATATAGTTCTAGTCTAAGTCAGCTTTGACTCTTACTTGTTACTTACGCTCATAAGGCCTTTTTATTTACTATGCACTAGTAGTTACTGGTTATCACAGAGATACAAGTCAGATATTAAGCTCATCTCTTCTGTTCTGCTCTATCCGACGCACCTTGCAGGAGCACATTAAACGACAGGACTACTGCATATTGTTCTATATTTCAGAGAAAGAAAGGTCAGAAAAAGTGCCCTGTGCCTTCATCAGGTCATGAAGAAGCCAGAAAATTTTGAGATCTATGCAGGAATTACTTGTAATTTTAGGTTGACTCGCTCTGTTACAGAGACCAGCTTTTGCAGAGAGTGCCTGGGAGCCCCGAGATGTCATGAGTCTTTACACAAGCTGAAAATTCTCATTTTGAATTGAAAATACATTATTTAAACTTAAACATGGGTAATATTGTGCTGTTCTAAATTTGACAGGATGGCTTCTGGAGTCAAAATGTGACTCGTTGTCTATGTGAGATTTTTTTTCAAATGAGTTGTCACTGTTCAGAAATAGAAGTGACACGGAGGACGGGCTAGGATAAAGCAAGAAAACCATATAGCTAATTCTGTGCCTTTGGAATCGGCCTATGCCAAATCTTGCAGCATAGCATCCCCTGCCACAGAAAACTCGATAGACGCCATCTTCAAATTCCCTCCACATAACTAGAACTTGACATAACTGGTGAACATGACTGAAGTGTAGTTGAGAACAAACACATACCTCTTCCACTTCTACCCACGAATCGGAGGTCGTTGAACCTTGCTACTTGGTTTTTCATGGCGGCTGTGGCGTTTCTGAGTTCTGCAGAGTAGTTTTCATCGTTTCCAGCCATCACCGTTACCAGCGTCCCATCGGGCACGTCTCCCAAGGCCACCACCTACGAAATCAAGGAGCAGAAGCCTCAGCTTCCTTACGCGACATTTAATTTGGGGCACAGAAGGTCAACAAGTAACATGATAAAATAGGAAAAAGCAACAACAGCAAAAATCTATGTAGACTAAGAAGCTGTTTGGGGAAAACAGGAATCACCTCCATTCCTAGTTTGCAGAGCTACAGAAAAGTTTTTACACTGATGCACCTCTGAAATACACAGCACAATGTGTACTCCGACACAAGAAATACATGAAATAAGCTTTCCAAAATATAGTTCTGTAATTGTCAATAAATAAATTCAAGTAACAGGAACCGATTCTGGTCAGATTTACATCGGTAGCATTACTTTTAAGCTACAGCAAAGTCAGCACAACGATGGAAATGTAAAATTCAAGAGAAAACAAGACCAAGCCAATTGTCTCATGGATGCAGAGGGTCAGAGCTGCACCAGTTCCCTCTCTTTTCCTCCTACCACTCTGAACAGAGCTGCCCCAGCATAAATTCAGAATAAGTCCATGGAAAAGCAGGCCTCGATCCAATGTTTAATCACAATTTACTGAACAATTTCTTTTTTTCCTTTAGAAGCATGAAAGCAAATTAAGACCTCACTTAAGACCTCACTTAAGACTTAAGACCTCACGTGCAGCCTCATGGATGGAAATCACGATCTGAACTAATGAAATCTGCAATCGTGTAGACAAAGGCTTTCACCTTGTCCGAAATGTTTGCACTGTAGCTCCTTGGTGCCAGCATCTATCAAACAAATATTTAGGAACACAGGATTTGCTGCATTTCTGATGTGGTGTGCTGAGAGATATATAGATTCCTAACCTTAAATTTTCTGACTTGTATCTACAATGTTCACATTGGTTAAACTATGAAAAATTTCATTTTATCTTATCTTCTTGAACAGGACTGAATTCCAAAAACAGTTTTACCCTGCTATAATCGAAGGGATGTCTGGTGTGTCTCTAGATTTAATCCGGCAAAAGTAAGAGCTCAAATTAGGTCCTCTATCATACTTTTTTGAGATCCCATTGCTGTTCCCCCAATTAAGTCTACAGTAGCAGCCTCAGGGCTACTCCCCCAAAAAAAAGAAAAAAGAGAAAAAAAATCTAGCTAGTCTTTATTTCCTCTTTTACACAACCTAAGAGGAAGTAGTCCTGCATCATGTCCTCTGAGTTGCAGCTCGATATTTTTCCTTCCTCTTAGCGTTTTCTAGCTTATGTCCATGCAGTTATAATTGGCTCAAACTTGTCATGGCCTGGTCTTATTTCTATTAATTTCTAATCACACTGTTCTTTCCGAACAGGATCAGCGGCTCCTTTACTCGATGGGTCTCTGATGCTTATTCCCCAGCCACAGCTACCTCCCATAATATGAGAGAGGTCTCCAGCCTCAGGTATTTCACAGCCTTTCCTTCTACAGGAGGCTGCGTTTCTCACTTCAGCGCTCTCCCATTTGTCACCCATAACCCTTATTTTCACTTCCACATGCAAAGTTAAAATCACTGTGTCAAAATTCCCTCTTTACATATCTATTTCAACTTCCTCTTTCCCATTCCTCTGCGGCCCAGGCTTTTGGGTTTTTTGTTCTCCTCTGTGTGCTGTAATGCGTTTCTGTGGCCTGTGCTACACTCGGCGTTGCGCTTTTCGCATTTCCCTGATCTTGGCATAAAATAGACCTGCTCGAAACTTTGAAGCTGGTGAGTTTTCTCCTTGCACAGCGTCGTGTCATGAGGCACGCTGGCTCAAAACATCAGCAGCTGCAAACCCAACGCGCTCACCCGGTTCTTAAAAAGTTACCGTAAAACCTTAATGCATGCACGTATATTAACAAGACAAGAAAGGGAAAGGGGAAAATCGGGGCATTACCCTCACCTCTCTGGGATGCAAATGTTTGCATGTTTGTCTAAGGAAATACATGCTAGCATTTTGAGGGATGAAAAACCTTCATGAACCCAGGGTCAGCTGTCTCTTACAGAACTAATATTTTAAATCACCGTTTTCAAATTACAGTGAGGGCAACCTCAGCGATAAGACACGTGAAGAAAATATTAGAAACCAGCATAAAAATTACACAGCGCGGAAAAGAAACTAGAGTTAAAAGTCACAGACAATAGAAACAGAAATACAAACATTTACATTAGAAAAAAGACTAAAAAGATAAGTTGGGACTTGCTGACTGGCGTTATCTAGCACTTTGTTGTACTCTTTAGCTCTTAAAAATATGTATTTCCAGAGAAGTGAGAAGAGTATCACAGTTGCAGTGCTGCTGGGTATCTAAATTACCTACTTCTGCCGCATCAATCAAAGAAAATTGGCCTTTTAAATTAAGATTTAGATTCTTTCCTAACAACGTTTGGACAATGAATCTGTGTGGCACCTTATTAGAGTTGTTACGTATTTTTCTCTAAGTTTCTCAGAATCATTCTTTATTTTAGAAAAAAAAATTATGCATGGAAATGCTCATTTTGGTTTGAAATAATATCCTGATCCTAAAGATCAGACATAATGAGTGAAATTTTCTAAGGAAACATGAAGAGAAAACTCTGTCTCTCTCTTTTTATTGATGCAACGGTTGTTAGCAAATACTTGATAAAACTCGGCGCTTTTTTTTGTCAGATGCAAATAAGATATTGGCAGCATAGGAATGATCTGAGCTGAATTTTCTAGTTCCTGTTCCAAATGATCTTAAAAATCACGAGTTTTAAAAATGCCTTTGCGAATGTTCAGTATTTAGTATAAAGCCAACGGGATTGTTTTATACGTGGCAAACTATTGCAGGACTCCTTTCTCAGCGGTCCACGGCGGGAGGGTTTGGCGTGGGGGGGGGACGAGGGCACCGAGCGCCCCGGCAAGCAGGTGCCTCCCAGCACATTTCGGGAGCTCGTAAGGAAACCCTCTCCCGCTTTGTTTCGGGGTTGGGGTTTGGGGTTTTTTTTGTTTTTTTTTTTTTTGTTTTTTTTTGCTTGCGTATTTCTAGGTTAAGCTACCTCAGTGTTACAAACGCTTGCTTTCGTCTGTTTGGAGAACCTGAGCCTTTACTCTGCTTGCAGAGGTTGGGAGCGGGCTTGGGAGTGAAAACGGAGGGTTGCACTGCCTGGGGGGGAAGGAGAAACGAGAGCGGCGTTGGGTGTCTCTCGAAACCAGCCCCCGCGGTTGTTTTCCGCGGGCGATCTTCACACACCCGGGGCAGCCGCCGGCCGCCGCAGCCCGCCTGCCCGGGGAGGCGAGGGGGAGCGGGGCCCCGCTGGCGGCCGGACCCTGCGGCTCCCGCCGCCTCGGCACCGGGGCGAGCTTTGCGCCGGCGGCTTGGGCGGCCGGGCAGGAGCGGGAAGAGCCGCCGCCTCTCCCCCCGCTTCCCCGCCGGGAGATGACCGGGGCTGGGAGCGCGCCCCGGGCGCAGCCACGCGTGGCACGGCGGGGAGCCGCCGCGGTGGCCGCCGGCCGCAGGGGACCCCCAGGAGAAACACCGGCCACGTTTGGGGACTTCGCTTATCTCCCTTCCCGGCGGGGCGGAGCGGGCTTTCACGCCTGTTCCCCACGGTGACTCTGCCTGCCAGGAGGAGAGCTTCCCGAGTAATTAGCAGCAGTTGCCTACTGCGTGGGTGACAGCGTAATAATTAACCTAAATGTGTGAATTTCGGAACTGACCCTGCCGATTAGTTCCTCCCTTTCCTCGGACTCATATGCGTAAAACAAGAAGACTCTCCAGACGTAATAATACCACTTTTCCCTCAAGCCGTCTCCTTAGCAGGATTTCCCAAAGCGCTGGGAGCTGAACTGATTCCCTGCTCCATCTTTTCTCCTCTCCCCAAAAGTCCTCGGAAAGACTCGGGTCTGCTCGCCTTCAGAAAAGCGGTGCCGAGGCGGTCGGACTCGAGCAGCGACCGCAAAAGAAAGCGCGAACTTTACAAATCCCGATCCTAAACCTAACCCCGGGGGCTGCTAGGGAGCTGCATGTCTCTGCGGCTCCCGCCTCGGAGAAGAGGATAACGAGAATAATTAGCTTTTCCTTTCCCTGCTCGGATGCGTATCTACATCAGTAGCAAGAAAACCAGAGCATTCAAGAAGCTAGCGATAGACCCAACTCAAAAAAGAGGGTGACCAAGGCCGGGGGGGGCTGGGTGGTGGTGAATTTTCCTTGAACCCGGGTAACGAGAAAGCAGGCCGGGCAAGGGAGGAAAACGCAGCAATTGTCCCCCGCCGGCCGGGGGACACCGCTCGGCAGGGCCCCGGCCCCGGTCCCGGCCCCGCACCGCCCCGCAGCACGGCCGGCGGCGGCCCGGGGCGGGGGGTCCGAGGTATGCTCCCCCCCATCTTTTGCAGCGGTTTGCCGCGTACATCTTTTGCCGCGGTTTACCGCAGCCCTTGCTTGGGCTACCGAGTACAGATTTAGCAAGGGGCTCTGGAAGCAGGAGAAGTCCAAGCGGCCGCAGGGTCTGCCCAGGGTAGGCCCCGGCATTTACTATTATAAAAAACAGCCAAAAAAAGGAAAGATGTGTTTTCTCCTAAGAGCCCGTGGCAGGCTGGCGGGGGGAAGCCCGGCACCTCCAGCGCGGGGCCGGCCGGTGCCGCCGGGCGCTGGCCGCCGGCGAGTCCGCGGAGGCGGGCGGGTGTCCCCCGTGGGCGGCAGCCCCGGCAGGACGCTGCTCCGCGGGGGCTGCCTGCAGAGGGACCTGCCGCCGCTGTGGGCGGCTTCTGGGGGAGCCCGGGGCTCCTTCAGTTCCGGGACGCCTGCATCCGTCTGCAACGGGCTGCGCCGGCATCTGGTCCCCAGGGCAGCCAGACTCCTCGGGTCTGGCCTTTTCTTTTTCTTTTTCTTTTCTTTTATTTTTTTTTCCCTCGGGCAGAGCCGCCTCTCACCACCGGAGTTATGAATGGGCCGAAGAGGGAGGCACGGGCTGGAAGGAGCCTGCCCAGCCCATCGCATGCCCCAGCTGCCGCCGCTCGCTCCTGCCCCCAGCCCGGCCGAGAGCCGCGCCGCGCCCGCTCTCCCCACGCCTTCCCACGCTGTCGCGAGTGGCAGCGACCGCGGAAGGAAGGATGGAAGGAAGGATGGAAGGAGGCGCGGGGCCGGCTGCGCCCCACCGCCGGCCCCGACGTGGCCACCCCGCCGGGGCGAGCCGTCCCGCCCGGCCGGCTGGGTCCAGGTCCGGGTCCGAGCCCGGGGGTCGGCGCCCCGTGGCCCCCGGCCGCGGGGCGCGCAGCCTGCCCTCCCTCTCTCCCCTGCCCTGCCCTGCCCTGCCCTGCCCTCTCCTCCCCTCCCCGCCGGCCCGCCCCGCCGCCCCTGCCCCAGGAAGCGCGATTTTCGGGAGCCGGCAGACGTACCTTGAAGGCGATGGGCAGCGTCTTGTTGCAGCGCCAGTGGGTGGG
This sequence comes from Mycteria americana, assembly GCF_035582795.1. NCBI lineage: Eukaryota > Metazoa > Chordata > Aves > Ciconiiformes > Ciconiidae > Mycteria > Mycteria americana. The sequence continues at coordinate 120,371,055 of NC_134365.1, forward strand.
CAGCACGGAGCAGAGGAAGTTGGGGCTGTCGGTGCGCACCAGCTCCCCGGGGTGATCCGCCAGGACCTCCACCATGCTGCGGTCGGCGCTGCGCAGCTTCCCCGGCAAGGCGCCGCTGTGCTCGGCGCCGGGCAGCGGCAGCGGCTCGGTCATCTTCCCCGGGCTCAGCGTGGTGGAGGGCGGCGTGAAGCGGCGGCTGGTGCTGGTATCTACGGGGATACGCATCACAACAAGCCTTTTGAGTGAAAGACCTCCACAGAGTTTTTACAAAACAGCGAAGCGAGCGTAACTCTTCAGCGATCTGCTCTCTGGGGACCAACATAAACGGATACAGGCTGAGGACCCGGGGGAAACTTGTGTCTACGCCAGTCCCCAAAGTTAATTTTTTGCTGAAGGCGGCTGAGATAGCGAGCACGCCGAGACTTAACTCTTGGCGTCCCGGCGCTGCGGAACAGATCACGTTAATCCGATAAGCGAAAGGGTCGTCCGTGCCGGGCTTTACCGCGACGCCTGCGCATCTAGTCTGCGGCCGTGACGCAAAAAGTTATCGGGGGGAAAGCTCCTTCCAAACTCCCAAGCAGCGTGGAAAAAATTAGGCAAGTCAAACACAAGACGGGGTCAGAAGCGCACGCAGAAAAGCCTGGGCTTCCCAGAGAGTCAGTTGCCTATCAGTGTCTTCCAGGTGATTTCTCTACAGTCCCAAGAGAAAACAAAAGACATCAGCGTCTTCCGGAGGCAAAACCCGCTCTTTAAGAGAGGGAAACGCCGGGTCAGTCTTCGGAGCAGGCGGTACGCGAGCTAGACTTTCTGATCAAAGGTCAGCTGGCTACAACTGTCTGTATATATTCACGTACACACACGCACGCACGCACACATATACCGTACTTCATAAAATATTTACAATAGAATCTGTAGAGAATTTAAACACAACAGGAATCCATTAACGTTCTCGGCAAGATTTTTTTTTTTTTTAAGCAGCCTTGAAAATCAGCTTCAGTAGTTTGGTTCGCGTTGCTCTAAGAGCGCTCGTGTCACGACCTTTCAATCATTCTTGCGCAAAAATAAAAAAGAAAAGAAAAGAAGCTCAGTGCATGGCATTCAGGCTTTAAATCTCTATCTTTGTACTTGTCTTTGGTACAACGTCTTTCACCAATTTAAAGAAAGGTCGCAGCCGATCGCAAGCTCTGAGGCTAAAAGGTCCACAGCTGAAAACTTAGGTTTGGGGATGTTGGTTAAATTGTGGGTTCTCTCTGTGGTTTTGTGTGTACAACAGCGCTCTCTCTCTCTCACTCGCGTCCTCCTCAGCAGTCAAACCAACAGTCTGCAACAACTTCGGCAGTCATCGCCAATTCTTTTTTTTTTTTTTTTTTCTCGGTATCTGAGGCAGTCTTCCTCTAATTCGGCCACAGGAACCGGCTGCTTAACAATATTTTAACCGCAGCAGGTGGAAGCCGGCTTTCGGAAACATGGCTTTTCTCTCGGCCGCCTCCAGCCAGCGGGATGGACGCTGCCGGAGAGTGTCCAGCGCGGAAAGCCCCCACGCACACGCACACACTGAAAACCAAAAGCAACCAACCGGCAACAATTAAAAAAACCCCGATTTAAAAAAAAAAAAAGCAAGCCACTACTTTTGAACGAGTGAAAGCTTTCCTTCGGCAAAAGAGGAGGTGGCGGCGGGCGGGGGTGCAGGAGCCGCTGTCCCCCACGGAGAGAGACGGGAAGAACCGGGGAAGATCAACCCCCCAGAGCTGCCAGCCAGGGTTAGAAGTTACAGCCTCCAGCCCAGACGCCCGCTCAGAGAAAGCGCATTTCCACAGCGGAGAGCTCTCGGGTCTTCACGTGAGCCGCGGGGGACGCAGGCTTCCTGCCGGCCGGCCGGTCGGTCGGTCGGTCGGCCGGCCGCCCACGGCGCCGCAGCACCGCCGGGCCGGGCCGGGCCGGGCCGCTTCGCGCTCCGCTCCGCCGCGCTGGGCTGGGCCGGGGTCCGCGCCGCCCGCCCGGCGCCCCGCCGCCCCGCGCCCGCCGCCGCCGCCGCCGCCGCCGCCGGGATGAATGGAGGTGCCGGGAGCGAGTCGGCGGCGGCGGGCGGAGTGCGGAGGAATGTCATTCCCCCGGCTGCTTTGCATACGGGGAGGGCGCCGGCCAATCACAGCCCTTTCCGGGAGCAACCAGGGCGCGGCCGCGGGCCAGGGGCTGCTGGAATTGGCGCGCCCGCCGCCGCCGCCGCCGCCGCTACTGTGGGGCGCGGGGGGTGAGCGCCGGGTCGGCGGGACGCCGCGGACACCGCAACCGCGCACCCACGGGAGGGCCGCGGGCTGTCGCTCCCCCGGCCCACCGCAGAGCTGGCGGCGGGGCCCGCCGCAGCCACGTGCAGGGTGCTCCGCGCCTGCGGTTTGCCGGGGGGCGTTAGGGCGGCCACAGCGGCGGGAGCGCCGGCTCTGCCTGGCCCCGGTGCAGGTCGCGCTTGCCCTGCACGTACGGACCACCCGCCCCCGAGGAGCTTGGTGCCCGCGAGGTGCCCGCAGCGCCGCGGACGCAGCCCCGGCACACGCCCGCCGCCGGCCGCGCACCCCGGCGGGCAGCCCCGCGTTCCCCGGGCGAGCTCCCGGCGGCGTTTGCTCCGGGGCGTTTCCTCCCCGCGGAAGGGGTCGCAGCCGGCAGCCCCCGGGCAGCCGCCGCCGGGCTGGTGTCCCCCGTCTGCCCCGCTCCTTCCCGCCCCCGCGGACAAGGACGCGGCCCCGAGGGGCGCCTATCGCCGCTCGACATGTCGCGGCGGCCGCCGGGCCCCCAGCCGGCGGACGTTCCCCCCCCTGGCACAGCCCAGCCACCGGCCGGGCCTTGCCGACAGCACCGCCGGGGGCGAGGCCGGGCCGGCGGGCGGGCAGCGCCGCACGGGCAGCGCCGCACGGGCAGCAGCGGGCCGCCGGCGCCCGCCCCGCCAGCCGGCCTGGGCCCGCGGAGCCGGTAACGAGGATGCTGGGTGGAGGCGTGGCTGTCCTTTCGGGCTAGGTTAGGGGTTTTTTTTTTCGGTGGTTTTCTTTCTTTTTTCTTTTATTTTTTCGTGCTGGTCGCGAATGTCGTGGGGCCGTCGCTGGCGTTCCCTGGGCTGGGAACGGGGCGATCCCGACTCGCTGCCGCCGTCGCGGCGGAGCCCCCGCCCGTGCCCGCCGCGCTCTTGGCACAGGCTTGGGGTTCCCTCCGTGAAATTTCACACCCCTCGTTCGCCCGTGTCTCCTGCCCCGCCACGGTCTCGCCGTTTGCTCGCCGCGTCCCCGCCGGCACGGCCGCCCCTCCCCACGGCCACCCCGGGACGCCTCCTCCGCCGCCCCCGCCAGCTCAGCAGCCGCCGCGGCGGCCGGCCGGGCTCCCCCGGGGCCGGGCGGGCTTTGAAGGGGAGCGACAGCAGCTGCGGCGGGGTGGGTGGGAGTGCGTGCGTGGGGTGGGCGCTGCCGCGGAGGCGACACCACCGGGGCCGCCTCTCGCCGCGGGGAGCCGGGCTCGGAAAGGGCCGCGGGGAGCGGGCCGGGGCTGCCGCCCGCCGCCGGGCCTTGCGCAAGGCGGCGGCGGCCCCGGGGGCGGCCCTCGGTGCAGCTCCGCGGCGGGGCCGGCAGAGGGGGCCCGCCGCCCGCCGTCGGAGGGGAGCCGGCGGGGGGGCCGCGGGGCGACCCCCGGGGAAGGCGGCCGCCGCCTGCTCGGCCCGCTGCGGCCAGCACCGCCCGTCCCCGCCAGAGCCCACCGTGGGGCTGCGGTCCCGCGGGGGACGCGACCCGCCGCATCCTCAGGGACGCGGCTCCGCGGGGAGAAGCCGCCTTGCGCGGCGGCTGGCCGGGAGCCCCCGGCACCCGCCCCCCGCCGGCGGCGGCTTTCTCCCACCCCGGGGCGAGGACAGGACAGCGGGGATCCTCGGTTTTGCCGACACCCGCTTTGGAAACCCTCCGGAGCTGGAAAAGAACCGTCGGTACGCGTTTTGGCACACCGCGACCTGCGGGGACGGGAGCAGAGAGCGAGCTCCTGCCATTTACGCGACCTGGTTTACCCGCAATTAAACTGAAAGCCGGCTGAGTGCCCTGGGTGAGAGGAATCGACTTTCGCCTCCCCGGAGCCCGCTGCCGGCAGAGGGGTGCGCCGGGTGCCCTGCGGGGCCGCGCTCCTTGCGCGGAGACCCGCGCAGCGCAGCTGAGTGCAGGAAGCGGCGCAGCCGCCTGCCGCCAAGTTCCCGGTACAAGCCCCGGGTGTAGGTTTCCTCGCACCCCTCCAGTGCGGGTCAGGAGCGCCTTCCCCTCTGCGGGGGGGTGCAAGGCTCCGGCTGCCCCCCTCTGCACCCCCGTCCCTTTGCGGGGGGACCGGTGAGGCGGCGCCGGGCCCGGGGCTGCCCATCCCGGGGCTGCCCATCCGCGCCCGGAGCTGCTCCCCGGCACCTCCCCGCCTGCCCTCCGCGCCGGAGGGTTATGGCTTCATCTTCGCATGACCTGCCCCTTGCCTCCTTCCCCTCCTTCCCCTCTGCCGAAGGACGCGGGGCCGGTTTTCTGTGTGTCGCCGTCCCCCCCGTCCCCAAAGCGCTGCGGCGGGAGCGCAGGGCTGCTCAGCCTCCCGCCCTCTCTCCCTCCCGCCGCACTTGCAACAGGTCCCTGTTTTCAGCAGGCGAGTTCGGTGCAGAAAGCTCTCTATTTCACACCAGGACTTAATGGTTTGTGTGTGGTTTTCTTCTTCTTTCTTTTTTTTTTTTTTTTTAAGTCCGTCTCTTACACAGTTACTTCTTTCTCGTATGAAATGATCCCGAATTTAAATTATTAAGGAAAAGTTTCCTTCTGTTTTAAGGGAAAAAAAATTATACAGGCAAATGACTGTTATAAACCACGGCTTAAAAGCCATCTGGGGTATATTAGTGGCTGATAACTTTTTACGGGCATTGCAGAGATAAGAAGAGTTATTTTACTGATGAACATACATCTACATACATCGCCTAAAATGTTAAAATACGCATGTAGTGTTTGGTTTGGGTTTTTTCCCCCCTCTCCCCCCCCCCCCCCCCGTTTTAGCTAGGAGGTTAATTTGTATTTAAATTAATTAATATGTTGAGCTGAATTTCACTCGCTACTTTGCCTCCCGTCTTAGTCTGAACTCCTTATTACAAACACAAAATAAACCCTATCTATTACACACGTGGATAGGCAGAAAGATACAAAATGCCCCGATTTAACAGAAGACGCAGAAAATACTGCATGCTCACAGTTTTGTATAACTTAGCACCGTTATCAATGCTGAGATGAAGGACGTTAATGTAGGCTAAAGGTGACAGTATTTTTTTTAACTGCGCAGAAGCGAAGCTTTTGCAAGGTAAGTTCAGGAGGTAAGTGAGAGAGGGCAGATAGGGAAAATACCATGGTGAGGATATTTTGATACGGATCGAGCTATGTATTTTACATGCCCATTAACACTAACTACATGTGGGTTGTTGGTTTTTGGTTGTTTTGTTTTGTTTTGTTTTTTTTTTTTTTAGTTTGTTTAGTTAATTCAATTCATCGTCTTCCTTATAATTTTATTTTTGCATGACAAAGAGAGGAACTCTCATAGGAATTTACTGTCCCCTTACTATACCTTGTGCAGGTACTCTGGAAAAATAGGAATTAGTGAGTTAAGCAGCTTGTGGGAACATCAGTGATAAGGCAAAGTAACGAATCGATGCAGGGTATTTAAAGCTGATGTTTCTTCTCACATGATAAAACTTTTTAGCAACCCTAATGCTGCTCGGACAGTCAGTCTCTAGGGCAGGAATCCTTTTGAAGCAGGAATCACAACTGGTGTTATAACTTTACCAATTCACATTCAGCACAGCTTACATTTGTATTTTGACATCAATTTATTACAGCCGTAAACAAACCACAAGTGAATCTCTATCTACCATGCCTTGCCTCTGTCATACAGGATTACTCGACCACAAAGCACCGAGCTTTTTACATAATATAGTTAAGCAAAAGCTTCGGAAATATGAGAGAGGGAGCAACAATTTAGGGATGAATTTTAAACAGCCTAAATTGCAAAGGGCGAATTAGAGCCTGAACACAATGCAAGTTCTCACTGCACAGGTAAATATTCCCTGGCCAAGCAGGCAGCAATGGCTACTTGTTTGCCACGTGTGGGACAGGAGAAAACTTGCACAAGGCAGGCAACAAAACATCTTGTTAAAGGAGAAAAAAATGCAGACTTTAACAGAGCTGGCATACATATCATATGAGCACAAACTGAGAGAACTGGCTACAGACCCTGATCGTGCCAACACTTAGAAACATGCCTAACCTCATTCTTAGCAGCATTTCTGCTGAATGCAGTAGAAACCTCTGTGGGGAATGCAATTACGCATGTACTTAATTGTTTGGAGCATCTGGACTTAACGTGGCGTTATCCAGTGGGTCAGCTCCTACCTCTTGCACCTGAATTCATTTAATATATGTATTAAGGCCTCTTAAAGATGTTTATAGTGGTGTAAGTGTGCCTTGCTTCTACTAGTGATGAATCAGCGGGTTAATGCCTGTGAATGCAATGTGTAGGATGAGGCTTCTGAATTGCCCCTGCAAGTATTTATTGCATAGCTGTTACCAGCACGGGTAATTCCACTGACTGACGTGAAAAAAGTTGCTATAGCGGTATATTAAATGATTTTTGGGCTACTGGAATAATGAAACATTGCACAGAGAAAAGGAGCAGCTGGTAAATAAAAGACAAGATTCTCCTTATTTCCTGCAGTGATCTCTCACACACTATGAAAAATGCAGATTTCATCCCAGCATGTAAAGTGCACATATGATGCCACCAAGAATGAGCTGTGAGATGGCCAGCAAGATATAGGGGAAATGTGGCCAGGACTACACAGGTGTATGGTGTCTAACTTCCCTCCGTTTCAGGGAGGGGGAACTGCCTAAACCCCTCCAGGGATCTCGTCTTTGATCTCTGTTAACTGATACAAGGTTATTCACTCTGGAAGCCAGGAAACTGGCTGCAGCTCAGTTTATGCAAAGCAGAGAGGTTGTGAGGAAAGATGAAATAACACATATTCATTCAATATCTTTTGCTTGGGCATCTTATTACTTGTGACCCAATTTTACTACTGAAAAAGTTCCCAAAGACCCTCCACCCTCTTTAGGACCTCCAGGTGATAACGGTGGTCAAAAGCCTGTCTTGTTCTTCCTGGGCAGAAGTCGTGAGCCTTCTTCTTTTCAAATACGGCAGATGAATCCATGCTCTTGTCTCTCAAAATATTTTGGGAGGTAGACATGACTCCTCTTCTCAGGGTGTGGGAATGATTTGCCTGGATATTTGGCATGTTATCAGAGACATGGATGGCCAGGGCATGGACCTACACAAGAAGGGAGCTACCTTTTACCATTTCACCTCCCTCATCATTCAGCAACTGCAAGCCAGAGAGCTGTGTCCCTCTTGACTCAAACTATCAACTGGTGGCAGCAATGGGCAGGGAGTGGGGGACACACCTGGGGAAGGACAACTTTCAGGAGAGGCTAAACTGTGAATTTGCATCCAGCGTTAACCCCAGCTTTGCAGGCCTATGGCTGCAGATCCTCTTAGGCTTTTGCTGGGTGAAGGAAAAAGTCAAACCAACAGCCAAAGGAGGAGCTCAGACTGGGCAGAGCCCCAAAAGGATGGGCGGTGAAACGTGATTCGGCTGACTCTTCCTACCGGCATGGATGCGATCTCAGTGCCCAGCACCGCAGTGCGCCCAACCGCATGACCAACGCAGCACCTCACCAGTGCCACCACCCCTGGAGACATTTCTCCACGGCACCCTTCCTCCCCATTTCCTCAAGCAGGAGATTTAATAATCATGAAGTTACTGCAGCAGCAGCCTGTGTTGATGCCTCCCCTCCTTTATATCCCACTTAGGCCAGCTCAGGTTTGCTGGGAGGTTCGTTAAGGGTCAAAGCCAAGGCTAGGCTCATTTCTTGTGCATGCCTGCTGCGGGTGTGCGTCAGTGTGCAGGTGTGTGGTGTCTGCTTGCTGCTAGCGCCCAGAGCCAGGGCCCGCAGAGCCAGGCGCAGGGCAGCGGGTGCCTCTCTCCTCCTCTACTTCACAAGAAGCATCCCAATCTGGCTTTAAAAATACTTGCTAGAATATTGCCAGTGAGACTGTTTTCTCCTTGGTCTTACGCAGCTGTTGATAAACTTGTGGGTAGGAGTGGAGACTGGGTTAAAGTTTCCGCTGCAAAAACACCTTTCGGCGGTTTGTCTTGCGTACGCTCCCCATACCTGTGCACCAGACGTGTGAAATGCATCACTGTGCAGTTAGGTTGCAATGCATTTTGCTTTCCTCAAAGTGGAATTGGGGTACTTGGTGCATGAAAAGCAGGGATAGGCTATCTGGAGGTGCAGAAGCAGAGGGCTCACGTCTAGAGCTGAGGGAGCATCCAGTCTGACTTTCCCAGCACTCAAAGCCCAGGGAGAGCAATGGGTTTAGTCCTGGCCACTGTGTTACTGGCTATATATCAGTGAATGAGAGAGATTACAGAGAAGGGCAACTACAGTGATTAAAGATCTGGAAGGAACTGCCTATAAGAAAAGATTAAAGGAATTAAATACATACATATAATTTGGGGCAAAAGGGAAGCCAAGGGGACAGCGTGACTGCGGTTTACAAGTACATGAAAGTCAACTATGAAGAGGAAGGGGAGGGACTGTTTTCATTAGTTAAAAATGATAAGACAAGAAATAACAGATGCCAACTGAAGTAAAACGAGTTCAATTTTAAGAGCAGGGGCAACGTTGATCCTAAGATCAAATAGGCAGGAGAATACGCTCCCAGGGAAGCTGCAGATTCAACATCACTTGAACTTTTCAAGTCAGAGCTTGACAAGCACCTTGGAGGGGAAAGTTTAAGAAATAGCAGAAGCGAAGCCAAAAAGCGCCAGGATGTACAGCATGACCTAGAAGCCCAGATGATTTCGAGGCCATTCTAGAGGGCTGTGGAAAACAAACACACGCAAACACTCAGAACTTTTGGATGATTTCTTTCTCCGCACAGTTCAAAATTAAAAGGGGGGGGGAGGAGGCTAAGTGAGGAAAATTAGTCATTTAATATGATTCTACTGTGGCTAATCCCTAGAGGAGAAGTCAATTACTTGAAATACTTGGGAGTATGGGGTGGAGAAGGGAATGGAAATTTTTGAAAAGCTGCCATCTGGTATAAGTACTTTCTGGTTTGGAGACTTAAAAAATATGCATTGTGTGCCATTATACTATGCTCATTACATGCAGATAACATCACCCACACCTAGTATTTTCTGTGGCATTTTATGTACTCAGGTTCACATCATAACAACCTCCAGCACTAATTGTAACATTTGGGCTTTTGATCTTCTGCTCTGGTAGGAATACTACATATGCCTTGTACGAGCAATGGGGGGAAAAAATAAAAAAAAAAAGAAAAAAGCCCAGCTACTTTGGTTCCAGGACATTTAAAAGGAGCAGTAAATCTGACCCACCTGGACAGCAGGGAACAACTCTGGCATAAGGAGGATTCTGCAGATGGCACAGCATTAATATAACTACTTTATTCCCTGCTCCAGCCCCTCCGAGGGCGAGAGCATGCCGGCGGAGCAGGAACTGCAGCTCAGCTGTCAGCCAGCCCTGGGTGCTCCGGACAGCTCAGGTCATATTGGAGAAGCCCTGATGATATTTTGATGTATGCTAGGAGCTGTGCAGGTCGATTTCCCTCCTGTGCCCCAGACTTTGCTCCTGGAGATAGCGGTGACTGACCAGACAGAGATTCAGGTCACTGAATGTACTCAGTCTAGGAAAAAGAATTCACTATAGCCATGGTGCTAATAGGCAAAATGTAAGGGTAGCATTCACACTGCATCCGATCCAAATTACTTGGTATGGGTTTGCCTTTCTCAGGGTCGGTTTGCTTGGTTTTCAGTCAAAATTAAGTATGAATTATAAATGGTTGCAAAAGTTCCTATAGGGTCATAAGCAGGAGATTGAAAGCCTCGGTGTATTCTTGGGACAAAGCTCCTTCCCTAGGCACCCCCTTAGCACTTTACTGCTGACCTGGGAAGTTCTGGGACATCATCCGTGGCCTCTTGACTGGGAGGCTCTCACTCTGCCAGTAAACCAAACTCAATTACAGGGGAGTTTTATGACATAAACATTGTTTTTCAGCAAATAAATAAGAGATATCAAGACTTTGTACAGAAGCCTAAATCACTACTAACTTTGGCCCAAAGTTGAGACAGTGAAATTAAGACAGAAAGATTTTTAAATCCCAAAATGTCCTTCCATCATCCCTCTACATAAGGGATTAGTTGTTCAGGTCAACAAGATGCGGAGATGCTTTGATCCTAAGGAAAAGGAGCTCCTGACAGCATAACAGAAAGGAAGAAAGGCGGTTTCCAGAGGAGGCTCCCTCCCTCCCTCCCAGCCTTGCCAGAAGGAAAGTTGTAGTCTTGCAACACTTTGGACTGGAGTTAACAGCTAGGAGAAATAAGGGTGCTAATTGCATCCTTTTTCTTCTTCCTACGTTACTTTCGCCATTTAGAAACTGTGACAGACTAGAATGATGAAACAGGAAGTGTTCAGAAGAAAATGATGATGTTATTCCCAGCATGACATTGTGATGCTCGTATCAGCAGGTGATATTATTAGGAAAGGCACTCAGTGAAGGGATGGCTTCTCTGCTCCTCCTGCTCCTTCCTGCCCTTCATCTCCTGTTTTTAAGGGTCAGGAGGGTTTTATTTCTCTCTCCCCATTTCCCCTTGTTCCATCACCCATTCAAGGGTGATGGGGTATATGCTGGTAGCTTGTTCATTGCCCATGTGAGAGTGCCCCACGCAGTGAGTTTGCAGAGCATTTCTAGTAGCTGCCCAACAAACTGGCAGCAAAGGAACAACCGGGGTCCCTTTCCCAGGGCGGCTGTAGAGGGGATGCAGCGAGAAGCTATTGCAGCTCAAGCTTCAGGTTTAATTTGACTGGATGAGACAGAAACTGCCTTTCAGTCTCGAATACAGTTTGCTACTTCAAAGACAGCACATGGTGTGAAATAGAGCCAGTTTACTTTGATATTTTTGCAGCCCTCCAGGAAAGGCAGGCAGTACCCTTGCTGTGTGAGCCCCAGTAGGAGTTGCTGTGGTCAGAGAGGGATTCTCTGGGGGACAGATGCTGCCGTCCTGACCCAGAGAGCCCCTTTACCCAGAGCTAACATGAAACCTCTCCCAGCATGAATCTCAGAGCGATTACGAGTAGTAAATCCCGGATACCTCATTTCTGTAGGAGGTACAGACAGAGATTTGGCTAGAAGCTGTTCCTCGCCCTGAACTAGGCTTCTCCCAGCATCCGTCTCGGACAATAGGGCTGGTCTCAGCTACATGAGGCCCTGTGAGTGCCTTCAGCTGGCAACTGAGCCTGTTCCACATCTGTCTGCTCTCCACTGGCCAGCACACTTTGTATTTAACCCTCCTCAGCACAGCAATGACTTCATGCACACAGAAATGACTTCATGCAGAAAAGGATTTTGCTTCCGAGCTGTTAGGGGGATCATGCTTGGGACTTTCACTGCAACATACCTTGATCGAACCAGGGATGGAGGAAGAAAAGCCTGACCGAGATGCGAAGGCGCTATTAACCACGCTCCGCACCACTAATGCATTCTCACAGCCACAGACAAAGCCACAAGTTAATTTCCTAAATTGTTTCTTCTCCACTTAACATCCCACCTGCACCTGACTCTGCCTGTGCTTAGCAGGTCTGAGCCTGGGTATGCCGGTGCCAGCCCCATGCCAGCCGCCCTGTCCCCAGCGGGAAGCAGCCTCCCTGTAGAAGCCAGCTCATCAGCTGTGGGATGTGTGGCCTAGCAACTAGAAAAGTTTCAGGAAGATGTGTTGTCAAACTCTCTAGATATAGACTTTAAACACAGTAATATAAAGAGAAGAATATTTGGATAATTTTGATCCTCATTAATAATAAAAACTCCAGCTACAAAACCACTTACTTCTAAGGTATCACCAGCATTTGCGACATAGACACATATAATCTTCTGCTGAACTTCCCCAGTAAGACGCATCTGCAATTTTTGGTTGAGCATGTGCTTACGGGAAAAGGCCTAGGAAAAAGCAGGATGTACTAGGACTAGTCTTATCTCCGTGTAAGGTTGTAATTCTTCTTTTGGTTTGATAATAAGAATTTACTCGAAAAATCTAGTACAAGTGTGTGTATGTGACATGCTTTACGTAGGATGCACACACCCAGTGTTGTAAGACCTCTCCGTGTTAATGATGTTTCAGTATCAGCTGCTCAGGCCTGTACGTAGATGCTGAATGTTACTTGCTTTTAGTGATTCTGTAGTGAAAGGACCTGATGCTCAGCTGTTCTCATTGGCACGCAATGCCTGTGCTGACCAACTGACGGTGATGCCTGGGTATAACAGATGAAACTCTGTCTTGGGATCTTTCTGTGTATGGCTTCCCTGGGTTGCCCTGGGGTGCGTAAATGACAGGTACAGCTAGATATATTGCCCTTCGCTAAAATCTTACATGACTAATCCCGCAGTGGCACCAGCAGGGGAAGCAGGAGGTCTGAGGCCAGATTCTGCACTCCTTTCAAAACGTGCCCTCCCCAGAGCCAAAAGGCACCAAAATCACTCAGGAGGTTTATTCTTTGTCATACTCTTCATGGCATGTTGCTTTCCCCTGGGTTTTATTTTTGTTAGTCTAAGGACAAGTATATTTTCCAAATGGTTTCATTCCTTTTTATATCTTTTTTTCAGCGTTACTTTCTTTTGGTACAATTACAGTTCAACCCATAAAACTGTTTTACAATTTGATTATTTTAGGGGACTTCCACATTTTGATTATTTTAGGGGACTCCTAAGATGATGCAAATTTTTGCAGGAACCATCTGTGTCAGTCGGTTAAACAAGGACTTTCCAAGACATTCATGTCCAGGACAGGCTATTCTGAGCTCTTACGTTTTGCCCTTTCACAGGCCAGTTCGAGGATCTTCTGGTGGCACTGGACCTATCCTCAAAACCCCAAGGATAACTCAAAACAGGTCTGGATACCCTAGCACAGCAGTACTAGAGATGGGCTCGTTTTTAATCTGTAGGAAAGACAGCTCATTCTTTAGTCTCAGCATCGCTCTCGGTGTCACTCTCTGTCTCGGTGTCACTCTCATTGAGACTGAAGAATTATCTGCCTTTTCAGCGTTTTCTCTGTTTAAGCTGCGGCAGTTCCTTCAGCTCTCTGTAGCCTAAATCCTCATTTAACTCTAGTGTAAATTTCTGCTTTAAAAAGTAGCCTCCAGGCAAGGTATGACAGTACACCTCTGCTCAGACTGGTGGGCCCACACCAGTTCACACTGGGCAAACCCTGGTCCATGTCCAGTGTCGATCGATGCTACGCCAAGTCTTCACTCTGCATGGGTGCATTTTGTGGGACACAGGAGCTTCACAGCGTTTGCGGGGACAGGGCAAAATGACTCGTAGGGGAAAAAAAGATCACCTCTCTGCCGGTGAGGGCATGGGAGGTGGGGCGAGGCTTCCTGCAGAAGTCATGGGGCTCCCTCCCTGCCAGTCCTAGGACGTGGCTGGACTGATCTCTTGCGTGGTCTGGCGGGCGGCCCTGGAGCAGACTGCTGCTCCCACGGAGGCAGGAGCTGGCCTTTCCAGGGCTGGCAGTCTGGCATTCCTCGCCACCGGTAACTGGACTTAAAACACGGGTAAATAATTGCTACGAAAGTGTTACTTTGTTTTAATGGAAATCATCGCTACTCCTCTGGGGTGGTTTTTTTCTTAACCGTTTTTAATTTACCAGGTATGGCACCTACTGCCTTTGACCTCAACCACAGATCTCCCTCAGGTCATAATGAGGTGCAACTTCGTATCAAAGGCTCCGCTCCCATTTGTCCAAGATGAGGTCGTTGTGCCAGCGAGGGAACCGAGCGTGGTCCCGAGGGAGAGCCAGATCCCCCGCACCCCGGGCGGGGATGCTGAGGCAGCCTGCCGTCCTCGCCTCTTCCTCTCTGACGCCTCCGTGTCCCCAGACAGTGATGCTGGGCTTGGACCACCTTAGGGCTGTCCCCCTGTGGCCTGGAAGTGCCACGCAGTAGGATGACCATCTAGCAGGGCTTAACAAAACCCGACGCCTCCCATCTCCCCCAGGCTACAAAGTCCTCCAGGAGCCTGCTTCTCTGCTTACTCAATTGTAGCTGTGAGGCCTCGATTTGTGTCAGGGTAGGTGAGAAGAAAAGCTCTAATTCCAGACATTTAACTTCAGTCTTGCTACAAATCTGCCCTGAAATATACCCTAACCTTATAGAATATTCAAAAGCACGAAATATTCTTGGCAGCAAGTCATAATAAATGGCTCCCTGAATACCAACTACAATACACAACTCTTTTAAAAGGAAATTTGCTGTAGAGTGAACAAAGCTTAGCAAGATTAGCTCAAGATCATATTCGTCTACTGCTTTCCAGTTACAGATGTTGCACATGATACGCAGTGGCACCATGTGCCATCTATAAATTGGCAAGTTCATTTTAAAAGGCAACAAGACATTTTAATCTGTTTTCCTCTAGCTCTTCTGCACAATTATGAAATTAGGGATGTAAATGCCTTAGTTTTAGCTTTGTTAGGCAACAGACATATGTAGCAATAGGTTTTAGCCTTTCTTAGCCAACACAAAGCATCCTTGCATGATTTTTAGGTGTGAATTATCACCACTAAATCAAATCTACACAGGACAATATTAAACAAAGGTAGTTGCTCATTTGGTTTATGCACTACATAAACCATCTCTTGTGACAGCCACTTAACACTCTATCTACAGTATCTTCAGTGTCTTGCAGAGCGAGAATTACGTGCGTCTGTTAAAAACGGAATCTAAAATACAACAAATGTTCCTAACTTGACACTCACATTTGCCCTGGGTAACCAGCTCTAGGTGGCCCTTCCTGAGCAGAGGGGCTGGACCAGATGTCCTCCAGAGGTCCCTTCCAACCTCAACCCTTCTGCGATTCTGTGATCCTTCTGTAAATTGCTTCTTATTCCATGCTCTTAAGCGAGCATGAAATTAAGAGGCTTATTTCTCAGATGCTATGAAAACGATAACCCCCAAGAATCCCCGTACCTTACAAAGTAGAAAGCATCGCACAAACACCAACATTTATTCTAGGCATGGGTCATGATAAGCTGGAGAGGTCAGAAAAGTAATGTCTCACTGTTTGCCCTGCTTTTGAAAAGCCTAATAAATCACCCAGCCGCGTGGCAGGCTTTTTCAGCGCTTGCACTGTGCGTGAAGCTCTGCGAAAGCAAACCAGCGAAAGGCCAGACTTGTCCCAGGGGCATGGCACACGGCTGCTCCTCCGGCAGGCACAGCCTGCGCACCACCTCTTAGCACTGGGATGGTAAGTCCTCAGCGTCAGGCTTTATCGAGCACTTAGGTATATTGCAAAATGATTCAATGCCGTCTTCCCAGGTGCTCTGCAACAGAAACAAGTGGTGATCCTCTCAGTTGGGCATTGATTTAGGATGAGTGGAATTCAGAGTTCTAGGGGTTCATGGACTATAAAGCAGAAGAAAATTTGTCCCCTCGTCTAACTGCAAACAGAAGCTTTGCTGCAGTTAATGTTAACAGCACCCCCTGAGGAAGGTGCCGTAAAGACTTGCTAAAACATGGGGTGGGAGAGGAAGAGTGAAGGAATCTTCGAGTGGGAATGAAAAGCAATAGATCTTCCTTTCTTCATTTCCAACTTTCATCCTTTCTTCTCCATTGGGTCTTTTAAAATCAAAACCATAAAGATATTTAAAATCTTACTATAAAACCCTTTTGCACACAGATATCAATTTGTTTAGCTCAGTAAATATTTAACAGAAAAAGAGTCACTAAGAACAAAGTTAGCCCCAGGATTATAGAAAAGACACAAATTTCACAAATATTAAAAAAAGTATGAAGTCTTTCTCTCTGGCACACTGTTTGTGCAAGAGGTACCAGTGATGCTGGAAAAGGCAGTCTTATTCCCGACAGATACACAGCAAAATGGACCATGGCAGGGTCTGTATAATTTTGTAATGCTTTGTTAAAATTCCTATTATTTTATCTAAAATATCGTTGTGATAAAAAGTTATCTTTGACACTCTGATGGGAAAATTTTTACTCCATTGTCATTTTTGAGGGATTAAAAACTCATCAAGCATATAGGCAGAGCCTTTAGTTTGTGTAAAAGAGCATCACTAGTGATCATAACCCTGGGACTCAAAGCAATTGACAATGACCATTTGCACTACCTGGTCCTCCGTGATCACTTCGCTATTGCAAAGTTGCAAACCATTGAACGCTAAGCGCCATCGGATGGACATCACCTTCCACCGCCACGCTCAGCAGCACAATTCCCTCTGCCTTCGGTGGCACCCCCATCCCAAGCATTTGAAATAAAAACTATATTGAAGTATTTCCTCTGAAGGAACTGATTCCGTTAAAAAGGCTTGCAACACGCTTAACAGACTAGTGAAAGCCCCCATAAGTATTCAACTGTCTCGTGGAAGTTAATGCACATACATGCACACAGTGAGAGATTTCCTTATTTTGCTCCAACAGAAATTATATTACTTTAAAGAGTTTTTTCCACCCAATACTTTCTATTACTTTACAATCAAGATTTCTATTTTATGACAATGCAAAGAAAAACTTTTTAAAAGGAAGATAAAGAAATCTTTACCAAAAAAGCCAGTGGCTGCTCTGTTTTTCTTCATCAGGTACATGGTCCAGGATAGAGGAGAAGACATACCAAACTGCCCGTGGTTCATGGTTAAGTTTATATGATAGCCAGGCAGTGGCCAGACACTGCAAAAGACCAGCAGAAACTAAACAAGATGAGGGGAGAGCTCTTCCTTTTCACTCCACTCTTTCTCTGCCCTAGAGATCATTATTTAACGTGAGCAAATTGAAAAATGACATGCAGCCATACTTAGTACGTGTTTTTTTTCCTTCCACTAACCAAACTCACATGAGACTTCCCATCTTTCTCTCTCTCCTCTCCCTCCCTCTCTCTTTTTTTTTTTTTTGCCTCAGGCATTTATAGGCTAGTAATTTTCATTTAGCTTCTCAGATGATTTTTCTCTGCCCAATTAGAGTGGAAGTGGATGAAGATTTAAGTTCAGAGTTTTGCTGTTAGAAACCAGGTTGGGATTGTTCCTGTTGTTTCGGCTGATGCACTGTTTCAAAGGTGCAAGGGTCTACTACCAGTAAATAGAGTAATGATATGGATAATGATTCTTTCTGCAGACTTCCTCTGCTTGGAGTATTTTATAGTCACTAACACCAGACAGTGGTATCATGAGAATGCCTCTGACTCTGAAGAGGAGAATTTTTTTTCCAGTAGATACACAGGACAGTTTAAGCCCAACCTCTTTCACCCTGTATGTGGGAATAATTCCAGTGACATCCCTGGGATGGGAATTTTGTATGAGAAATGGTAACAGAAGTTGGCCACTGTGTTCTGATAAATCCGTAAATATGAGTCAGTAGCTGCAAAACTTGAAATTTCTTCTGTAGGCAAAGTGATATACATCTCAGTTCTCTGGTGTTTAAGAGGAAATAATCCTTCCTAGAAGTGTACAACTGTACAAGTGCTATATGTATATAAGAGCCTGTCACATTTGTCACCAAGTGTGAAATTCAGCAATTTCATAGGACTTCATAGATGAATAGATCTATGGATGAATGGAGGAAAGGATTGATAGACAGGTAGAGAGGTTTTCAAAAGTGTTAACCAGGCTCCAAAGTTTAGGCCAGCTGTTCTGCAAAGCATGCTGAAATGCTGCAGTCACCGAAAGAGTGCAAAAGGCAGTTGGAGGACAACCAGAACCTCGCTTGCAATGGAGATTTACAGAGCATCTCTTGTACCACAGCAGTGCAAAACCCCTGCGCAATTAGTGGCCCACACGGGGATCTTCCCCCTCTCTTTTTTTTTAATTTAAGGAGGGGAGTGTTGGCTAGGATACCAAATGTGTTCCCTGTACTTTTTCACCTCATCTTTTGTAATCCATTTCTCCTCCCAGAAAATGGAGAGATGGTCATAGACAGTGATAAGAAGAAACAAAATCAACTAGGAGCAGTTGTATCTGGGTAGACAAAAAGAAATGTTGCCAAATGCATAGCTGATATGGGGTTTTCTGTTTGTTTTTTTTTTATTTGTGTTTCCAGATTCCAGGATGGGATGTTTCTAATGAAATCAGGAAATGCATGTGGAAACAAAAGGCTGTGAGATTTACTAGGGATTTGCTGCTGGCCAAATTTCACATTTCAAGTAGAGACCACTGTTAGCATTTTAAATATTATATTCTATAAAAATGCTAAAATCTCACTTGTCAGCGTATGGCCACAAACCTATAGGCCCTACAAACATTTCAACACGTGCAACGTTGCCTATGAGGAAAATTGCGCGTGTGCTTAAGCTATTCCAGGAACGGCTGAAGCTGTCAGGCCATGAGATCAGGTTCCAATTCCTGTGGAATCACAGGAACTCTTGCACCACAGCTGGTATAAAAGGGACAATGAAATAAAATGTACTTCTGGGAAAGGCTAATTCAGAAACTGTTTGGGGCTGTTTGGCTGTTGTTCTTGTACTGAACAGGAAAACAAGAAGTGGTTTTCCTTTCTTTTGAACTTTGTCTTAACACTGCCTGAGTAGAGGAGAGACCTGCACAAGAAACATACTCCTTTTCCCAAGGAAAAGACCAGAAAGAGGAAAAAGAAGGAAAACCCAACAGAAAGCCCAGTGACATGAAATGAAACAGCACAATCTCTACCACTCTAGCAACTCTTACACAATCCTGGGTTATGACATTATTCAACTGCCACAGGAGGACTGTGAGAGACCTCAGGCAAATGTTTCATCAACTGCACGGCAAGATGTTTCCTGGGCTTTGCCGACAGTGGTTCGGCGGAGATGCAATAGTCCCTCTGTTACAGGGCAGATAAAGTACCCCCCGCTAGCTGCTATCTTCAGATGCTAACTCTACAGAAAACGTTCCTTCTTTCCATCCCTCCATATAGTGTTAGGTTTGAGCTTTTGAAATGTACAGACCTTTAGTCCTCGGCTCTCTCATGTTTTTTTTTTTATTATCAGTTTTCACCTTCCTTTTCCTATTGCTTGTTGCCCATCTATCAGAGTGTGAGCACCTTGTGGCCATTTACATAAAGATAAAGAATGATGAGGCTATGCAGGACACATGTACGTTGACACCAGAGAGGACGGATCTCCAGGGAAAACTAAACTACAGACCCGGGATGGATTTGGGTTTCATACTTTTCTTCTGTATTATAATACCTTAGTTGACAGAGAATTGAAGAGATTGTAAAAGACTTTCTTTACCGCTTATTTTAGTTTGGTTATTTTGGGATTCTAGGAAAAAGCTATCAGTCCTTTCAGATGAATGCTTTTACTCACAGTGTGTGTGTTCAACAGTGCAAAGACGGTCAAATGAACGTGCAAGTGAAACCCCAGCTAAATTTTTGTTGCATCAACCGCGCTCACTGTCCCACTAGCCAGTTTTCAGCTGTATGCTACAGTGTTAGCCTGGAGGTGGTAGGGGGCAGAGAGGAGGTTACGAGAGCCAAGAAAAGAAGTATTCTTGATTTGTACATATCTCCTGCAAGCGTTACTCCAGCAGTAAGATCTGACCCAATACTTTTTTAAGGAAGACACACATTTCGGCAAGGCATTAGCTTAAAAAATGGAAGCCTGTTTTTTCTGGAGCTGATAAAGACCTGAAACTCTCACGGACTTTCAGTGAAGCTATTGGTGCTCAGATCATCTGGAAGCCAGGACTGTGATAACTTTTTATTCTCAGTAATCTGGAGCATTGCACAAATTTTAAGATTAGTCCTTGGGAAGCTTTATAATCTGTTTTGTAAAGCAAGAGTAAACATCAGTCTGAAATAAAATGGAAGTAGCTGGGAACATTGTGCCATTTGATGGCGTCCCGCTAGCAGGTAATATGAAAAATGAAAGCAGATTAAATGGCTTCTGTTTTCAGACTGAAGGGACGTTAGCTATACAGCTTTCCAAACACTGTAAAAATTGCCCTGTTAACAAAAGCAGGTTTCCCAAAGTTATGTAGCATTTTGTCTTCTTATATATTGCTCTTTACATCCCCACACATACTGCAGGACACCTGTCCAAACCAGCTTCATGTGAACAATAAAACCTTTACTTCACTGAATATGCAGGACAGGAACACTGTGAAATGACTGGGTTCCCACACGCATCCCTTTATGTACCTTGCAATGCTTTGCTAAACTTATATTTCTTGAACACAAGGGTCTGGGCTCCCTATAGAAACGATGGGCTTCTGTGGCCTGTGCTATACAAAAAAACATGCAAGGAAATGAACGTAATCTGATGTTCCTTTCCCGTCTTAACATCCAGCCTCTGTCAATCTTTTTTTTAAGACTGTGCAGAGAGATTACTCAATAAAGCACAGAGAGTTTCACTTTATGAACAGAAGTATTTTTAGGGTTCTCTGAACTGAGCTAAATGACTGACATATTTTAAAAAAGCATAACGCAGACCAAAAAAACCCAAAGAGGCAAGTAAGAATGAAACAGGATGGAGCACACGTCCTGTTTTCGACATGCAACACCATCTTTAACTAGCTTTGAAGCACTACATCCTCTTTGCAGAGCGTTTAGCAACCCCCTTCTGAAGCAGGTTGTTTTTCTGGAAGTGGGATGTACGGGCGTTTGCCCATGTCTCTGAGGGGGTTGCCAAGCTTGTGGATGAGGGTGGATTTCACTGAAAAATACACATGGCTACTGGGGAAATTCAAATGCCAGGACTTTTTTGGATAAGGGATAATGTTTATGTGCACATTCACCATGCTGAAGCTGGATGTGTTCTCCAGTGAAACCAAACTCTGTGAGACATTTGGAACAACAGCTAAAATTTCATTTGTTTTGGAGCTGCTTACTAGACATTTGAAAGCAATCAAAAGCATGTTTATCCATTTGGGTTTTTTGACATAAGCTGTCCTTCCATCACTGTCTCCTGTAAATAAAGTCGAAGAGTTGTGAAATGACTACTTTTAGAAAAAGACGGAGCCTCGCAACCTGGGAAGACGTGTGCTGACTTGCCGCTCTGGGGGCACAGCCGTCGGGCAGCTGCCTCCCCCCGCCAGCGCTGCCCACCGCCCCACTCGGCGGCTGTCTCGGGGGAGGTACCAGCGCACACTTCACGCGGCGCTCGGGGGTTTTCTGCCTTGCGTGGCCATCCCCGTGCTGAGCTCTGCTGCAGGTTTGCAGGCTCAGGGAAGCACAAGGTCTAGGTCGATGCTGGCCGAGAGAGGGAGCTTTGCGATGACCTGGCCAAGCACCGATGCCAACCCAGCTAGCTTGTGCCATAGCCAAATGCCAACTCTCTGCCCACCCCGAGCGCCAGGGTCTCTGCCCTGCTGTGTCTGCAGCAGCTGTATCTGCACTGATGAGCTGTTTTCATCTCTCTCTCCTCTGCTGAGAGCTACCCCAGGCTGTAATTACATGGCCACAGGGAAGAGGTGAGACTGCCCGTTACCTCCCCCACCCCGAGCCACCCACCCACGCACTTTAGACAAAACTTAAGTTCATTATGGGGACTTTCAGCCAGACTCAGCTGGAATCACTGCAGAACCGACGCATTTTCTGTCAACTCAGCTTCCCTTCTCTCCCTGGCCTTCTACCAGCACAGAAGCTAGCCCATGGACTCAGACTGGTGTAGACTAACCTGGTTTGAAATACAGGACTGGAAACAACGTTGGGCACATGTGCCACAGTACAGCTAAAATGCAAAAATGCCAAATGAAGCCACACTTAGAAGCCTGGCAGAGCTGTTCCCATGCAGATTTCAACACGCCACCAACATCTCTGTTACCATCTTGAAGACCTTGCGCCTCTTGGTTGCTCGAGGTTTGCCAAGAGACCTGGCACAGGTCTAGCTGGGAGCTCATGTCCTGTCTGAGCGTGATACTTCAGAAGTTTTCCTCCTATGTGAGGCTTCAAACCTTCAAACCTTCCCAGTGGGTACGGGGCTTGCTTGGGTGGCCAGGATGAGCCATACCCAGGAGGTGAAGGTTACACAGCGCTAGCCGCCGAGCGGCTGGCTCTCCCAGCTTCTCCTGTTGGAGTGGGTCCTGTCTGCAGGAATGGCTGAGTACAACTGGAGCAGGGACAGGACTGGGGCCTCCCACATCCAGGCAGAGTTGCAGAGGCAGTCTCTAGTTTGACCCGACATCCCACCCCAGAAGCTGAAGGAAGTTTTGCAGTCAAAACCAGTACATATGTTTTTGTGAAAAGCTTTAGTTTTGATGAACAGACATTTTCTGACAAAAAAAAAGTGTGTGTGTGTGTGTGTAAAATTACCTATTATTTCTCATCTTAGCCAGAGGGACAGATGTGATCTGGGAAGCCAAAGAAGCACCGTCAGAGAGGGCCCTGACAAGTATGGGTCATGAATTTGAGTCATTTATTAGACCTCTCCAGTGCCAGGCAGCTGCCTGGAAAGCACCAGACCCGGGACCTCTGTATCTGAACCCTGCAAATCCAGAATTCCTACAGGCCACGCAGACAAGGAAAAACAGGCACCACAGATACACCATGACTCATTAGCTTTTGGAGCAAAATCTTTCCCAGACCTCCATTTAGCAATCTGTCAGGCCTCAAGCACTGTTAGAGATTTGGTGAGTAGTTTAAAAGTAGGACTAAAGCCCCCAGGAAGCAAACCACGGTGTCTGTGTAGTCGCTGCTGCAATGACGTGCAGCCTGAGCCCACCGTGTGCTGAAGCATTTGGGTAGTGGTAGCACCCCAGCGCTACAGACACGTTGCTGTATCCTCCCCTCCAGCATGCAACCCAACTGGAGCTCCCTGGCTATGGTGATGGAGAGGACAAACCCAAGAAAATCCAGGCTGGGCATGGGGTTGCTCTTTGCCCCACTCCAATCCTTCTCACTGTGCCTGGCAGAAGGAAGAGGGAAAACAGAAGAGCGGGAGGGAGAAGAGCAAGGGCCATCTTTCACAGACTCGATGGGATACTTTTGCTTGTGGCCAAGCTGAACCAAGAACATCACGTTTTTTCTGGATGTGAAAGGACAGCCACAACAAGTACTGTCAGCTTTCCGTTACCTCAGGGCACGCTCCTACCCTGCAGAGTAGGGACCGCAACACAGCCTGCCCAGCCTCACTGGTGGTGGCACTGATGGGATAACCTTCCAACCTTCACTCTAACAAGACCTACGTGAGCCCTCCAGACCCTACTCTGTGAAGCTTTGCCACCACAAGAAGAGAGGAAATCAGAAGCCCAAGCCAAATCCCACCTCACAGTCACCTCTCCACCTTCACTGATTTATTCACCCATGTAGCATCTCCAACAGACCAAGGCATGAAGAAAGCAGAAAGCTTCATGATGATGATGTCCCACTAAGGCTATGTTTCCCTTCAGCATGCCAGGGGACAGTCCCAGGCGAAAATCTATAACAGAGTGTGACGGGAGGTGCACAAAGTCTGAGCAGGTCCCTTGGTGAAGCCATAGAAGGATACAGAAGGTCCTTTCTGCCCTTCTCACGCTGCTCTGCTCACTAGTCTCTCAGAGCCATGCCTGCCATTATTCCCATTTGGAGGTTGTTGTACCTCTGAAGAAGGGAAGGTTTATCGCTCAGGCTTCTTAATAGCTGTAGCCATTACAGATTGCTGGTGCCTTTGCTTTGGGAGGCAGCATCCTTCCCATTTTGTACCTTCCACCACTCTTTTGGTTCCCGTTGCCTGCCCAATAATGTTGATTAGGCTTCAGGGCAGAAGCAGCATTTTGCACTTTCTTCTAAGACAGGATTTCAATTGCGGAGAAAACTCAACCTTGCTTTCTTTAATAATTCACATGGCAGTATTGTGTGGATACTCTTAACTGCTACTTAAAAGTAATTAATTGATTTTCTGACATATCAGTTAACAATGTATTGCACTGACATGAAGTTGTGATTCTGCTGTTGATTGGCCTGGATGACTAGATGCATCATACTCAGTTCAGGAGCTGAGCTTAAAAGACTCTAAATATATTCTGCTATAAAAGGAAAGGCATTTTACATGTAGTGTTGTCTAAAACTTGAATCCATATGCTGCCTCCAATGCTGTCAGAGTAAAGTATTTCATTGTTATTTACAGTAGACTGATAGTATTTAAATTTAGAACATCCGGTAGGTATGAAAACACAATTTCTGTCAGCTGGAGACAATAGCACATGTTGAACTGCAGAAGGAACGGAGTCTGCAGAAGGGCTTTATCTGCGTATATATAGCCAAACTGGGAGAGGTCGCTGGAGCATCTCCTTTCTCCACACTAAGTTGCCTACCCTGTTTGAAACCCGGGAGCACTACAGACGTATATATGGATGAGTCTGAAGCAGGAAGACAAAAAGACAGAACCTGTTTCTGGAGATTAACGGTGGTTTATACAGCTTTTTATCTTTACAGTAAGTCACCAGTTCTAATAAACTCCAGGGCTGGGTGGCAACAGCAGGTTAAATCAATGACTGTGGTCAAAATGTTCAAACCGACCATATTCTGTTAGATAACTAAATAAAAGAAGACCAGCTTTTTCTGGCTTTAATGAAATTATCTGAGAAACTTATGAGCATTTATTATGTTCCACAACCACCAATTCAGAAATCTACTGTTTAATTACTTAGGCTTGAAAACTCTGACCTGGATAGATAGTGCGTGGGGGACACTACTGGAAATATTTTCATTCATTATAGAGGATATGAGCTTACTTGCTTGTGATCTCTGCTTTGATATAGGTAATCCCATCATGGATAACTTAGAAGGTCAAATCCCTAACTTTTATGTGTTCCAGAATACTTCACATGTTGAACACTGTTTTGCTTCTGTTCTCAGAGACTTTTTTCTCCTTCCTTCCCTTGCTATGAAACACCACAGAAACATAAGCTGAGGAACAGACCAATTCTCCTCTAAAAGTGTTCTTTTAATAGATATTTTATGGATATTTTATGTTAAAGTGTTTGTGGGGAGAAGTAAGTACTTTTATTGTATCAGCTGTAAAAACACGGAAAAACCAAGAAGCTTTCTGGTGCGCAAACCCTTCTTCAGCTATTTATATCCATATTTACCTCAAGAAAGCCTGCCATTTTTATCTTTTGTGTGTCAAGAATATGAGAACATTTCTTATACACACAGCCTTGTCACAAAATCTAGAAGCCGCTACAGGAAATTAACTTCACCAAGACCATCCTGTTTATGCAATTACAGCATTAGCTGACTTGACTCTGCGTACACGGCACAGAACAGAGTCCCACACTGCGAAACAATCTCCACCCTCAGAATTATTTGTCACCAATCCTCTCCTGAGATTTGCCCATTAAAAATACCTGCAACCCTCTTATGACTTATTTTAACTTCAGAAGAAGAGCGATAGAAGAATGGCAGCAGCAGATTCAGCGATGAGCATTTTGTGGGGTGTTTAGCTTCAGAATAAATGAGTTTTGAAAAAGAAGAGAGGTCGTGAATTATTAACGGTCCCCTCTGTAGTGAGGAGAAAGTGTCAAGATTTTGCTGAAGTCATGGATTGATTTTCTGACACAACAATTGAAAAGACGTGAAAGCAGCCACTTGGATGATAGTGTCAGATATACAATCCATCAGTAAATGGGATTCCTCCTCTCACTCACCAGCACTGCTCATGCGCCATTGATCACGCCGTATTAT
The DNA here is from genome assembly GCF_035582795.1 of Mycteria americana. Lineage (NCBI taxonomy): Eukaryota > Metazoa > Chordata > Aves > Ciconiiformes > Ciconiidae > Mycteria > Mycteria americana. Next base: position 120,396,800 of record NC_134365.1, read on the forward strand.
TATATAGCCCACAGTCATGCTTACGGGGGAGAGAGAGTGAGAAAAGTAGGCATCGAATTGTAGGGTGGATGGATGAGTAAAAGAAAACAGACTAAAGAAATCCTGTTTTATAGAGCTGGATAAAATGTTATGGCCAAAATATTTTTTGGCCCACTGAAGTAATGCAGGTTTAGGCTAAAATGACATTTCATGAATTTGTGCTGATTTTTTAACTTATTTTGCTCAAGGAGGAGTGAAAAATATAAAAATGAAATACTTTACAACTGTTTTCAGAATGAAATTTTTAATAAAATATTTTTACTGGAAGTAATACTTTGCATTTAATTTTATTTTGAAATTGTTCTAAAAGCCTTGGCAGCTGAAACAATTACTCTTAGGGGGTTTTCTTGTTTCTAGATTCATTTGCAAAGTAATTAGCCAAAATTCTTAATGATTTGCTTTGACTCAACTCAAAATAGAGTATTTTCTGAGGTTTTCTACAATTACTGGGTTTTTTTATACACAGCTAGCACTGACAAAACAGCTACAGTCATTCTATCTAGAAACAATTCATCTTTCTGAAATACCTGATTTTGTATGTCGCTCTGACCGGTCCTGTCGGCCAGAACAAGGATGTTGGACACCACTGATCTCATCCTTTCCAAGTGCCACTTTCTTCTCTCCTCTTAAATGATAAATGTAGATGTGGAAGAAACAGCATAAAATGAAGGGTTTCCTCACCAGCCTGAGCAAAAGTCAGAATGAAAACCCAGCATCTTTCAAGCCTTTAGCTCAGTTTAGTATTTCAAACCCCAAACTCACAGAAGGACACACAGAAATGTTACTACTCCAGACCAGCGTAGGTAGCAAAGGCCTGGGTGCTTTTCTATTATCTCACTTTTTATTGCAGATAAAAGGCATATTCCTTTCTAGAAGTGATTGTAGGCTCGGGAGAAGAGCAAGCCACCTTTAGCCTTTGTGTGACCGCTGCCCTCTCCCTCCTCACAAATCACTAGCCCAAAGTGGGAAAATGAAATATATTTTCTGCTGGAGAGCTGGGGTGATAAGCCCCCACGTCAGCCTCTGGAGCCTGAAGCAGCAAGAAGGAAAAGTAGAATTCTATCCTTCACAGACTTTTGAGCATATTATGCTGCAAGGCAGAAGGTGAAGAGATTATGGAAACACTGGAAATTTGCTGAATGACGTCAGATTTAAGGTAACAGACAGCTTTCTGGAGTCGACACATTCGTATTTGAATGACTGTGGTTTCATACGTGATTTCTTTTAAAAAAACTTATTATTTGTCATCTCGGTGATCCTCCGTTTTATGATTCAGTAACAGCCTGCAGTTACTAACTTTTAGTGGATACAGTGGGAACGATGATCCGTACTGGAGTCAGATGTCAATTTTTCAATGCAATATTTTTTTCACATGCTGATTTATCAGGTTGGATCTTTTCATGACAAAAAGCACCTGCTTCAGACAATTTGCCTTGAAAATATTTTGAAAATAGTCTGAAATTTTGTTTTAATAGTTGACAGTCTGTTTCCTTATTTCTCGAGGGAAAAGAACACTTTCTGGTTTGAAATATTTTGAAACTAAGTTTGTGATGGTATTTTCTGTGGTTTAAGATTAAACACAGTACGTAAGTATGAGTGGCATTTTATATTTATTTTTGTTTTATGAAATATTCACTGGGAATTTTGTTTCAGTGGAGACTGTGTGCCTAGGCATGTGCGTGTGGAGGAAGACCTTTTCACCCAGCCGTGCCCTAAACACCTTGACTGCCTTTAGAATCGTGTTAAAATGGTTCCTGGCGTCAGATGGTGCAAACCACTGTCATAATTTGCCCTGAATTAGATTAGGTGAGAGCAGCAAGGAATAGCATCCCTTTGCTTATGCTGCCATTTTCCTTGAGGACTGATTGCTGCTTTCCTTCCATCCAAAGAGTGTGACGCAGAAAATTATACAAGGACATATATATGCTATACTAGTAGCATTGCAGCACTGCAGGCTTGGTGAAGAAGGATCCACAGATTCGCTGAGTTTGTTCACCAGCAAGGGTGAGAAGAAAACCGAGGTGGCAGGACACTGTGGCCGGCGATGAGAAGCTGAGGCACCGGCTCTTGCAGCCAAGACCCCTGCCCGTGCGGGGCGGCCTCCCTGGGAAGCTGCTTCTCAGCCCAGCCGAGCGCCGGGCTTCCCCTCTGCAAAGCCTCAAGCGGGGATGGTGCTGACCTCTTTGTGTAAAAAGGGATTTGCGGAGCCAGGCGCTGGGACAGGGGTTTAAAACAATGGCGAGCTCATCTGCAACGCAGAACGCCAATGGCTGTAGCACGGTTCTGATGGCAGATAAAAGCAAGGCAGGGCCTGGCAATAAAAGATGACGTGAAGAGATGGTCAAGAAAAGTTTAGAGCACACTGGAAGGATTGATTAATGCCAATTTTACGAGGAAATCTGCTGTATAAGAGCAAGGCAACAATAGGTACCTTAGCACTGAGCAAAAGATGAGGAACCCAGTGCAGAATTGTTCAAATTGTGTTGCTGAACTCCAGCAACAGTTTCACGTTGCGGGAAAGGCAGCCTGCTTTGTGTTTTTGTATGTTCCTAATGAGTTGCCTGTAGAACAGTATATTTGGTGGTCTCTGTTCAGTTCTCAGTGGTTTGTATCCCACCACAAATCTGGCTTCTTTCCAGGGAAGCCCGAGTACTGAAAAAAATCATTTAACAATTAGCATGGAGTTCAACAATATTTCCTTCTCCAATTGGGTGGTCTATTTTATAGCCAAAATGAAATTAGATCCAGGAAGTGACAGGTATTTCTGAAGCTAAAGCTTGATAGCGCCGAACAGAAAATTCAGAAAGATGTGTCACACAATTCCCAGGAAGAAGGAGGAGGGAAGTTTGCAAATGCATGCAAAGTAATGAAGGGAGGAACACAGAGGAATATTGTCGCTCTGGAGAAAACACAGGGTGCTGATGTGTATTTCCATAGCATTTCTGCCCATTTTCATTTCCCTAATACAAAGTGTAACCCAGACACACACATATATATTGCACTCATGCAGAAAGGATGCAGGGAAAACCTAATCCCTGGATATGAAAGATACATATTTCAAATTGTTTAACTACCTCCCTAAACATGAAACACACCATGATATCCACAGTCGCCCAGAATTGCACCGATACCTCTTTTCAAGTAAGGGAACCAGGCGGTATAGAGGCTAAACTGCTGCCTGACATGAGGACGGTCGCATGCAAGCACATAGGAGGATGCGCTCTGGTGTCAAGTACTCCGTGGACCTGTGTTCTGCCTCCAGACACTGTCACTGTTTGGTACCTGCTACACAGGTACACCCACTCGAGCAACAAAGTGTTACAAAAGCTATATATGGATCAGAAAAAATATTTCCCTGCCTCTAGACCCTCTCCTTTCCCTGCTGCACTAGACACAGGCAGTGCAGCCCCTGTTCAGAAGCTGGTGCACATTTTGATGGTAATTCTTCATCAGGCAGCTGGCACTCTGCAACACAGGTGATGCTCCATGCAAGACAACAATTGGTATTGCTAGATGTTGAAAGACTGCCTGCTAAGGGAGACTGAATATGACTCCCCTGCACTAAAAGCCCTTGCCCCTGAAATCTTGGAGTCTTTCAGCAAAGTCTACGTGATGGCTGAAGGCCATAGAGCTGAAGGCAGATGATTAAAACTGCTGAATCCCTGAAGAATCACTGAAATATAAAAATAAAATAAAATAAAAAAAAGGTTTGCAGGCTACAAGTGCACAGAGCACATTATCCTTTCTTGTCAAAAGAGTAATAACAGTATTAAAAAAAGAGATCACCGAGAGAGCGAACCAGTGGCAGATCTTTACAGAGTCTCGCAGACCCCAGAAAAGCACCTCCTGGGCTGTAGCCTCCCAAAACTCCCATGAATGACTAAAAGACCCCGTGTTTGGGCATGGTTCCCCCGTCTGCATGGGCTGCCTGCGGGGGGCTGCCTGCATGGGCATCAGCAGCAGTCCTGCACCTGAGTTGGGGCCACTCTGAGCCACCTGTCAGGGAGGCCTCCAGCACGGCTAGATCCCACCACGAGTCACGGGAGGGAGACAAAGCGTTAGCTGCCATTTTTATGAGCTTTCCCCTGGCTCTTTTGCTCCAAGCAAATTTAGCCCTTTTTTTTTTTTTTTTTCCCTACCTCACCTCATGAGCTTGCTGGGAATATTTGTGCAAAATCCAGCACGGGTGGGAAAACACCGTGCCAAGATCCAGCACAACCCTGCCTGCTTTTCCCATGCTGCATTTTGCTGTTGCTGTGACCACCATAAGGGTTTTGCTTTCTCCAGCAAACAAGGGCAGGCCGCGTTGGTTGGGCTCAGTGCCCGAGAGGCGCGCCTTTCTCTGTTAGTCCATGCAAATACCACACAAATTTTCTGAGGTCCTTCTTTGCTAGGAGGCGGTGGGGTGTCCTGCGGAGCAGCAGCAGGAGGTAACGGCCGCTGCACTGCCATGCAAATCTAGCAGAGGGGCTGTTTGGTTGCCCTTACGGGGAAGCACCCCGTGCTGGGTGCGAGGTAGAGCAGTCCAGAAATCGATGGCTAGCAAACCGGGTAGCCAGATACAACCTCCCCGCCATTATGTGCGGGACAGCAGCCGGAGGATCCACGGTGGCTGAGCACGGCTCCCCCTCCACGCAGGGTTTTTAGGTTATACATAGCAGAGAGCTTCCCACAGTTTTCCACATGAATATTCCCTGTTTATGTTTTGCTGGAGGTCGGTATGGAAAGTACTTAACGTTTCATAATGAGAGCACTTGAGTTTCTGCTTCTTGGACGTAGCGCTGTGTGGTCTGACCAGCAAGGCAGCAGTTCAATCAAAGGGAGCGTAAGGAGGAAGAACTGGCACCTTGATGGAGCTGAAGTACAGGGACCCACATTTCATTTGCCAGAAGTAGTTGCTGTCCATTTCATCATTCTAGAGATGATGGGGGCATTAAATTGTATTCATACATAGAGGGAAAAATGAAAACATAAAACACGTAGGAGTCAGCTTAAGCTACAGATGCTGAATGTTTGGAAAAGCGGGTGACCTGCTTTAAGTACACTCCCTACAGACTAATTTCTCAGCAGTTCCTTGTAAACAGACTTTATTTTTTGGTTTGATAAAAGTTGAGGGGCAGATAAGTAAGACTGTCGGCGTTCTTGGCAATATTTTATAAGTCTGTCCCTGCATTTCATGTCCCTGTGGTGACTGGGTACGTTTTGGCTGAAAACCTGGCACCACTCGAATGAATGGCAAACCTCCTCCCTCCCTTAGGTGACCCTCTGGCACCAGAGATGTGCCGTACACGTTCAGGATTGCTCTGCCCGCTCAGATTAGCGGCTGCCATCCCGCTAGCACTGCTCCGTGCCCAGCAGCTACCGGGATGCACTCCAGGGTGCACACAAAGCACGCGGGTGCCTGCAAGGCAGCAGCAAACCCTCGCCGCAGCAGAGATCAGCTGTGCAATCTCCCGTACAGGATGTCTCCATGGGCTAGTTATAAAAACACTCCTCAGCAATAACATAGATGAGGCTGATCTTTCTAGGGACAGAGAATGGATGGAGTGACCTCTTGAGGTCTCTTCCAGCCCTGCTCGTCTAAGACATTACAAAATTTTCTTATAAATCCCATCAGCCGGGTTGCGATCCCCCTCTTTGAGCTCAGTGAATCAGGGACCGGTTGCTGACAGCAGCATATAAACCACTGTGCCTATATGTGTGCGTGTCCATTCGTGTGTGTGTGAGCGTACTAGTACACACGTGTGTGTGTAGTAGGCTACTCGATCTCCATTTATAACAGCCTTTGCCCGTCCTCATCAAAGATGGAGTGGTGAACAGAGATGCGACGTAAAGGACACTGTGCTCACTTATTTTATACATTTGTAATCTCTACCCAGAATGCTTTTTTTAACAACACTGTCATTTCCATAAAATGTTTCAGATTAGAGATGATCTTGGCTAAATTTAGCTTTTATGGAAGAAAGAATAAAACATAATTAACTGTTTAAAGAACAAAACACAAACCACATGAAGCAATGAAACTTGTTGGCGAGAAATCTAACAGTAGTGCTTGGTAGCAAACCCATCTCCTGTGGAACAGATGTTTGGGATTTTACACAAAAATAGAAACTACACTAATGTCAAAGGCTTTACTGCCTGAAAAACTGACAAACACTGAGTGTTGCTCTTTGGGTACCACAAATTTCCAGGTTGTACAGAGACGCCACAGAAAATGGAACGAAATTAAAGCAAAACAGCGGCAAAGAAATATTGACAGATTTTTTTTTTAAAGCAACTCCGCAAACTAGCGATGTCTCTCCGCCTTCAGACAGCTTTTAGTGCAGTCTGAATGGCTAATTATTGCCAGCAGTGGTGGAAAAGCTGGTTTGCAGGCACTTGATTACCCTTGAAGTATCGGGCTCTGTTTTCAGCAGAGCTGTACACAACTTTCTATAAATTCTGCTTGGGCTTGTTAGCCCCCCGCCTCCTTATTTTATAAACAAATATTGGGACTGTTAATATGGAGAAAGTAGAAAAAACAACAACAGCAAACCCCTTGGGTGGTTGTCTCATTTCTCACCAGGAGAAGAGAAAATTGGTGGCCTGATTTCCAGGGGTGACTCAAACGGGGAGCTGCAAGACGGCAGTGCCTCTGCCAGTCACGCATATTGTGGCTTTTAGGGTAAGTAGCAGACTGGGCTAGGAAGCGACATTAGCTGGAGCACCATCCTTCGACGCCTGTTGTAATATTTGTTCAGAGCCTGGACGAATGTGTTAGCATGGATTCATCATAAAGAAGCTTTAAAAAAATCCCACAGTTTTTGACCATTGGTTCACAAGACGTCACTGGTGCAGAGCTTTCCTAGACACTACACTGACCGTGAAAAAGACTTTTTCTGCGTGTGCCCCGTGAGTTAAACCCACCAGAATAAAGAGAGATGAAATACCCCAGCGGACTGCATGAATTTTCTAAGTGGGTGTTCATGTTTTATATCACCATATGATACTGTGCAGCTTCATGCAAAGAAAGACATCAGTCCCTGCCGCACACACACACGGACATGTACACACTCCCCAAAGCTAAACAGATGTCACACCAAGCCCACATCTCACCAAAATTTTCCAATAGTCAAAATAGAAAACATCAGGCCAAACTTAGCCTCCTCCGATGCGTGCACACACACCACTTTCACTTTGATTCAGTCTTCTTGACATATGGTTTCCTCTCTCCTCCCGCCTCCCCTCCCCTTCATATTTCAAACTTGAGAAGATATAATAAATTGAATATAAATATTACATCTGCAGTGGACGCCAAGGGAAGGCGGGAAACCCAAAAGCGGAGCTGAAGTTTCGAAGGACAGACCAAGAACCAGTTCCCACCACAGAGGTGGGCAGGAGTTTCCTAGGGATGTGAGCCAGCCTGGGAGCCACGGTGTACCCCGAGCCCCGTGCTGCCCCGTGGTCTGGCCCTGGACCCCGGCGAGGGGGACGAGGCTCAGAGGTACACCTCTCCCCTGTCCACACCTGCCTGCAGGGGCTATTGCTTCGCTTCTCCTTGCCAGGCTTGCACAGTGTGCCGCACTCGTAAAGTCTAAACTGAAGTGAGGTTTTCTCTTCTCCGTCCTATTCTTTTGTTTGGGATGCTCTTTTAATGCTATTTGGCTAAACGGTTGCAAAAACCCCTCCCTTACCCCCAAAAGTCAAAGACACTTTTCTTGAATAGAATTTAAGTGGAGGATTAATTTAAGGCACTGATTTACTTATTCACATGACCAAGGTGCTTTCATGGGTGCTCTCACACACACTGATCTCTTTTTCTTTGTTTACCTGGACACCTGGAACAGCAAAGAGAGCCACAGGCACGATGCCAGCTACCCCAGAAATCCCTGAGACCTCTGTGGAGGGCAAACGTCGCGCGCTTTCTGGGAGACACGCAGCAGTTTATCATGCTTTATAGGATTAGAGCATAGGAACTAAACAAAAAGCTGAGGCGCTTTTCAAAGCAAATGCTTCTCGAGTGTATGAAGGGAAGTAGGATTTGTTCATATTGCAAAGCTGAAACTCTCTTAGTGCTGTTCTCGGGCTAGGAGATGTTTTTTGAAAAGCTTATGTGTAGCAGCGTTCTCAGCCCTTTTTAAGCCTGGAGAAGAATGAGGCAAAAATTGGGAATTTGCTTCTGACTAGCTTAGTACAGCTTTTCAGCTTCACTCCACACCAGCTTTTAATATTATGACGGGGGAAAAAAAGTGCAGCCAAACCCAGCCCTTTCAGCAAGTAGGTAGAATTAATCAAGGCAAGTTTGTACATACCAAGGCTGAATTTGGTTCGTGTTCTGTCTAATATCTAGGCAATTAGTTTTTATTATTAAATAATTTAGGATTCAATTTCTGTTTGGAAAATTATTCTTATTTAGCTGTATGAGTGGAAAAAAAAAAAGCCAGGAGCCAATAATCTATTTTGCACTCATATTCCACTTTGGATCCAGCAGATTTTCGTTGAATGGAAGAAAAAAAAGAGTGATTCCTTCATAGTCTGAGCTCTTGTTTCCTCAGCCTTGAATGAAGCTGTGCATGTCCATCTTCCTTCCCAAATTAATGAATAAATTAAAAAAAGCTGACAGCGCTGAACTGTACTTCTCTGGAACTGCATCTTATAATAATATTGGCTCCAAAACACTGCTGTAAATTCTTGCATATTTTGTTCAACTTTGCTTCTTCCCATATGCAAATTTTATATTGCTATGCAAGTTTGTTATTGCTTTATGTCCTATGAACATGCAATCAAAAGAAAAAACTTAGGCCAATATAAGTGGGATTTTCAATACCTCGTTATTTGCCTTTGCAAATGTAAAGATCCTTTGCCCCCTATTTTAGCAGTATACACAATACTAATTTTCCTTTACGTAGCTCTTTTCATCCCAAAGAATTTTGTTGAGCATTTCTGATCACAGAGCATTTGGAAGCACCAAATAGGTGCAACCACATCTGAGGTGGAATGCAGGAGCTTTTCAACACGAAGAGGAATAAATTACCTGGCAGCCTGCAGGGAGAAGTCAGGGCAGGGGCCCCACGAGCCCAGTGCGATGTCCCATCGCAAATTTACAGTTTCTTCAAGATCCGTGTTGAAGCACTAGCAAAACCTGGCACCGCACGTCTAGCCGGACGACTCTTCCATGAGCACAGCCTTTGCCTGGCCTATGTGAATGGAGCAAATCTTGGCTGCAGGTAACAAAACCATCTATCCGCCACGGCGTGCGTACGCTAAACCTTCTCAGCCACGTTCACGTACGCCACTGTTTCTGCAGTGTCCCCCCTGGCTCGAGGTGGTGGGGAGCAGAGCATTCCCGCCCAGGGAGTCCCCCCAGCAGACTCCTCTTGGCTTTCACTGCTGTCCCCCAACACCAAATAGCTGGGTGCACCCAGGGCAGCATGGGCGCCCGGAAAGAAAGTCTGAGAAAGCCAATGAATCGGGAGTGCTGAATGGACTTTAATGATCTGGGATATAATTAATAATGGTCGGATCCATTCTAGCTTAGGCTCCAAATCCTTCAGATGCAAGTTAAAAATAACATGTGGTCTGCCATGTGCTAAGTATTCGCCTGTCCTTGAATGTCCTTGTTAAATGTGTTCTGAATTAGAGATATCTAAACACCACAAATAACTGTATTTTATTGTATATATCCATTAGTAACTAAAACCAATCAGAAGCACCGAATAATAAAGTTAGAAATACAGCCAAGGGCAGCCCAGTGGAAGTTGTTTGCACCAAGTTCAGAGGTGCTGATGCACCCTGCCCGGGGCCTTTCAGGGGGCCGGGGCCCGGCTGCCCCCCTACTCAGGGTCTGCGGGCTTTGCTCTTGCCCTTGGGCACGGTGGGGCATGCCTGCCCCCTCCTTGCCATCCTCCCCGCCGCCCACCCAGGCCCCTCGGTCCTGCTGGGGGCCAAACCAAGGCGATTACAAGAGGGAAGAGCCCCTGCCACAGCAGCCGTGTGGCTTCTTAAAGCTTTCCATTTTCCTGGCAGCACAAGCTGCCATCCAAGTTTGGCACCTGAGCCCCTTTGGGGTCGCTGCCGGCTTCTCGGTGAGGGCAACAAGAGCTGATGCATGGGCTCAGTCTTACTGCTGCACGCTCCTCTGCCCCTTTGCTGTTGGATAAACCACTCCTCCTTCCCACCCTGCAGCATCTCCAGCCAGAGTAGCTCCTTTTTGTATTTTATACATTTCATTTGGGAAAATCCTCGGAGTCTGTTTCTTGCAGGTGACTTGTAAAGGACTTATTTTTATTCACAGAGCTGCCTCGGAGCTGACATGCGTCTACCTGTGTGCTCTTCACAAATCATTTTTGCCGATATGCTTTTATTCGGTGACTTCCCTGTCTTAAGATGATCCTACATGTTTTCTGTTATGGTCTGGTCGTTTTCTTAAATGTTTTCAAGGTCTTTCCCCTGAGCAACAGACCTTTTTATCTCCCAGACTTACTTTTAAAATCATTGCTTCTGCATGTGTGATGTTATGTTGATTACAGTAAAACTGGAGAATTCTCTTAAATGTCAGGCTGCCTGCTCCGCTGCAAATGCCTCACTGCTTGATTCACCCCAAATCTTTTTGAAGGTCACTTTACTAAAACCAAGTAACAGTAAGATTAATGTAGGGATTCACATTTCGTAATGGTCTAGAAAGCTAATGATAATTTTATTGTTTGATGTTTTGTTATAGACAATGATTTTTGGTGGTTTTTTATGAAGATCAGAGATTGGATTCTTTAATGAAAAACATATGCTGTAACTTAAGCTTGGTAAGCTAAGACTGTTTCTGTGGCCTACAAAACTATGCTAAATCCTTTGATTTATGTTTGGTATTTTGAACCACGCAATACAACTATCTTATCCATTCTAGAGATACCAGAAAGAGAGAGAGAGAAAAGCTTTAGAGTTCATACATCAATTGGACTCAAATATTTTCCTTGCAAGTATGACCAAGCCTTCACTCCTTGCATTATTGTTAGGGAGATCTGCAAACTTTCCTTCTTAGGGTGACAAAAATGTGAACTAATTACCACAGTAACCACACTCCATTCACTTGTCCATAGTGCTTTTACCATAAATGAAGCAATTTCACCTTCACCATCTCATTCGCTTGCTTTCTGTTTTAGTGAAGAGAAACTCCTCAGTATTGAAGACTTACGGTTTAAGCAGAGCAAGCAGACACTGAAAGCAGGGGCTCAGGGCTACGTAGGGAGTGCAAGCTTAGTAACCAGGACTGTTATTACACAGCAAATACAGCAGGATTAAATTACCTGAGTTATATTTTCAAATGAGTTTATTAACCTGAAATAGACGAGGTGTATACATATCGATGCAATCTTTTTCAGGCACAATTTTAGCATATTCATTTTAAATGCTGTGCATGTGGCATGTTTAGTGTATATACATTTTTCTGATAAAGCTTGGAGTGTCTGGCTGGATTCCACAGTTCAGTTTAATCTGTACGATGTTTTTTTTCTGGCATCAAAAATCAACCAGATTTTTATTGCATTACCTTTCCCAACGGAAATACTTCCTCTCTTTGTCTCTATCAAAATATATGTCAACGTTAAGATTACTGATCCTTACAGAAAATTACAGATTGCAGAAAATTTGTGCAGAAGAAAAAAGAACAGAATAAATAATTGAAGTAAAGAATGTTTGAGGGAATAACAGTAAATACTATTCTGTAATTATTCAATGCAAAAAACCCCTACCCAAGTCTTTAAAAATTGCAAATGCACCAATAATCAGAGCAGAATAAAAATGCTGACTGCAGCAGAAAATGCACGAAACCACATTAGCCAAATTAGTGCAAGTTCAAACTTCAACTTCATTGGCAAAAGCCTCAGCCTCCAGTACTGTAGTTAGGAGAGTTTGCAGTTTGTCACTTGTGGTACACTCTTTCTTATTTTTAGGCTTGATCCAAAGCCCATCAACATCCATCAAAAATTTCCTGTTTACATCCATGGGTTTCTTTAGGCCATATTTAGCATACTGAAGCATGAGACCGTGTTTTAAGCTATCGCTTACAAGAACGACACCAAAGGGGTAAAACATTAGCAATATACGCTCCTGGTATTTCTGTATATTTTGTTAAACCTTAAGCAGTAAGGACTTTTGATTGCCTCCATCTACAAAGTTAACTTTCCTAACGATCAGCACCCAGGAATAATAATAATAATAGTCTAGTAAATCCTCTCTTATGGAGAGTGGTTCATAAGGTCATGGTTTACATCTCAAGATTTGCAGAGAAACTGGCGGGGGCTCTGGCCAAAACTTAGCAAAGCACTTAAGTGTGAAAATTAATAGTGTGCTAAGGTTTTGCAGAGGCAATATGGCTTAAGAACATGCTTAAAATCTGGAAAGCTCGTAAGTGTTGTGCTAGAAGGTGCTGCCCTGTGAAGGGGAGCCCAGACGAGAATGTATATGCATGATGCTACTCCCGGGTCACTGGCTTCTAGCAGCTCCTCCGTCATTTCAGGAGTGTGCGCTGGTGAAAACCTGGGAGCCCAGCACAGGGGATTTGGGAAGAATAAGTCACTGCTGGTGACCTTTCCTTTCAGGACACATCGCTGTGCGGGGGCCTCGACAGTGGCATTTTTTCTGCCTGACACTGCAGCTACGTTTCCGCTCCATCTCCAAAAGCGCTGTACCGCTCCATCGCTGCGAAGCCGCGGGACTGTGCGACACATGAACCCACGCCGTGCTCGGACCCTGACCAGAAGCCCTCCCTCTTTGATGTCTTTTTTTTTTTTTTTGTCTTTTTTTTTTAATTCTTCTTTTTTAAAGTTCTGGTTTAGAAGGTGGTAAGTTTCTAATGTTTGAAAAGCAATTGTCACACCGCCGCGCATGTGAGAGGAAACAGCGCAGACCACCCGAGTCCAATCCTTTATGTGGACATTTAATCTCCTCCACCAACATCAAAGCCCTTGCTCTGACATCCAATTGCATTGCCTCATGTGAGCTTTCCAGTTTGTTTTCTCTCCCCTCTCCCCCCCTACTCTTTCTCTCCTCACTTGCTCCACTTAATAATGCTACCCAAAGGGATAGCTTTTTTTCTCCTTCCTCCTTCTACAATGGCAATGCCCCTCCTAAACGTACATATATATATATACAGTAGAGCAGCCTGAGCCAGGGCAAGCACCCAGCCTCTCCTAGCCTGGTGGCCCTGGCGGGGTGAGGAGGTGCAGGGGGGCTCCAGGGGATGTGGGGGGACAGGGCAGCCGAGGAAGGGGCAAGGGGATGCCAACACTTGAGGCCAGCAGCGCCGGCCTCCCTCACTCGGGTTTCTTGGGGCCACCAGGGCAGGCAGCGTGGGCAGCTGGAGCAGGCGTGTGCCCCGTGGTCCGTGTTTGGAGGTACCCCCATGCGCCCACCGGTTGAAAGGCAGAGATTAAAGCCACCTAAATTGGAATGGGCTGGGCTTGAAAGGGGTGCGGGGGCGGGTGTAGCAGGCGTAGCACTTCAAAAGCATCGCACTGCGGGCTGCTTGGGGAGGAAAGAGGTCTCCCCGCACAGCCACTGCCCGGGGCGGGGGACCAGGTGGGCGTAGCGGAGCCGAAAGGCGCTGCCCTGAAGACCTCCAGCTTCAGAAACTGAGGGGCTGTTCCTTTGGAAAAATACCGTTAAAAAAAAAATCAAGATGCAGTTTTTTGTTCACAAAAGGAATAGTTTTCCACCTTACAACCAGCTTTGTATTCCAGTGCTTCTAATGCCCCATCGCTGTGCTCTTGCAATGTGCAATAGCTAGGTATGGGATTTGGAGAGTAAGCATCTCTCCTCACATTCGCTAGCGTAACACATTTCATATCTACAACTGAAATGGCTGAGAAAGTATGTAAGACATAGAAATGTGGAATTCAGGCTCCTAGGGTATAGTTTCCTCTTACATGATATAAGACGCTTCGTGGCAGTTGTGTTTTATAATTTCAGATGAAAAATGGATTGCATTGCGCACAGCTGGTTTTGTGTAGACAAACTTACACAAGCGCACATTACATATATATATTTATACACGCACACATATATATGGATACGCACACACCCAGAAAGACAGAAAAGGAGACACTGAAGTCTATGATAACACTGTAGAACTTCTAAAAGATGAAGAGGAAAAAATACTACACAAGCCTAAACTCCCCACTGGTTTCACATGAAGTGTGGCACTCAGTGAGGAATGCAAGATAGGAGTTTGATATCATGAAAACCTATGTATGAGAGCAAACTCGGAGAAATTACTCATGCAAGTAAATTACTTGCAGGTCCAGGAACCGGACGGATTAAAAACCAGACACTTTGCTACCAATGCAATATCTGACGCTGGAGTATCAAATGTGAAGACTACTATCCAGTCTCAGCAGGCCACTCATCTCAGTGCAGTAGCATTTTGTAGCCAGAACTGCAATTACAAACATCACTTTTCTACAGAAATGAGTGCTGTGCTAATCTGTTTGCAAACTACTACAAACACCCAGAATTTTTCTCAGCTACAGGTTGCAAGCACTACTGTTGTATGCATGTGTGTAAAGGCTGGATCCTGAAAATGCAAACAGCAAATAGAGGCTCTTTTTTTCCTTTTGATCTATGCTCAGGATCAGAACGGAGAGAGAATTTTGCCCTCGATACGCCAAGTAGGAGAATGAATAACACATCAAGGAAAGTAATTCTGGATTCTGTTTTTCCTCAACTGTGGTAATACGTATGCTCAAATTCCTTTTGAAGTAAAATTAGAAAGCAGCTCCTGTGTGTGGTAAGGTAACGGGTGCGTGCGCTGGGCCACACCGGAGGCTGACTGGGGGCTGAGCAGTTACAACGGTGGGGATTTTCCTTCTGTTCCAGCAGAGGGGATTTTGCCTTTCAATGGTTGCACAACCCCCCCCGCTCTTTAGCACCTGTTCTGCCAGCAGGCTGAATGCAACAGAGGTGCTCCCCATCTCCCTGTGTCACGCTGGATCGGAACCCGATTTGTAATAATGCAGCCACCGGTAAGAGAGAGGCAGGAGAACAAAAAGCCCGGGCAGAGAAGTCAGCTGTAGTACCACGGCCTCTCTGCTGACGGATGCTGGCTTCCTGCAGGCGGCTGCACGTAGCAATCTCACAAACTGTGTTAGCAAGTGTATTACTAATAATCTGTGAACAGATGCCTTCCTGATTTCGCATCTCTCGAAAGTGCATGAAGTAGTCCTAACATCGAAAACCTCCCAATTCCTCGCAAAAGCTAAACTGTATTGTGTACGTTGGCTTGGCCATGAAAAGCTCTACTTGAAAAGTATCTCAAGGGGAGGTGACTCAAAACCTTAATACCCGAGAGAGACGGCAAAGGGAAAAAACCTGGTCTTCTCAGTGTCGATGTGCAGCAGGATACAGAACTGCAGGAAATACCCCCGATTCTGAAATCATCGTGGAAAAGTTCTGGGCAGAGCTGAAGACTTTTTTTTTCAGTGAAAGCTGATATTTCAGGGGGATGAACTACAGTTCATTAGTTTGAATAAAATTTGCATATAGATTCAGTCCAGAAAAATGAGGCCATTGTTTTGAAGCAGTTAATTTCATTTTGACTTTTTCTAAATTAGATTTTTTTTTTTTAATTGCACTAAAGTATTTTTTAAATGAATATTTTGACTCTTCATTTGGGTAATTTTCGTTTGCTTGTTTGTTTGAAGACTGGTCTACGTTAAAAAAAATAGAAATAAAAAGTTATAAAACAATGCTAAACCAAACCTAAAATGAAACACTTACATTCAGGTTGAACAAAAATATTTTGCACCAACTTAAGTTGATATTTTTTAGGTTTTCAATTTTTCCACAATATTTTTTCTCTTGTTTTTTGTTTGTTGTTTTTGTTGTTGTTTTTGGGGGGGGAGTGTTGTGGGTTTTTTTTACATATGGAAATCAACCTCAAAACTTATAAGTCATCCAGGTGCTTTGGATGAATGACTTCAGTCGTGATAGAGTTCAGCAAGGTGGAGAGTTTACAGCAGATCTGGATATTTCCTCCTGCATCGTGTGACCTGGAGCTTGAGAGGGGATGAGGAAAAACCTGCCTTTAATTCTGTGCCATCCTCTCAATAAAACCACGCGTGGTGTATCGCTCAACTCAGGAACTAGCCCCCTAAAAGGAAGCATTATTATTTATACCATAAATGAGTTTAAAGGCATCAATATAAAGCTGAGGAACGACAGCGTGGCAGACAATATTTATGTACAACAGAACACTATGAGTTCACACTTATAATTTTGAACACATGGTCAAGACGTCTCCCTTAGTAACACAGACAGAATGTATTTATAAATATGACTCAAGTAAGACTCATGAATGAGGGAAACTATTCTATCTTTTATGGAAACAAAAGTGCTCCTGCCTTTCAGGCCACAGGGAGCACAGAAATGTGAACAGCCCCTTCTGGCTATGGACTACTCAGCCCTGCCACCCCATAGTTGCCTATGAAGCCTAGTTTTAAGCAAAGGGGTGTCACTGTTTTCATGTGTGTATGGTTTTGTAGGCACATGGACTTCGGCTCTTCATGGCAGAGATGACCTTCACCGTGGGGCTACCAGCACCTAGTTCTTGTGCTGGACTGGGCTACACAGGCTGTGACTGAAAGAACATTTTTGTGACATTTTTGTGAACGTTTTTGTGACCGAGGAACATTTTTGCTGGGGCCCACCGCCATACACTGCTCCAGCAGCTCTTTACCTTGGGAGGCGTACACTCTGGCTATGTTCGCAGTACAAGTAGCGCTGAGCAACAGGGGTAGGTCTGCAGAGAGAAACTGTTGGTGCTGTAGGCCTGACGGCCACCCTATTTGTGTCCGAGATATTTGCTTGAGGCTAGCCTGGGCCCTTCAGTGGCCAGGGCATGTACCTGAACCCCCTGGACCCTACCTTTCAGTTTTACTTCAGCAGAAAGGGAGCCAGCTCATGCTCGCTGAGACCCCTCCATGATACACACCACACCATGGTGGGGGATGGCTGGGAGATGCCCTGCAGAGGTGCAATCCTGATCACATTAAAATGCAAACGAAGGCCCACTCATGCCCACTAGTAGACATTATGGGGGATGAAAAGCTGTCTTTTTGGGATGGAGTCAGTTTTGCCCTCAGAACTGTATAAGCGAGTCGGAAATGGATCAACGTTGCCCCAGGAGCTGAGCACAACGCTGTCTGATTGACCACCACCTCTCCCTTAGTCGCTTGCAACTAATCACTAGTCACAACACCAGTCACAGAAAAGACAAATTCCTCTTTGTCCTGATAGAATATATATTTTGTACAAGCACTACCACCTACAAGGTCTTGCAGCCCATTGACGGTGCTTTCTGAGAGGGAACCACCCCATTTACACATCAACTCTTTAATGCAAAAGGCAGCCAAGGTCGTAGGTTGTTTCAAAATAACATGATATGACTTAAATGGAGGATTGATGTAAAACATTATGATGTGCTGCATATTCAGTAATCAAAAACATCCTGGAAACTGATGAAGGAAAAGGTCATTCGCATACTGCTGAAATCCCTTAAGAATCTTAAGGCTTTGCTGGGTGCATTGATGGATATGTGCTAATGACCATGCAAAGATGTGGTCTAAGGCTGACCACCAGCCCTCAGCCCTCACTGCAAAATTATTGACAGCTATATTGCTTATTCTTGTAGCGGTTAGGAAATGAAATGCCTTTCCCTAATCAAGTAATTGCATTAAGCAACTGCTGGGAACATTTTGCTGCTCTTGTTTAATAGCCTAGAAGTCAAGCGTATTTCATATTTGTTAACTGTCAGGAGGAGTTTTGTTCACATTTATTTTTGAACTAAAACAACACTGTTACTGCCTCTGCCCTTTCAAGTAAAACTTTTTTTTTTAAAGTCAACTAGTAAACACATGCAAGTGAAAAGTTTGGGCAATCTTCAGCCAGTGTGCAAGAAGGAGCCAAACCAAGGAAGTTCTGGGTAGAATTAAATACTGAAGCAGTGAATCTGGAATAATAATAATAATAGAAAAAAAGATAGGAAAACAAACCAGTTATAATTGAAGCCATGCAATTCCTGGCAGACTTTGTACAGCTAAGACTTTTTATTGTCTCTCTTTCTTTCTCTCCCTGCGGCCGCTGGTGCAGCGGTTGCAGCCCAGCTGACTGCTGCTGGGTGGAAGGAGCCATGGCGGCGTTGCCCTTCTGGCTTGCCACCCAGGGACTTTTCATTTCAGTGAACACCAGGAGAGACTGTGGGCTCAGGCGATCGGTGTCCGTGTGACAGAGGGAGAAGCCACTGTCCTGCTCCAGCCCATGGTGTGCTCGAAGGCTCCCTTGAGCCACAAAGCCCCACGCTGCGGCCGCAGAGAAAAAACGCAAGCAGCTGATGCCCAGGCACAGGGGGCTCTGGGCATCCCACACAACTCCTGGGGAGCTGTGCTGCAGAGAGGGGGCATGTCCTGGGGAAAGCAGCCCCCAGAAGGGTTGTTCTGGTCTACAGCATTGGCCTTGGTGCTTGAGGATCACCAGGGTCGCCTGGCGGGTCTGGCCCGAGCTCACCAGTGATGTTCCTTGCCTATAAGTGCGCACTGCTCTTAGTACAGATCTGTTTGCTTTGGCAATATGCTGCTCTTCTTGCCAGTAATGTTACAGCTATTTTAACCTAAAGCAGTTCTCTCCAAACTGAGGAGAGGTTAATGATAGCGCAATAACCCCAAATGACAAAAGACAAGGTAGACAAGGTAGTCAAAGGTAGACAAGGTAATTGTCAAAGGTAGACAAGGTAATTGTCAAAGGTAGACAAGGTAATTGTCAAAGGTAAGGATGTGGGAATTTGCAAAGCAGCCCCAGCATCTTTTGCTACCCTCATGAATTCATGCATTTCTCATAGAGGCCTATTCAGAAACATTCAGTTTGTAAAATGACTAAAAAGGCACACTGCAAGGTAGCCACTTGTTATTGTTATACACAGACTCATCACCTGGATTGTGCATTACTTTAGATGGGATGTGAAGTAATTAATGACAATAAAAGTAGGAACGGAAACAACTTAGGGTCTAAAATGGGTGCCAAGAAAGACACATAATGTACATGACACCTGACCGCCCCGTCCGTGTTCAGTAGTGTGCAAGGCTGAGGTTTGACAGTGGATCAACACAGCTGCCTGTCATGCTGATACATGAAGAAAATTGACACTGTAAGCTGACCCCTAGCTCAAATATTCAAACCTGTAAAAGGTCTAAGTCATCACACGAAATGGACTAGGAACTGAGCCCTCTTACATCTGCCAAAAGCAAAAATAACCCAGAAGCCCTGCTGACAATCCTTGCTTGTGTTCTTATCGCCTCGCCGTATGAGTTTGTTTAATCTTCTCCAAATGAGACATGCGGGAAAAAAATGTTTCGGGAACAAGTAAAAATGCAGGAAAAAAATGTTTTGGGAACAAGTAAAAATTACTCTGATCCCCTTGCATTATTATTCTGCCATCTTATTTAACAATTGCAAAACATGATGTTCTTCCCGAGTTCCTTTTTCAGCACATATCTTGAGGGTGCCTTACAGCTTTTTATTTTTCTGCTCACGTATTCTGTACTTGCTGGCTCTGATGTTTTCTCCTATGAAATTGCCCAGCTGCTCGAGTGTCCCTTCCACAGACCAAGATGCAGTATTTAAGGCTGAACTTGGAATGCACAGTGAAAATGTAACGCGGCTGATCTTTGCGAAAAATATTCTCTTCCAATACACATTATTTAGTACGTGTTTTCTAAAGGGTTTTGCTTTGTTTTGTGGGTTGGTTTTTTTATCAGCTAAGTTTCTGTCCTGAGCAAGGAGCTATTTAGGAATTCTTAACCAGCAAGTCAATGTGGTTTGCAAGGACTCCAGGTGGGCAATTGCTTCCGTAAATACACCAGTCAAGATGCAGTTTTGAGAGCAGGCACAGGTATACTCATGAAACCTCTCCTGCTCTGTACCTAACTGGCTAGAGAGAAGCAGCTTTTGGAGTATTTTTCCTGATCACAGCTGGGGAGCTTCTGTGTTCGTGGTCAACACTTGAGGAGAAAAATACCTACTTTGGTCCTTCACCAAACATCAAACCTGTTTTCTGCCTTGAGAACTCCCAAGCTTCCCAGAAGGGAGATGTGGAGGAAAGTCATGCGTCCAAGAGTGCCCTAAGTCGAATGAGAGTTCATATTGTAGTAAAACTGATCATTTTCATAGGTCTGGAAGCCCCGCTGGGCTTCCTGTGTGCTAAGCATGCTACAGCTGGGGCTTAGCGATCAATTAAAACGCTCTTACCCAGTCACTCCTGGCCAACAACCACCCGCTCCTGCAACCCTCTCCCGTGTGATCTAAAAGCCCCTCTGCAGCAATCGTGCCAGGCTGATGGATCCACAGCGGCGGCCACCCAGCAGATGAAGCTGCAGGCAGAGCCCTCACGTGCTGGACGCCTGCTCGCTGCAGAGGCGGGGGGTGCAGGGGTTCAGTTGCTTCAGAAGCTCAAGGGTTTTTTTAAAGTGTGTAGACCGATTTTTCAAAATTCGGATTTCATATTTTTTGATGAAATTTAGGCAAAATCATGGAGGGAAAGTACAGCCAGTCTAATTACACGGGCAACCATCAAGTATCTAATTCCATTCATTAAACCAACCATGAAATGCTCCTGCTGTGCTATTCCCAGCAGAGAACAAAAGTGCTCTATTGCTGCTTAAAAAATCACTCAGCTGAGTGAGTGCTCAGGTCTCAGCTTCTTATATTATGGAGACATTCAGCTTGCAAAAAAAGTTCAGTGTCCATTTAGCTTGTGTATCCTCGGGAGTACAAACCTCTGCCTTTGTTAGAAATAGCATGAAAGAGATTCCTAGGTGAAAACGAGATTCCTAGATGATTTTTGTTTTTAAAGAGGCGATGACTTTGGAGAATGTTTACCATGCATTCAACAATTCAGGTTTTGTAAAGACTGAGATATCTCTCAGAAAACCTTCATAGCAAGTCCAGGAGAGCAAGCGAATCCACTGGCAGGGCAGCTGAGAGAACAGCGTACGCCGAAGGATGACAGACAGAAGGGGGTTTTGGGGAGGAGATGAAATTCCATAAGCCGAGCTCCACTGCTAACCCTTTTGCTAACAGCTGATTCCAGCTCCTCGGACCAACCAAGAAAGGGAGAAAGAAAAGATGAAAAGAGGAAATATAGGAAAAGGAAATGAAAAGAGCTTTATTAGTAAGGTTCTTCTCCTGCCTGACCCAATTATCAGATTTTGCATTTAAGTTTAAGACAGTAGATCAAACAACAA
Organism: Mycteria americana; assembly: GCF_035582795.1. Lineage (NCBI taxonomy): Eukaryota > Metazoa > Chordata > Aves > Ciconiiformes > Ciconiidae > Mycteria > Mycteria americana. The sequence continues at coordinate 120,418,102 of NC_134365.1, forward strand.
GAGCCACTTTGTACTTTTGCCAGGAGACCATATGATATCTCTCAGTGACTCTCCTGCATGCCAGGAATAAGAAACTGTGCCTCTAAGTTAGTTTGTCTTACATATGGTGCAATGTGCAAAAAATAGCAAAATTCATAAATGACTGCACTCATGGATGATATCCAGGATTTATGGCACTTTATCAGCTGGGGGGGAGAAGGAGGAAAAGGAAAATCTAATTATAAGTTTCCACAAATAAGCTAAAGAGGAATGAGAACTGAAAGAAAGTCCAAAGGTTGGTGTCATGCTAAGTTAGCAAAAGCAATCCATTAGAGTTATTTTGAACAAGTAGTTTACAACGTTCAGATCCAAATCTGCTCTGGATATTTGGATATTTTTGCAGGGACGAACACTGTTATAGAAATTAATCTGAAAACACCCAAGATGAACTATAGCAGCTATAGCACTGTGATACCTTATAAATGCTGAGGCCTGCATCCTCACGTCCTTGAGACCCTTTCTCTAGGTTGCAGCATTTCAGGTTCTGGGTATTTTAAGGTTGGCATGGGATTTGTGCACTGAATGAGATAGTAGATGCCTTGAAAGGTGGTTGTCCTTCCCTTCATCTTTTTTCAGCAATACTTTTGGTAACCCTGGTAATCACTGGAACCCCTTCCACCCTGCACCGTGGGCGTAGAGCTCGTTTCTCTGCCATGATGTCTGGCAGTTCATAAAATAACATATGTTGCTTTCACTTGTGCAAACAAAAGCAAAGAACTGTAAGTTAACTGTACTTAAGCATATCCCTTTAAACAAAACCAGAGGCAAATGTTTCTGAGAGATTTTATATTAGGCTCTTCTGAAGATGAGGTTACTCGCTTACCTCCCGCAAGAAATGCACTTGATTTTAATGCCTGCACTTATTTTTCACCAGCTGATTCTGACACTTTGGCACACTTGTTTCTAAGGTATTTTTGGTTTTGATGCATTTCATTAACACCTGTGTTTCTGAGCGCAGCACCAGCTTTGTTTTCAGGAGACAACTGTACTCTTGCATTTATTATCCCCTTTGGGCTGGAAGCCACTTCTAATGGACTTTATTATGATCCACCACATTCCTCAGTAGGAAACATCTAGTCTGAACTTGGCTGTCTTGGTCCTAAACTTGTTCCACAGCTAGCCTTTTTGGAAACAGAGGCTAGGACTTTTTGTCCTCCTGTTTTGCCTACCTAGTCTCACTGGAGTTTAAACACATTGTTTCTTTGCTCTGTCTTCATTAATCAACAAAGATAACAAAGCCTTCTTATTTTTATAATTTCCCTTTACACAGATGTGTACACAAAGAGTTATGGACAACCATCTTGCTTTAACTACATGGCATGTAGCCACTCGTATTCCAGATGTTTTTGCATTCCATTTTCTCCTCCTCTTGGTGACCAGAAAAGATTCAGCATGTGTTTGTGTTGGTAGAAGAAGTATGAAAGAGATCTATAAAATCATAAATAGAGTGAAGAAGGTGAAGGCAACAATTATTCGCTATTTCTTACCACACAAGAACAAAAAATTATCAGGTAGCATTTTTGTAAAGAGCGAAGGAGGAACTTTTTCACACAGCTTTTAATTAAATCATGGAACTTATGCCACAGGATGCTGTAGAGGCCAAATTAGAAATTAATTCAAAGGGGTTTAAACATGTTCACAAAGAACAAGTTTGATGAATCCATGGAAGTAAAGGTCTGTTACTGTCTACTAAGCACAATAGTCTATACGCAATTTCCAGCCCAAGAAATCCCTATGCTGCTGACTGCTAGAAGCTGTGAAGGGCCATGAGTGCCAAGTCCTACATACCCTCCTTAACCATATGCCACTGACCATTGCTGGAGACAAGATGACCCTTTGGTGTCATCCCCACATACCTATTTTTACAACTTTGGGCAGTGAAGAAGGGACAAGACAGACACGATGTACAGATCAAGACAGCCTCTCATGCATCAATGAAGCTATAAAGAGCAATCTCACTCTTTAGCTTAGAGTCTGAGCTTGCCCAAGGAGGGAAAACTTTTCTTTTTCTTTTCAGTAATCAGAAAGTCTGCCTCTGCACACTGGGGTTTGCATGAACTCTTTCAATTTCACCCTTGCTGGAGCAAAGACAATCATCTTCTCACAGTAGGGAAACCTTCCCATTAGCTCACATCAGCTAAACTAATGGGGAGAAGTTTTGTCTCCCAATGACTGCTCTTGAAGAAGTCTTCTGGAGGGGTCTTCACACCTCTTGGCCGATGGGCTGGCATCAGGGAAATTGCATGTGGACTCTGGTGGCTGGGATAGCCCCTGCAGGCAGAGGTGGTGTTCACAGCCATAGCTCCCCTTCCCACCATGGCTTTCCTGAGCTGGATGCAGATGTCTGGGGGATGGTGTGTGCATGTATGGGTGAGAGTACTGCAAATCACTGCCCTGAAACCAAGCACAGGTCTGCAGCTGAGATCTGGGAGCTGCTGTTTAAGGATGAAGGCTCCCTGGAACGACCTGGAAAGCTGTTCCTCTCCATTCACCCTGTGGGTACTGTCATGTGAGGCTGTTACTTCGCTGTCAGGATGACTGACTGATCACTAACAATGTTTGATTCTTTACAAGTCAATACGGATTATAGCCTTTGCTCTTAATCCAGTCCCAACTCGCTCTGTTTTCTTTCCACCTCATCCATAGTGGCATCAACACTGATGTGGGTCTGGGAAGGAAATAATTTTTCTTGGAAAGATTTTGGCTAGTCCATGACAGCTTCTTGTGTTGCAGAGTTTTGTGTTTCTTGGTTAAAAGCATGCTCATCATTTGCTTTTTTTTTTCCTCCTTTTTTTCATGAGCCACGTTTGAATAAGGAAACACAAATATATAAAAAACAGCTGTTGAAATGTAATTAAAGAACAGACGGGGCCTTCTGCCAGGTCTTCTGAGAGAAATGAGAGCTTGCTCATTACTTGAACCCTCCTCTGTACCACGCCCTAGCGCTAGGATGCCTCGCTACTGAAAGCAATCTCTGCTTGCCTAGTGGGAATAGACAAAAGCAGATACACAGCGTGTGTTAGCGGCGCTCCTGTCATGTGACTAGCTTCAGTTTGATCAAAGGAGAAGTAAATTACATTTTCATTTATACTAAACAACAAGGCTGTTTTCTTCCAAAGCAAATATTTAGGAATCAGTTGCATAAAGGAAGCCATACAGTGCCCTCTCTGTGCTGTTTGGTATTTCACAGTGACTTCAGAGCTGCAGAGAGCAAAGCTGTTTTGAAACAGTGTGAAATGTCCCATGATATCTGGAGAAGTAAGGATGGCTGGCATTTTCCTATGCCACAAACCCCATTCTTGGGTGATTTACCATAGAAATGTTCCTTCACTTGAGGACAGCTCTTTCTTTGAATCTCGTATCTCTAGGAATTCTTTGGCTGAGAGCAGATAATTGTGTTGGACTACCAGGAGTGGACTCAGATACCCCCGCTAGGTATCTAGTCCCCTTTGAGATGCCTTAAGGAGTCCATGATGTCCACCTGGTGACAGCAGACACCCTAGGTGACTCATGGAGGACCATGCCACAGCGGAGCCATGCCAAGCAGCAACTGGAGGCCATCTGGAAAACCCCAGGGCATCTCAAATGGCATCAGATATCTATGCGTGGGCAACAGAATCAAGATCTTGGTGTCATTAGGAAATACTTGTTTAGGGACAGCTACCCCCGAGAGTAATTCATAACCCTGTCAGTCCTTGTAAGAAGAATGCAGGCTTCAGCATTTATTCAATTAGAGAGCACGTAGTCACTGCTAGCTACACATCACGGCCTGTTTATCAGAACAGAAACTTTTGCCTGCAGCTGAGGGATCAAGGGAATTAAGGCTGGTCTTAAGAAAGATCAGAACTTAATTTGCAGAATCATTGAAAAGAAATCTGAATGAATATGCCCGAACTACATGTTGTGAACGTAGAGGCAGAGTTCAGAAACTGTAGGGAGAAGACAGACTCATCCAAACCATGAAAGTGGCAGAGAACTTACATGAAACTTTTCTAAATATATCTCACAAGTTATCTGCAAAACAACTTTCTGCAAGAATCCCCAATCCTCTCTTGGTCAAAGCAAAACAACTGAGAGGGAAAGCCAGTGTTGCAACATTTCAAGATTGCTTTGCGTTTATAGGAGCACAACACAAAGTTTTATGTCTTGTATAATACACACATGTATATTTATCTATTGACAGATGCTGTACATTTCTCTCGTCTGCTGCACATCCAAAAGTCTTGGCTACTACAGTCAATGCACTAAACTTGAAAAGGCCAAGAAAATTTAAAAAACAAGGTGTTTTCTGGAAACAATAACCCCTCCAAAGAAACAGGGCTGAAATTCAAAATGAAGCAATCTGGAATTTTATTTCTGTTTAATGCTGTCTTCCAAGCTTACCTCTAATATTCCAGAGGGAACAGTTTTTCTCATGACTGATGGAAACTTAAGTCTCCTCATAGGAAGGGTTTCCCTTCCAGAAATTTAAAACTCAAAAAAAAAAAAAAAGTATCAGACAACACAACACTGTGCCAAAGAACAGAATTTTCCAAAGATTTGGATGGAATAATCACTTCATTTTACATGGCAGACAAAATCTCCACTGAAAAGAAAACACAAAGATGTGGAAAATGCAGAAACTGGACTTACAGGTTTAAGAGTCAATCAATGTTATATCTGCAGGGTTGGAAACCCAGAATTATCCATATGCTAATAACTGAAGGCTCAAAAATAGAGAGTGAAATGTGAATATGTCAGAAACTTTCAGCTTAAATGTAGCCAAAATGTTAAACAATACGACGTGGGTGTCATTAGAAAGATGTGAAGGTGAATTTTGCTGGGAAATGTTAACGGCCTACTCATGAGACCGCGTAGAGGTAATGTCATCCTTCCAACACCATTTTCAAAAGATACTTCAGAGGTAGCTTTTCCTTTTACTTAAAATCTTTACAATTAAATATAAAGAGTTAGATCCTTAGCTAGGACAAGTCAACGTGTTTCCATCCTAGCAGCTAACACCTGGCACAGCGTCATCCTGCCTCATTCGGGTGAAGGTAGGAAAGACCTTCAACTGCCTGTGAGTCACCAGGAAATCCAGATTTTATGTGCAGAGATCTGCCTCCAGGAGCAGCAGGAACACTATCCCTTACAGATTTTATTCTCCTAGGAAAAGGTATGTCACAAGCATAAAAGTGCTTTTGCACCAAGCCTAAATTTTGCTGCTTAGGCACCTTGTAATAGCCTTAACATGTATACACGTAGGGAGAATGACAACCTATTTCCCTAAGGCTGTGACTCTTGTATGAAAAGATACGCTGCAAAACGTCAGTCTGTCCCTCTCCAGTCTTCTCATGAAATGATTGCCTACAGCTGAGAGCTGGCAACTGCATAAAACCAAAAAATACCTTCCCAGCCCCGATTCTGCATTCACCAGTGTGAGAATGTGTTAATACTGATTTATTCAGAGCCACATACAAAACCTTTCTCTTACAGAGTGAATTCTCAGTAAATCTTTAAGTGTTCTGCAAACAAGGCAAGTATCATTATCTCTACTTTACACATGGGAAACGGAGTTATAGGAAGGGGGATCTTATTTGCTCAAAGTCATCCACCGATTGATTAAAACCAGACTATCTGTGAATATGTGCTATTCAACAGTAGCAGAACTTGATCCTTTGGAGCATGTTTTCAGGAACGTGACTTACACAGGCAGAAAAGAAAATCATTATGGGCTCGCTCCTGCGAGGTGTTGAGCTCTCTGACTCCAGCCCTCAACAGTGCTTAAGCACAAGCCTGACTTTAAGAAAGTGAGTCGTCCCGTGGACTTCTGTGAGATATAATAACGTGCTGAAAGTTAAACATGTGTTTAAACATGTGCTTTTGCAGGACTGAGCCCTTTATGAGTCACCAATGCACTGCTACATGTTCTGCAGATTGAGATAAACCCACTACAAACCACGGCAAGCTCACTGATGGATGCATGGGCTGGAGGGATTCTCGCGATCGCTGAACAAATAAACAAATCCAAAATGGCAGGACGTTAAGCTGCACACAGCAGAGTTCAACTCAGAGACTACTTCAGCGTACCAAATAAAAATAATTTCAAAGCATGATTGCAGCCTGCCTTGTCAAATGCAGTGAGACCCGAAACCACAAGGAAGAGCAAGAATTAAGAAGGTATTAAGAAAGCAAGTATAGTCTGCTCTTTCTGAGGGCTTGGAACTCCCGTTTGTTTGTGCCAGAGACACAGGGCTTAAATTAGGTTTCTTCCGGCACAGATGTGCTAGGAGGGGGAGAAGGAGGCAGGAAACTCAGCCTCTCCAGCATATTTATTTAGACCAGACATCATCTACCCTCTGGACAAGATTTGGAGAGCTAGGTGAGGACAAAGAGCAACGCCAGCAGAATTAATGCCCACAGATGGGTGGCTGCACAGCCCAGAGCCTGCAGGACCTGGCCCTTTCGGGCAGCCCCACTGCTCAGCTGCGGCAGGGAGGACCCCGTCGGTGACCACCGGCTTGGCACCAGCCCCTGGAGGGGATGCCTTTGGGGGAGCTGAGGTCCCCTTCGCCACTGTGACCACGTGCTCTGCAAAGCCCCGGCCAGCTCGACGCAATCTGCTCCCGAGCACGGCACAAGTCACAGAGGGTACCAAACTGGAACTGTATGGGATCTGCTAACCATTGACCCCAACACCCAAAATAAAATGTCCCCCTCCTGCCGCTTGCTGTCCCTCTTTCCCCCAGCCCAGAGGAGGGCTGCCGGAGGGAGTGGGTCCTGCAGTGCAGCCCCAGGCCAACGCATCTGGGCCCCGGCAAATGCATTGCCAACAGCACCAGCCGGGACCCCTGGCTGGGCGGAATTATGCTCTAATCGAGCACAGACAACGCTTTTGCACATTAATGGCACTCGGGCAGCAAGTGCTGACACCATTATTAGCATGCATAATTCTTCCCAGTGTGGTTGTTGCCATTCATTTAGTTTTATTTTCTCTCGTGACTGACTGACTGCTTAAATGCCCTTAACGAGGCTCACATGTGATGCAGCCCGGGTAGGGAGGATTCAGGATTCAGTTTGGTCACTCATCCCGATGTTGTGGAGCAACATTTAAACCGGGGGTAGCTAGCGTCTTAAATTTTGTATATCCCATAGCATGAGGCTAAGATACATGGACAGAATAAAACTACTCTGATTAGCAGGGAAGGAAATGCGTACTTCTACGCTACCGATTAGTCTTTTCTACGAAGAGTGTGTGTCGAAACGATGTTGATGTCGGCTACCAGCTGGCAGGGCGTGCTGAGCCTCAGATTTCGGGTAGAAAAGGCCTGGCTGTGGAGGACCCTTTTGGCCAGCTTGCTGCAAGGCAGCCACAATGCAGTCATAGAAAGGAGGAGGAAAAAATGCAGGAAGAGAAGAAAAAGCCTAAAGAGAGGAAAAATTTACAGGCGTAGCTTTGTACCAACAGAGTTTATTTGCTCTGCTACCTTGTAAGTACAAGCAAGCTCTGTGCAGGAGTCCGCTCCAGCCCATGGAAAGACTCCTTCAGGGCACCACATCCAGAGGGAGAGGCTGGAAAGCCAGCGTAGGCTTATCACAGCCCGCACCAGGGAGATGGGAAAACCAGGACTGGCCCAAACACATCAGTGGCCATATCACGGGTGCGTGGACTCCTTTCTCCTCCTGCCCCCAGCACTGTCCCCGGCATGCAGAGAAGGAGCTTGCAACTGGTAGCAAATGATGTGTGTGAAGTCCCCAGACCAGCTGCCTTGTGCCCCGTTGCCTTTTGCTCTGTTGGTGCCCAGGGGCACAGGAGGTGGGATCAGCACTCCCGGGCGGGAAAAATGCCATTCTGCTGGTGGGAGAAGTGGGAGAAATGTAGAGGTGTCCTCCAGGTGCAGCCAGTGCTGCTCCGTCCCCTGTCAGGGACAGTGCTGGGAGACACACGGGGCGTGAGGAGATATACTGCAACCGACCACCCCGTGACAAGGGGCTGCAGCTGCTCAGCCAACCCCACAAGCTGTCGAATATCACAGCCGTTTCAAAAAATAAAATAAAAACAAATCTCAAAACCTGTAAAACCCTGGATTACTTTTAGGATAGTCACAGGTAAGGCAGACTGAAGGCAGTGAAAACAAGTGAGTTGAGGCGGTGGTAGATGACGGGTGATTCCTTTGTGCTGGGAATAACCTGCAGTAAGCTGCAAGCTACTTGCCATATTTTTGGCTGGTCAAGCGTGTTTAGGAGGGATGCAATTATTCCTACAGAATTAACATTTTCTGACGTGCAGCGTCTACAGCAGGTAAACCAGGCTCAATGGCAGAGGTCCCACAGCATTTGCCCTACCGCCCCACTACAGCAAAGCAACCCTGCCTGCTGCTCCTGGCCTTCGTGGGGCTTTGAACTCCAATCATTGCCAGACTGGCAAATTTTGTTTAGTCCAGGCTGGCTGTCCCGCAGGCTCCTCGCTGAGGGAGGGCCAGGCCAGGCACAGTCAGGTCTTTGTTCAGTGAACCGCCGCTTAAAGATTGAATTAAATCCCGTTTAGTCTGCTCCGTGGCCGCAGCCCGTGTCCCTACCGTTTCAGACGGCAGGGGCAGGGAAGGCTGGCATGCCAGATGGCAGCCCTGCGACCTGCCGGCTGGCTTAGCTGCTCCCAAGGTTGTCCTGCTGTGAGCTCACCAAAGGAAAGAGCAAAGGACAGTAGAAAACCCCACCCCAAAACAGCGACACTGAAACAAACCCTCATCTAAAACTTCTGTTAAAGCTTGGGAATATGGGAGCTGCAGAGAGAGGGGACGGGGGGAAAAGCTGGAGGTTGAGGTTGCTGTGATTTAGTTCATGGGTTTTGAGGTTATCCTTCCAGAAAAGGAGTGCTAGCAGCCAACACCGAGCACCTCTGCTCTCACCGGTCCCACTGCCACCCTGCCGGGCTGCGCGACGTGGTGCTGCTCAGACAACACCCCCTGTGCCGCAATCCCTCTCCGTGTTTCACCGGGGAGTTGTAAATGCCGCACTTTGTCAGGCCGATGAGCTAGAAGGCGCTGATTTGATGTCATAGGAATGTGCTTTGGATACAGATCAATATAAATGTTTATTTCTGGATGTGGGAGCTCAGGTTAGGAGCTGACTCTTTCCAAAAAAATACTGAGTTCTGACTTCCAGCCTGGCGGGTGCATCGCCGGCTGGGTGGGGGATTGCCTTTGGAAACTCCCACACCGGAGGAGGGAATCCCCACTCCCTTTCTTCGAAAGAGGTGATTCTAAAAAAGATTTGGGGACCCAGTTCAGCTGAGAATGTGTCGCGCTAACAGCGAGCTGAAAATCGCTGTTGAACCCTCCCCTTGAAACAAATCAAAACCAAACCAAAGTGAGGAGTGCTTGCACTCTAACACATGCTGCAACCACTGTTCCCGTTTGCTTATAAAACTATGGCTTTTTGCTAGAATTTTGCTCTTGATTTAATCTTCCCACCACACTTGGGATTTTTGCTTTCCAACTTGTTAGGGTCTTGCTGGTCTCAAGTCTCTACCAGAGCCTGTGGAAGAGTCTCTTGCACGAGCCCTAGTTGAAGACCGTCTTTCTGGGTCATTTCTTGCTGCCTTTAAAACTGGCACTGGCTGCCACCGTTAAATGCTACTTGACAGATTACACTGCATTTTCCATGCTAGCTAAGAGAAAAAACCATAACCGCAGTCTTTAGGAGACTTTTCTACTCTGGGTTTCCTAGAGAATGAGTAGGTAGCACTCTAGTTAGGCATTTCATTTCAGAAACCAGTATTTTGTGTGGAGTTTCAGTGAGATCCATGCCCAGTACCCACTCAAACCATGAGCTCAGCGTCAGGCTTGTAAAGGACCGCTTATTAAAGACAATGTCAGGGAATAACTGAAATGTGAATTATGTCTGATTCCTGAACAGACTCCACGAACTGCAGCTCAGCAGCTCCTGAGAGCAGCACAGCGAGATGCTGGGTGGGAGATCCACCTTCAGACATGTGAGAGGGGGAATATCCTTCAGGGACCACTGGGGCAGCTTTCTGGTGTTGAACTAAGACCAGATTTCAGTCTGACTGGCATGCAATCTTATGGGAGAGCAATAGAGAAGAGGGAAGAAACAACCACTTCACAGAAGGTTTAGGGCTTGTTTGCATAATACAATAGTTTAATAATAATAAAGCGTGGCTCTACATCAGCACGGCCATTCAGGTTTTTTTCTCCAAACCTAGGTCAGCTGGTGAGGTTCCTGCTCTAGTGCTTGGATGTGGAAAGTAAAGCTTTTTGGACAATAAATGACTGCCTCACAAGGAACACAGTGTGCAGTACATGTGCAGGCACTCGAACAAAAATGCAAATACAACTCTGCAGTCTCCAGCTATTCCGGTCTGAAATAATTGCCAGCAAATAACTCAATTTAGTGAAAACAAAAAAGACGCTGCTGCTCAAGAAATTCTCTTAACAAGTTGTTTGCAAAATCACTTGATTTTTGGCATAACTAAGGAAAACATCTACACGACCCATATGCAGACAGACCCCGTTCCTCTGCCACTGCTTGGGGCACCCTGGACATGAACCTGCTCCAGCCCGGAAGGGTTTAAGAGGCATCCTCAGCCCCTTGGTGGGACATACAGCCCCAGGCCAGTCAACATGGACCTATGACTCCCCCGGCCAGAGCTGACTTCAGCCAGCTGAGAGCAGGGAAAAGCCAACGTGGGGCTGTGCAGTGGCAGGTCTGAGCAGGGCACTGCAAGCCAACAGTCAAGAGCTTCGTTCGCCAAAGAGCTTGGGAGTAACCTTTCGTTTGGGATAAATGTGAAGACAGCAGTCAATTCCTTTAGGGTTGAAATAAGAGGAGCCCAAAGCCAACAGAGGAGGAACTATGGGAGACAGAGCGATAGCATGGTGCCGCAAAGCAAAAACCTGTGAGAGCTTTAAACACCGGTTGGGCTGAGAGAGGCTTGGAGCCACCATCAAAGAAACCATCGTCTGTTTGATTCTTGCTGCATTCAGGGAAACAAGGCTCCGCACGGTGTTTGTAAACAAACAGGATTACAGCAAACAAATATCTGGCTCCAACACCAGCATCTACTCTTAGCAGAAACCCCCTCAAGGCCGCCGACTGCCATCCTTCCCACTCAGTTCAGAAAGAAGGAAAGGTGTTGCATCTTTGCACCACCAATGTCAGCTCAGTCGTGCTCAGCAAGAGCGATCCTCAGCAGGTGAAGCACCATGAGGGCCAAGGCCCTTCTCAAAAGAGAAGCCACAGAACTGCCTTTACATCACTCCACTTACCGAACACCAAAACCTCCCGCAGAGTCTTCTCTCAATCTGTAAAGCTGCATTAAAATGTTGAGCAGAGATATCCAGAAGGGAGCCTGCTTCCCGACCAAGAAACTCAATATCTCCATCCCACACATGCCACTGCCCCTACACGCTTCTCTGCTCACAGCAAGACTGGCCAAGTAGGCAGGCTCGCTTATAAATCAGGACGTCCAGCAGCTGTCAGAGACAGGAATCCTTCACTGAAAGCCTTCTCCTGCCAGCGTTTAATTCAGGAAGCAGCCAGTCTGAGCATTTCACCTCTCTCTAGCTGCTAGGATATCATGTAAGGACAGAGGTAGCAGCTAAGGGAGAGGGCTTTAGCTTGTAAAGGCACAGCAAACCCCTTCAACTTGACCTGGAAAGCAAGTGGAACTTCAGCCAAAAGCTTGTTCTGATGTACCTGGGTAAAAGCTGAGTAAATTCCACTAATTTCCTATAACAAAGGAGGGTGCATCCAAAAGCCTTTTAACCATTTTCAAAAGTGTTAAGAAAGCTTTATCTACTCTCATTAAGCATTACAGTTTTTTTTTATTTTTATAAATACAAAGAAAATTCAGAACATCTGGAGTCTAAAATAATTATTTAACGCAGACTGTTTTGGGTATGAAATCCATAAGCTTTGCAAAATTCGCCCTGTACTACTCACTGGGATGGACTGATCAAGGAAATCCAGATGACTCAGACTTCTTCCTTTCCTTCAAAAGAAATGGCTGGCCACAAAAAATCTTCTGTTTTCTACGGACAGGCACAATTGGTTGGTCAGTCTCCCTGGTAGACAGGAGGCTATTAATATATACACTGTAGTCACCCTGTTAATGAGCTTGCACTAATGGAAATGCATTTTGGGTCTGGTTTATGAGATCATATCACAAAGTGCAAGGGTAAACTGGAAAGCACCAAAAAATTGTAGATCACTACACGATTATCTTTCCTTATAAACCTCTGCCATTGGCTTGCTTTAAGTATGTCTCAGACTTTGTATGAGAACTTCAATGTAATCAAGAACGTGCACTTACAGCGCACAAGTTATTTCAGACTAATTACTTCTTGTGGATAGTCTCAGTGGACATCAGGGCAAGGTAGCTTGCTTCACTTTCAAAATGCGGTGTAAATTCATTCCTTAGTTACCCCTCTGATATTTCCTCTGCAAACAGGATTTGGCATGGGGGGAGAGGGGCTAAAGCTATTACAGGATAAGAGAATGAATAAAACAACTAGGCAGTTTCCAGGTCAGCACTGCTATCTCATACCTATATTACTGGATAAAATACGGTAATTTCAGACCGCACTTCGTAGCAAATGGCTGACTCCTCAAATAGCTATCATCGCAATCATCTCAACATGCACATAAAAATAAATTTGAGTTTATGCTGTAACTCTTCCTATTACAATGTCAAAGCTAAAAGAACGGCCACCAGCCGACTATGGAAATAATTAAAAAAAATTTAGGGCGAAAATACATAGTTTCTAGAGTGGTGTGGTTAATTGCTATAGTCCACCACACTTAATTATATAGATATGGCTAACTGACTAGACATTTTTCTAGTGTGTTGATTAATTGATGGTAAATCCATTCCTTTTTTCCTAGGGTTTCCTAAAATTAGAATCTTAAAAATGAGAATGCCTATTTATGAGAATTCAGATAATACTACTTTTGGATTGGTTGTACATATATTTCATTGCTAGAAATGCCGACATCTTATAATTAGTTCTGAACTTCCTTTGATTTAAAAAATCCTACAATTCCCACCACGCAACAAAAGTTTTGTTTTGTTCTGTAACATTTAAAAAATAGCAAGTGCAGAGAAAAGGTTTTCTAACTGTGTGAATGAGCCTATCGCACTAAGCTGATTTACAAGCTGATCGTACTGTTTGCACAATTCTGGACGGGGAGCGCTGGCCAGGGTTTAAGGTGGAGTTGCTGAGCACCGTGCAGAGCCCGTGTCCTTCAACACAGGCTGTTCTCATGGCAGGTCCAGACCTCCCGATGTGGGAAGCGCTGGGGAGCTCACGGGCAATCCCAGTCTCGTGACAACTCCAGCCCAGTTCTGGAGGCCCAAGAATTGTGTTCATTTCAGATACGCATTTTGGCAGACATGGATGACAGCATGCTGACAGCTCACTCTTCATCTGCCGGTGATGCTCCTGTTGATGGCAGCTGCTCTATGAAAGCAGGGGAAAAAAGTATCCAAATAAGATGCTCTCTAGGACTGTTGGCACTGAACGGGACACATTTCCAATGTCACTTCTTTGTTTGTAAAACAAACTGCCCGAATTATAGCCAAAGTTGCATGCTGACAGCAATTCTGCAATTCCGAAGGGCACTAATCCAAAAGATAGTAGCCAGTAACGAGGGGACAAAAGTCAGAAAGCCAAGCAGTGGACAGAGATAGGTTTCCTGGAAGCACGCTTACAGAAACTGGCAAGTTTTTGCTGCCCAGCTATACTCCTCAGGGTTTAGCACTCCAACTCTATCTCCTTGGAGTAGTGGAAGTGAGTCAATTATGAAGTGATTGAGATAATTAAGTACTTTCCTAGAACTAAGGAGGAACGTCAGCCTGTGGAATCCCATGCATTTCGCCTGCAGGGCAGAAAAGGTAGATAAGATTAGAGAGAAAGAAGGTGGACCGATCTTCAAGGGTTTTGTGCCCTTGCCAAAGTTTCCTTTTTTTAAAAGCCAGGGGAAAGCACTGGTAAAAATCCTTATGATCATCCTATTCAAATCCTGTTTTCCCGCCTTTCGTAGTTTTCCCAGTTGAAAGAACAATTACGCATGTAACCTATCAAGGAGCACCATAGGCTCGGTTCAAACTCAGTAAAGACTCCTGTGACCCCCCCGTGGGGTAGGGCTCTCTCTCTGAGAGAGCAAGATGGTAGCCCAGGACAACAGAGCATGGCAACTAAATGGTCAGCAATCCTAATCTACTGGTCTCAGATTCCCCAGTCATGCTGTTATAGAGCAATTTGTCCGGGTGCAAAGCATAGGGTGGGATACGTCTCACCTAATTTTAGCTTTGTCTTGTCTAAGCCAGTCTAAACTATGCTCCCTTTATAGTCAGCGGAGGTTAGAAAGGCACTGCCAGAGGGTGATTCAACCTACTTATCTTAGAGACTTTTCTTGTGATGAGAACAAACCCTATATGGAGGTGCTTCTCTCCCTCTCTCTCCCCCCATTAACTAGAGAAGAGAGAACAGACTAACTTGAGCTAGATAGTTAGGTGAGATCAGCCTCATCCCACACTTCTTGTTACTTTACAAGTCTCCCAGAGCAGCAGTCACCTTTTCCTGTGCATTTTTTTGGAACTTGCAGTCTTCTGGCATGCAGATCCGGAGCGCAACTTCCAGACATGCAGGACTGACATAAATCTGAAATAGTTATTATCCTATCATACATGCAAAGTTTTTTTCAACAGCTGTACAAACTGATCTAACAGCATTAGTGTAATGACTAGAAGACATTTGTTTTCTGACCTTCTTTTTCTAAGGCTTAACTTCATTATAGTGATTATGGCTACCAGTAAAACAATAACATAACCTCTCAATCAGTAGACAATGTAATAAATTCCCCTAAAACTTCCAAAACAATTGCACAAGGCTTTAGATATGAACCCTCCACTAGAGTCAAAAGGAACTGCATGGCTAATGCTCCACACGCTTCTTTGGAAATGTGTGTCCTAATTATTTTTCCAGTCTGCAAAAGCAGTTACTGCACCCCAGTTTAATATTAAGAAGAGCGAAATGTCAGCGGGCTGAGGTGTATCCTAGGTTATGCACACAATGCCAAAATGGCTGCGAGATAGATATCTAATTCAGGGAATATATACATATATCCCATTTTAGACCTTTTGGAGCAGTGAGACAGCTGGTAGTGAAATCACTGGTACACATGCAAGTGAGTCAGAGAGGAGAAAGGGTAATGGGAGACTCCCACAAGTGGGAAACTCAGTGGATCTAGACATAACTATGCCAAACCAATTTACAATTGCACATAGTTAAGCCATGATTTGCACTTTGATGATGAGTGAACAAGAAGGGAAAGAGCTGCCTGTAAGACATGACTCATCCATTTCTTTTTCTTGAAAAAAAAAGAAAAGAAAAGAAAAAAAAAACCCACCCTTGTGAAAGAGTGCTGCTGCATGACATCACTCATGGTAGGAAAACATTTCTTGTAAGTTCCAGGGCCACGGCTCTGCCGTTAGCTGCACCCAAAGCAGCATGGCCAGCTCCGGAGGGCAACTGGTGGATGCTGAACTCCAGGCACATCCTATTTATGGGACATAGAAGGACGTGGAAATAACGGACGGCCTAATTTGGTATGTTAACATACCTGAGAAGAAATCAAACTTTTCTCTTTTTTTTTGACACGTGTGGAAAGAATGTCCTAAAGTGTTCAGGAAATCCTCCCCAGCTTTGCTTCGGACAATGTTTCCATGCTAAATTATCTGAGAACCTTGGAAAAGCGATTGCAAAGGGAAAAGCACATCTTCCTCCTGAAAGCACAAGCAGTGTTGCAGAGAGTAACTGCAAAGCCAGAAGAGATGTCCTGCACTGAAACAGAGGAACTGACAAGTTCATCTTGAAATACCATAAGGGGCTGCACTTACTTAACCAAGCATTTAGGGACAGGCTCGTAAATACAGCCGAAATTAAAAAACCAAAAAAAAGTCTTTGGGACAGTTTCCTAAACGCCTTTGCAAACTCAGGCTTTAAGCGCCAGCAAATTCAGCTGGGCCATTGCAGGCTGTTGCCGCTCCTTGCTTCGGGGCTTTCTGAACTGGGGGTTTCTCCAGGTCCTATCGCTGGAGGTGGGCACGCGCGCTATGGCCCATTACACGCCAGACTAGGGCCACCTGGGGAAATGCCTGCTTTCCAGCAGGAGCCGGTGGCCCGCCGCCGGCATGGGGCATCCCGTGGGGCATCCCATCCCTTGCAGGGTGGCAGCCTCTCCCCCGGCCCGGGGCTGCCCAGGCTCTTTGCTGGTGCTGCACGGCAGAGGGCAGGAGGTGACCACGCACGGCCCCGGGGCTGGGGCTGCCGCCCGCCTGGCCCCCTCCGGCTGCAGCGCGGATTTGCAAGGGAGGCAGGCTGCACCTGCCCGCACCTTTACCTCCTGCAGCCTGGACCCAGCTCGTAAAAACCAGACTCGTAACCGATTCAGGCTGCAGGGGTGAGCCAGGTCACCAGCTCTGTCCTCTCTACCACAGCAACCATAGGGCCTCCTGGGAACTAATCCCTTTTCCGGCTTTTTTCCCCAAACCTTCTCATCTTGAGTGCAAACTGCCAGAGAGCCACTGCTACGCCCCTGGGTTGAACACTGGGCAAGGCTAGGCATTCGCTCACAGGGGATGCCCCGGGTCCGTGCGAACAAGGCCAGCAGCGTGACCTTGTGATCGCCCTCCATACCCTAGGCCATACAGTAGATGGGATTTTCAGCATCAGTTGGGAGGAGTCTGGTGAAAACAGAGCAAACAGGGGGTCTGGTTTATCTACAGTCTTTTTCCATCCCCCAGCCTCATGGTGGTGGCCTTTTTCTTCTACAGGATTTTATGCTGTCAGACCGCACGGTAATGAGATCTTTTTAGCAGGGGTAATTTCAGCTGGAAACTAAAATTAATTTTATGACAGGTCCACATCCGTGTGTATAGTCTATTCTTCTCTAAATGTGCTCTCCCTTGCCAAAGAGTGGTGTACTGTATTCAAGAAAGTAAAATGAAACCCCTTACAGTATGGTTGGGATTTCTATTTCCAGGCACAAAACCAAGGCAAGCCGCACTTGACACTTGATACGCTGACACTGTAGGTACTCTAAGAGATGTGTGTATAATCAGAGCAGACCTGCTGGCTAATCACTGTGGACTAAAAGGGAGGAGAGTATGGGGTGGTGGTGAAAGGGTAAGAGGGAGGTCAGGAAGGACCATGGGCCGGACACCCAGCAAGGTACACCACGGTGTAACAGGCACATGGCTGGGCAGGCCTAGAGCCATCCTTGCTGGGGAACCAGCTGCAAGACTTAAAGATTCCCTTGTGCCATGGGACACACACCAGAGCACGAGGCAGCACAAAGGACAATATTTCAGGTGCTGCTTTGGAGCATCCTCCGTGGACTAAATTCTTGCCACAATCGCAAGGAGAATGCATGGGACATACCTGAAATCAGAATGAGGTGGTGGGTTACTCCTATATCATAGAGACACTCTCTCCCCCACATCTCCTTGGAGTTTAATTATGCTGACCAGCAAAGAATTACAGCCAAGACCAAAGACCAAATCTGCTTCAGAAAATACAGATAAGTCAGAGGTGTAAGAAAGTTGCTCTAGGGTTGTTTTTTGGGTTTGTTTGGTTTTTTTTTTTAATTAAAGATGGAGCCTCTGGGTTCATTCTGGCAATTTTTTTCTTCTTATCTTAAATATTTTCCATCAGCTGGCTTGGAAGCTCCCATGTTAGTATGAATGTTTGTGGTGTTGGCACAAGTTGCAGTAAGAAATCATCAACAATGGCACCAAAGCTTTAATATAAAGCAGCATTTTTGTGGCTGTGTGAATTTATTGCTTGTGAAGGGTGACTCACTGATAGCTGTGGAGACTAAGATCCTCGATTAGTCTATAAAAGAGAGAAAGCAAACAATTCTCCCACTCACCATTCCCCACAATGCATCTCCTTTCACCAGGACCAGCTTCAGAGGTTAAGAGGAGACACTGCAGAACACGCAGGCAGCCCAGTCTCCGCTGGGACTGCCAGCAAACAAATTCACAATTAGGATGTGAAGGAGCCCACTCGTTCCACAAAGGAGCTCCCCGATCTAGCAGACAGTTTGTGGCACTCGGTCATTCCTAAAACATTTGCTGGATTGGGCTTGGGTGCCTTATGCCATTCACACTGGAGCCGTGATGGCTTCTCCTTCTTGTCCAGTGTGGGCTCTCTATTTATTTGGGCATGGCTGCTGGACAGACAGGTAGCAATCACCTTCTGTCTGTTGTTGAAAAGCCTCCGGGAGAGTGAGCCAGATTAACGTACTGGGATGTTTTGCTTGGTTATATTACTACGTGCACAAGCAAATGTGCGAGGGCTTGCGCATTTGCAGCAGCAGCTAATTCCATCAGTCTCTCAGGGAATTACATCTTTATTTTTAAGCGCACTGCAGGCTTACGGTAAAGTACTCTGCTGTTGGGCTTCCTCGGATGCAAACCCACTATTATTGTCATGTAGGTCCCATTTCTGCACATCACCAGATCTTTCCCTTCGCCCGCTTCATGTAAAGACGCAAGCTCACAGGGGCAGGATCTGTACCTTTCAACTGACTCTCACAGGACATTACAAATCTCCCTGGAAATCTGCCACAAACTGTAGTTTATTTTTAAAGGTTTTACTTTTTGTCTTAAGAGCAACAGCTTGTCTGCAGTCCTGGAAACACCATTAGGGGTCTGTGTGACTCAATTTATGACTCAGGAAACTGCTTATTCTGTCTTTCAAAGCACCACATTTTTAGTTCCAGACTTCAGTCAAATTGAAGTCAGATCAAACTGATTTTTTTCCCCCTCTCTGAGTAATTTAATTAGTCTGCACATCTGAAAAAAAAAAAAAAAGGAAGAAAATAAAATAAATCCTCACATTTTACAATAAATACCCACTGGGTTACTTACTGGACACTGAGGTAACACGGTTATTATCCCATGTCTCACCTCTAAAAGGCAGTTCCTCTTCACACTGCTTATCTGGTACCTGTGGGCATTTTTGGGGTGCATGTGTCCACAAATATGTTGTGCAGCTGTGTCCTGACATCATGCTCAGAAGTCCTGCCGTGACACTGGCAACACCTGCTGGAACGAAGCTACTGCACAGCCTCAGCACTTCTAGCTGCGTAAATCCTTCCCTAGACCAGACTAGACAACACAGCGAACTTGCTTTGGTACAAGAAACATGTCATTGCACAACCTCCAGTTCGTAAAGCAGCTCGAAAAATGTGGTTTTGTTTTAGCAGGTTACTCTCCCTCCCCTCGACCCACATTCTCTCTTCAACACAGCTGAACTAGCTGAACTAGTTGAATACAACTTTGTAGCTTTTGTCTTTCTGTTTCTGCCTAAGACAATTTCCACAACGTTAAGCTCTTGAAACAGAATACTCCTCTCAAGCTGAAGATATCCAAAGTTAAAATCCTGATTTTACTGCCTGTTCCAGCTTGGGCTTTGCACTGAGACTCTCACCAGCTACCAGGAGGACCTCTTTTCTCTTGCGGGTGCAAAGGCAGAACCGTTTCTCGTGCTCTGTGCCCTCCTCGGTCCGCTTCCGTGCTCTTGCAAACAAACAAACAAACAAACAAAACCCCCAGAAAAACAAAAGCCCATTTGTTCACCTAGTGATTTAGGATTCCAGAAACCCCCTATCAGTTCTAGGATGTAAAGTCCTCAGCCTCCTCCACGTCCCTCTGCAAGGGGCTGCTGCCTCCGTGCCAGGGCTAGGGAGATGTGCAAGGACCAGGAGCCGCAGCCGGCCGATTTCTACGACAGTCAGCGCTGGCACGAGTTGAGGCAGGCAGCCGGGGCGGTTATGCCATAGCACGAAGCCATAGACAGCCAGCAGTGCATTTACCCAAACCACAGGCACGTGAGCGTGCACTCTGTGAAAGGAGGACCTCGCTCTTCCCTCGGAGCAGGGGAGCTCAGCAAGGACCTGCTGATAAGCTCGCTCTGCTCGGCACACATTCTGCTACACGGCGATTTGCAAAAGCCTATGTGAAGTCTTTACACAGGTCCCTTGAGTCTTTCCAGCAGTTCCTTGGAGGGGACCCAGAGAGCTGTAGCTCCCCTGGCAGCGCCCGCCTCTCGGAGAGGAGCAAGCTTGGGGCTGTACGATCTGGCTGCAGCTCTGTGTCTCTAGGCAGTCCTCTCCCTTCCTACCCCATGGCCATTGGGCTTTGTCTGTCACCAGCACTGGAAAACTGGGCCTGAGAGTCTAATTTAAGATGGGGGTAGAGGGGTGTAGCTGCTTTCCTTGCTATGTAATAGCAATATGTAAAGATAATAAATGCACACAAATTCTAATATATTACATATGAAATTAAATTAACTGCTGACTGTTGAAAAGCTTGCACCATTCTTGAGTGGCAAAGCCATCGATTGAGGTCACCTCCACCCAATACCAATAACACCTTTATACCACACCGACATGCTTTCCGCACATAACACACAAGTTGATCCTTTAAAACTACTGGTTTTAGAACCACCCCTAAGCAAGATTTCCCCCTCCCCCTTTCAGTTCAGACAGCTTCTCCCTCTCTCTTTTTTTGTTAAACCAGAAATCTGCCAAGTACAGAAATGAAGGAAGAGAAACCTTTTCCTTTCTCCTCCCCCAAGCTAAAATATTTTAGAAACCTGTACAAGTGACCTAGACTAACTTTTTTATGGTACTAAAGCAGAGCGTGCAGTTTAGGGAAGGGATTAGGTGATGTGCTTGGGAGGACAGAGGACAGGGTGATGCTGTGACTGAAATGGTGAGGAATGAGAAACTTCATGGTAGGAAGGCAATTAAAAACAGGAGGTTGATGCACACCATAGGTCTGGAGTTGCTTCCCTTTGCCTGACTAAAGGAAAAGAAACTGTTGGAAGGAGAGGAAGTAAGACTGTGGTAGGGAAAGCCCTGGCTTTGCTCCATATTACTTTCTTACGATGATGCTGGAGAGGGTAACAGAGGGGTTTGGCTTTTGCTGGCTCTCCAACACTCGGTCACAGTCCTCAGCAGCTGGGAGCAGCCCAGGACCTACCATCGCACCCAAGTAATGCACCTGTGTTGCAAAAAGGAGTCACACTTTCCATCACCGAGGGGTGCCGATGCAAGCCCTGCCAGCTCTTCTGGCTGCTTCCCCCTGCTCCAACAACATTGCCTCTGTCTGGAATAGGCATTACGGGATGAAACCGAGGGGAAAGAAATTAAGCTGAATAGGAGGAAAATTTGCTACCATATAGCCTATTTAGACTGCAAACTTGTCTCCCAAGGGAAGTGGTAGGAAGCACCATAGCTTGAGTCATTTAAAACTACAGAGGACAAAACGATCAAGAAGGCAGAGTAGGAAACTATCTTGCATTGGCAGCAGGGGAGCTTGGATCACTGCAGATGATGCTAGTGCTGAGTTTCCAAGTGGCTATGAAAACATGACGAGGCCAAGAGGAAAACATCCACTCTGGGCTTTTAAAAACAGAGCAACTGAAGCCTCTTGATAATTCCCAGCGATTAATTTTTTTTCTGGCTAACCTTGCATATGCAGACTGCTGCCTACACCTCAGCTGCTCATTGGAAAACCAAACAAAAACACAAGTGCGAAAAACCGAGCTGTACACTTAATTCCTGACAAGGCAGGAGTCATCCAGCCATTGAGTCAGGGTTTGCAAAAAAGTATTTTCCAGGTCTTGTGCATGAGTCTGCAGCCCTGGCCTCCAGAGGACAGACCCCGTATCACCGCCTGCTCTGCTGCTCTTCTCAACAGCACCTGGGTCCCAGTAATGCTTTGTGTCACTGAGGGAAGGTTTGGGATCCACTTAAAAGTTTCATTCAAGACCAAGCATTTTTTTTTTTTTACTTTGGTGGAAAGAAATAAATATGATATTAAACTGTATATAAAATACATGGATTTTCGTTACAGTTTTGGTTAACCTGAAATGGAATTAAAAAGAAGAGTTGGACTTGATCACTTATGCTGTGTTTTCAGAGAGCCCTCATCATGCAGTTTGGCTTTAACTCTCTGCTTCACGCGAACTTCCTGTATGACTTTGCACAAGATGGTTATTCCCTCTGTCTCACTTCCCCTTCAGCGAAATAGGAGGTGGCGGGTCCCCAGTTGCCACTCTTTGTGTGTCCATCTTGCTTGAGGTTACCAGCACTGTGAGATAAGGCCTGCATTATAGCCCTTTTAAACACTTTCAAGTTGCATAGGGGACAGTCTCTTAAGCTCATCGGTCCCCGTCTCCAAAGCAGCTGGGAGAAGAGGAGTGAATCCCCTTGCACAGAAATAAGCGGATCATGGGCTGTTTCTCACCGTGCTCCAGCATCCACCTCCACCATGTCTCTGCTAGAGCTCTCGCCCACAGACCCAGCTGCCAAAGCCACAAGCCTTGCCATAGCCTTTGCAATCCCTGCTCCTCCTGGACTCCACCTTTTCCTCAGCATCCCCTTGGAGACCCAGCACAGACTCGCTCCATCTATCCCAGTACCTGTTCTTGACAAACTAATAACATAATTAGAGTATACTCTAAATAGCAAGTGAGCACATGCTGTTAAACCAAATGAACAGGCTCTAGTGATTATGGCATGATAATTAATGGTTTTGAACAGGACAGGCTTAGAGGGCAAGATGAAATTTCACTGTCGTAGGACATCAAACAGACGTGTACGTAAAAAGAGCCACTGGTCCAAAAAAAAAAAAATCTCATGATGGTAATGGAGAGAGGCAGATGCATGGCTCTCAGAAGGAAAGTTGGTCGTGTGTGCATTGAATAACAGGCAATTATCGGTGGTTTTACTGTTTGCCCTAAAGAATGTAGAAGAGCGTCAAATGGAAACTTGATCTACTGGAAGGAAAACAGTACGGGATCTTTAACCCTATGCCAGTTTGGCTGACCAGGGTCCAATTTGTTTCCACAGTTAAGTTTGTTGTGAAAAGTCAAAGAAAGTTTTGCTAATCCACCTCCGTGCTTGCGCAGTTACCTAATGCAGACCCATTTTGACCGGTCAGAAACTCAAGGGAGAAACACCGGGGCTGAGGTACCAGTGAGGAAGCATCTGCACATCCCTGCTCTCAAAACTGCTGTCCCTGGCAGGACTTGTCCCCGTGCTAGGGAACAACACGCCCCGGCCTGGCCAGGAGAAAGCACGGGAGCATTTTCCAGACAGACCTTTCCACCTCTTCTGGTGGGTCCCACACCGACACAGCTTTGTTACCCAACAGCCTGTGCAAAAAAACCATCCTTTGGCCTCGAGCCGTGAGATGTGAAGTTATTTGCCATATCTGGCAGCTGTGCTCTCTACCCTAGAGGAAGACCAAGGTATGAAAGCCACGATTATTCATGTTTAAGCATTGGCCTGTGAAATAAATGTAAAGTGTGTTTACCATGAATTGTTACAACAAATAAAATATTTAAAGAAACATATTTCTCAGCCAAGCGATTTTGTTGTTCCCTTTGGTATTTACTGTACTAACTTTTGAAGTTCAGATTAATATTTATATTCAAGCTATGAGCACAAATAGAAATAAATCCATCTTTTTCTATGTTTTCTACAAAATATGGTGCCATTATGCTGACCCTATCTGTGGCCAGAGTTATCATTCCTTTTAAAGTTACCAGGTGCTCAGTGATGGGAATTACAGACTGAAATGGTGCCTCTACTAAAAGCTCCAAGGAGAACATGTACTGGGATTCATTTGCTTCTAACCTCAGGCAAACCATTTTCATTGGGATGTTTTAGTAATCTTTCCTTGAAACTTTTCCCCCTTCTTGTTAGTGCAATCGGTAGAGTAGATTTTTTTTTTTTAAACATACTTCAAGTGATTTAAATTGGGTGTATCCTTTCACTGAAGAACAACTGATTTTAGGGGGATTACAAGTGGTCAAAAATAGAGAAAAGTTTCACAAAACATCTGAAATATGTTGAAACAGAACATCTGGGCACTCTCAACACTAGCTTAAGAAAACAATTTCTATCTTAAAGTCTTACTTTCCCCTTCCAGTTTTTTCCCCACTCTGTTGAGTGCAATATATTGAATGAGTTCTTAATTCTTTTCTCCCATTTGCCTTTTTTTTTTCTTTTACTATTCTGCCAGTTTGCTAAACTTCCTTGATTTTGATGAGTTACAGATGGATTAAAGCAAACATGCATCTCTGTCTCTGGGACTATAGCTTTCTAAACTTCTTCAGTGTAAAGTCTGAGGTGAAAAGGAGAAAAAGAAAAGCTGGCAACCTCCAATCATTGAATTTGGTGGGTGTGTGTGAGGAAAGAATTAAGTGGAAGAAAAATAGTTATTTAGACTTCCACAGAAAATTAAAAGAACAACCCCCAAGCCTATGACTTGTCATTTCTCTTTTAAAAAGAACGCTTCATTAAAGACATATAATGAAAAAATTGAATAGATACATTCAGTATATTTTTAGCATTATATTTTCACAGAAGACAATCACTTGCATGTTTATTTTAAGTTAGAGAGTGTTTAGGATCCTTAAAACCTCAATTTCTCCTGCAGCTACCATTTCTAAACAGCTAGTCTCCAGAAAGAAGGCTTTTTTACTAAACAACTGTTTTGCATGGCCCCACATAAAAATCCATTATATATTCATATCTCCAAAGAGGATACATCCATCCAAGCCCTCTTCAATTTATTGGAGAAATAAAACCATAAGTACCTCAAGAAAAATGATGGAGGACTGATAGAGCTGAAGAATCCTACCAGCTTTTTAATCTACCCATGTAATCCTAAGCATCATCTATTGCGGGGGGTCTATATTTTTCACACAACACATAATTTAAGTTACAGTCAGCTGGGGATGTCAAAAGTTTTGAAAGCAACTATGGAAGTTCATGGCAGAAAAAGCCCCTATCCAAGTCAGGGAAACCATATCACACTTGCTATGTTTCTTACATGTTTTCCTTAAGTACCTGTGGGTTGCCTTTCTCAGGGAGAAGACATGGGACCAGATGGATTTTTGTCTAGACCTCGTATGCTTATGCTTCCACGTTACGAGGTTCTTGCTTTTTTAATTAGAGACTGCAGAAAATCCTACCAGCCCTATTGTATCTGCAATTGTGGCTAAAATCTGAAGCAGTCAAAGCCACACTTGTTTCAAGCTGGGATCTGACAAGAAGAATAAGAAATTTTTCTCATAAAACCATCTTTTGGTCTCCTTCCACAGCACTTCCACTGATGTCGAGTGGGTCGGCTCCTCTGTGGGCAGATGGCAGCGCTGAGTCCTTCTGGACCCAAGACCCCCTCCCAGCCTTGGATTCAGAAAGGACATGGAGCAAGCTTGGTACCTAAACCCCATTAAAAGTAAGTGGAAAATGGACTCCTAATTCCCTTGGGAACCTCTGGAAATGTGAAGTTGTGCCCTTAAGTAGACCAAATATTGTATATCACTTCAGAGTTGCACCATAACCTCCTACCACAGTCAGCTGTAGCCTGTTTCCTACAGACAGACAAATTGTACATAGTGAATAATACTACCTAACATTTAAAACCTCATGCTAACACCAATGATCAAGATGCATAAAATCCAAGCCTAGACGTTGTTCTCAACTTGCTTATAAACTAGCTCTTCTTCTTCAGCACTTGCACATACAGTCATCGTCCCACCCCCCGGCCCTGCCCAGCTTTTAAATAAACTCTGTTGAAAGCCACAAAAACGATCTGGACCTTTTTTTCCTCCAGAAGCCTAACGATCCTAGCTAGCAGCTGGCCTGTAACACGAGTCCTGCACCCCACGGTCTCTTTTGTGTGTGCCCTCCCAGCTAAAGAGTGGGTTATTGGATGTCCTTTGGCAGGTGCTACTGGATTAAGGGGGCCATGCACAAATTCTGAATTGGGGCTTTTTTGCACTACTCAAGTAAACATCGTTGACTGTGTAACCCTCCTTATCTTCTACCAGGGATTTGGGATTTTGTAGCAGAAAGGGGTTTTTTTGTGTACTTATTTCATTAAAAATTATGTAACTTTCATTTTCTCGAATGCAATTGAGAAATAACATACTCTCATTCTGAATACCTTCCATGACACTATACGGTCAATTCACCCCTGAAGACTGAGCAAAAACACCCCCAAACTTGAGCCAGCACAACAGTTGCTTTTGACAGGAGTCATCCCAACCTGCGCTCAAAGGGGTGCTACAGCAAGGGCAAGGACACTCAGCTTTATTTCTGCTGCCCCGTGCCTTGGGAAATGTGCGTGTCCAGAGAAGGGCAAGGAAGCTGGTGAAAGGGCTGGAGCAGAAGTCTTATGAGGAGCGGCTGAGGGAACTGGGGTTGTTTAGCCTGGAGAAAAGGAGGCTGAGGGGAGACCTTATCGCTCTCTACAACTCCCTGAAAGGAGGTTGTAGTGAGGTGGGGGTCGGTCTCTTCTCCCAGGTAACCAGTGATAGGACGAGAGGAAATGGCCTCAAGTTGTGCCAGGGGAGGTTTAGACTGGATATTAGGAAATTTTTCTTCACTGAAAGGGTTATCAAGCATTGGACCAGGCTGCCCAGGGAAGTGGTTGAGTCGCCATCCCTGGAGGTATTTAAAAGACGTTTGGATGAGGTGCTTAGGGACATGGTGTAGCGGTGGTCTTGGTAGTGTTAGGTTTACGGTTGGACTCGATGATCTTAAAGGTCTTTTCCAATCTATATGATTCTGTGATTCTGTGAAATGGACTCAGAACTGTAGCTAATCTCTTTACTGAATTTAGGATGCTAGTTTTTTGTCCTGACTAGGAAGCTGTGGCATCAGAGTGGTAGAATAATAGGAACTAGTCTCCTGACAGTATAAACATGCAAACCCCATAGCTGGGGTCTTAGGTTTTAAAGCTCCCTGAGTCACATATTCACAGAAAAGACCAAACTTTCTGTGCAGCAGCAGAGCTGCAGTAGGAGGAAACTTGTGGGACACCCTTTTCCTTGCTGTCGAGGAGCACATGAACCTGCTTCGCACTTCAAAGAAGCATAAGCACGGAGGGGGATTTTTGTGTTGGGGATACCGAGGGGAAAGGTGTGCCTCGACTCCTTGCCTGTCCCAAGGGGTCCTTCTTCAGCGGCTTCTCCCCTTCTTTCGTCCCCACCTTTTCCATTTCTATTTCCCCTTTTCTGTTGATATCCCCTTTCCCCTAAAACTGGGCTCCTTTTTCCTCCTGTCCCCCGTGGTTCCTCCCTGCCCCTACAAAACCCTCTCTGATTCTCTTTGTGCTTTTCCTTCCCCATGATCATCTCTGCCACATCTGCCCCAAGCAGGAACTTATCCAGAGGAGAAGCTTTGCCCAGGCCCCCTTGGCCAGACACTACCACTTGCTTTTTCATAGCTCTGGTTTCACAGCTTGCTTTTTTCTACTCTAAACGCAGAATCTGAAGAGCTGAATTCGAAGACTTGACCTGAAGGGGCAGGGGCAAATTCATAAGGAGAGAAGTCACGTCAGTATTGCTGATCCTCCAGAAATTTCTACGGTGTGAGCTTCACAGCTATTTGTTGTTCTTATGGCAAGCATATTGTTTGCATTAGGGAAGGAATTATTTCATACTGATAAGAAAAGATAGCTAATTCAGCATAGTGGGAAAACTGTTTCATAGAGGTCAGAGAGATTTTTTGTTTGTTTGTTTTAAACTAGGAATAATAGCATTTAGTTTTACAGCTATCTGTCTTCACATCTTTTATGCCTTTTTTCCATCTACAAACATTTGTCCCTCCTCTGTATCACCTGCATGGTTTTCCTTTGGAGTGAAGGCACATGAAAAGGAGAGCTCACAAAAGCACCTCCCGCACAAAGCGAATGCA
This sequence comes from Mycteria americana, assembly GCF_035582795.1. Classification (NCBI taxonomy): domain Eukaryota; kingdom Metazoa; phylum Chordata; class Aves; order Ciconiiformes; family Ciconiidae; genus Mycteria; species Mycteria americana. The sequence goes on from NC_134365.1 coordinate 120,445,933, forward strand.
CCTGTCCTCAAGGCAAATGAGGCTGCTCCCTGGCAGCTTCCTCTTATAAAACTTTCATCTACTTGAGCATTGCCATCATATCAACATACCAATGCCTCCCCGCCCCCTGCTCCTAACCCTCTGTAAGGCATATCCGGACAGCAGCAGGGATTGCTCCGAAATCCCCTTGGCAGAGCCGCCCTCAGCGCCCGCATTAGTTGCTTGCAGCCTACCACAGAGCCCAAAGCGCACAAGCAGGCTGTGCAACACCGTGTGTTTCCTCATTTACTCGGTAGCAAGCTTACTGGAGGCTGATTCACGGTAATTCATAGAATTCAGGCACTCGCATTTCAGGGACTTTTTGAAATATATGCTCTAGCACTGCATAAAAAGCTCCCAACTACCCAGAGGCGTTCCCCAAGCACACAGTAAGCAGCCTTTGCCCTGCCGTCTCTAGGAAGCTGTGCATCCAGGCCAACAGCACCAACCACATAACGCACCTGAAGAGCTGAAGAATCCGGCTTTGCAAGCCAGACCCGGCTTTGCAAACCAGATAAGGACAGCGTGAGCAGCACTCTCTGCACCCTCCTATTGCACTGAGAGCTGATGAGGATGTGAGCCAGGTTTGATCCCTTAGTCGATGCCTTGGTCTACCACGGGTTTGCTGTGCCTACTGGGCAGCTCAGCCCAAGGCTTATCCAGCAACTGCCCCCCCTCAAGCAAGATCCTTTCTGGCTCGTCTCTCACCCACAGCCTGCTCCTAAAATGACAAGGAACGGGTACGTGAATTGCCCTCTTTCCTTTAAAGACATGTCAGGTATTAGCTAGGCTCTCTGGGGAGGGATATATACTTGCTGCTTCTGCTTCATCTGATGGGTGCACAGAGGGTTTGGACTTCCAGGCTTGTCAACACTGGTACAGTCTTTGAGAGTTCCCAAGCAATGCAATGAACTTCAAAATGTTAAGAAAAGAGGGGGGCCCATTCATTTGAGCCCTGGCCTTTACCAAAAGAACTGATTTAGAAGAGCTGACTGTAGCAGCTGCCAAATATCCTTCATCCTAAAACACTGCCTTTTGGGGGGTAGCTTTGCATCTAGAAAACCGGGGATACCCACAAATAGTCTAGGAGAGATTTATCTTCATTTAAAGGGACGGTTGGAAACTGCCACAAAGGCTTTGTGACAAATTCTCCAGAAAAGGTGATACCTCTCGGGTTTTAATGAAATCCTTGTGGAATGGCTCTGTCAGGCCAGTCATTAATATAAGCTGTTTTCTGTATGGCTTTCTGCTAAGAAAACAATATATTCTGAGACAGCAACACATTACAGAGGTGTTTAATAGTGACACTTATCCTTTAGCTAGTCCTGTAGGGGAAACGGACCTATTTTTGATGGTAGCCGGAGTTAACAAATAATGGCTTTTGTGGTCATCTGAGTGGAAAACCCTTATCAGGAGAAAGCCATTTGTATTGCAAACTAGATGGTAGGGAATAGACAATGAACCACCATACAGTCTGTTTTAAAACCTACTGATAGAAGTTCATGGCTCATGCCTAAGCAACTCTTCTGTTGAGGGTCAGAAATGTAAAACACAAGCTGTAAGGTTTTCCCTACAGCTTAACTGGACGCTCTGATCCGAGCTTGCCAACTTGAAATCCTGAAGCTGAACCTACCCCTTGGCATATGAGAGTTTGTGCTGAATCAGGAGAGGCAGAGAGCTTTGCAGAGACCTCTGAGTGAGGAGGCTGGAGGCAAAGCCCTTTCAGGAGACTGCAGATACGTGGTTAAATCCGGTGGTATTTTTAGGATTATATTTTTTATATGAAATAAAACTGCAGTCTGAACTGTGCACTTCAGCCAAAACAAAGGATGGCCATCACATGCCTACAGCAGGCTTTGGTTGAACTTCAACATTTTAAGATTTGTCATGCTTCTTTCCAACCCTAGCTCTGTTACTGCATTTTAGTAAAGAAATGCTTTCTAGGAAGAAGATGAAAACAAATAAAAACCCCCAAAGTGCTCCATCCAGGGAAGGCCCATCCACAAGTGCAGATGCAAGCTTTTTCCCACGCACCATCAGCTCTCTAGTCCAGCCTCCTGCACCATGCTTCTCTCCCCCAGCACAGCTGCTAATTCTGGGAGGTGAGGGGTGGCACCACTGCACTTCTCTGCTGTTCTGTCAAATGCAAAAAGGACGTGTTGGGAATAAGGCAAAATAAATGTGAAATGCTGTTGGAAAAAATGAGGTCAGCTAGCCCTATCTGTGGCCCAGCAGAGTACCCCATTTACCTCCAGCCTGCCTATCGTCAGCAGCCAAGGAATGGTTGTGGTGGAATTAGTGGTGTACGTGGCTTTCGCCTTCCCACAAGAGAAAACCTAATACTTTTTGCAGCTTCACTTTCTATGAAAGTCATCAGGGCAAGCGGCATTGCATTCACACTTCTGGTAACTACCATATGAAATCAAAGCTAATCACGGCACCATAAAGTCAAAGCCACTGACTACGGTTGTCTTCTAAGGAGCAGCTCCTTCCATTGATAGAAGAGAAAGGGTAAGTAAGAGCAAAGCGAGCTGACGTTGGCAACAGATAAAGATACCAGTAGGCTCCTTCGGAGACCTGTGCAGAGAGGTACCAAGTGCCAACTTGTAGCACCCAGGAAGGACCTCTCTGCGCTGCATCCTCTGGGGAAAAGCCAGTGACTATTCACACCCGCGTGGGAGGACCACAATTCACATACATACACACCTGGCAGGTTCATCACCGAAGGCACGGCCCAGGATTACTCCAGTGCTGGCAGGGGAACGGGGAGAGAAACACTCGCACCGCCTGTTAGCTCTGCAGTGCCCGGCGCGCCGCGCTCTCCCTCTGATCCCCACGCAGACATGGCAGCAGGCAGCGCAGCCGCATACCTGTAGTGCTCCCCTGGCAGAACAAAGACAGGCTCGCAGCCTGCCCCACGCTGCTTATCGCCTGCCTTTTAGGATCAAAGGGCCAAACGCACCACTCTTCAGCCTGTGGTGCCCCGTGCTGTTACTTAGGAGATTTTTTTCAAACAAGTGCCTCTACCCTTCCCCTATGCTGCCCTCACTTTGTTGCACACCTGAGATACTGTCCCACTATCCCCCTCCAAGTCCTCCTTTGCTATGGTACCTATAAAAACTTGGTGCGAGCTGCTGCCGTGTCAGAGCACTGGCTAACCTGCCAGCCTGTCTCGGCCGTCTGCAAGTCCATTTGTTGTCTCTGGTTCTTTTTTATTTTGAGCTGAGAAACGGTCTGAGGCAGGGATGCTTTCTTTCATCTGCTCTTACGCAGCACCCAGCTCAGCGAGGAGAACTAGTCTCAGTTCAGAATAAAGTCATTATTACCTGCTCTGATTTTGGGAGGATAGCTGCGAATTGAAAGGAGGGGGTGAAGGGAAGAGGTATGTAAAACAGAGTATTTCTGGTTTTATTTGGGCTGGATGATGATGGTTCTTCTGAGAGGGCAGCCCCCTGTGAGCGTTCTGTGCCCCGTCTCAGCTTGTCTCAGACCTTTCCTTCCCACCTCCCGTCCCTGCCTCCTCCTCGCCCTCACGCATGCTCCCTCCCAGTGCTGGAGCAGGCGCTCCGGACATCTCGCTCCATCCCTGTCCACCTAGCAGATCCACACGCAGGAGTAAGTGCCCGAAACAGAGGGGTCACAGCACCTCAGAGGATGCTCTGAGCCAGCCCTGGGGAGGCGAGCATCTTCCCCAGAGCAGATCCCTTTTGGGGCTTTATACAGAGGACCACTGGCCGGCTTTGCTACAGGCTGATTTGGGCCAGCCTTCAAGGTCCCAGCAGTGATGTAAAATACCAGTGTCAAGGCTGACACAAGGCTCCCGGCTCACGTAGCCGACATCCTGGGGCTACAGAAGGAGCCCCTTTCTCCCTCCGGCTCCCCCCCCGCCGCCACGCGCTGCAAACCCACCGCCCCCCGCGCCTCTGCACGCTGCCCCGGCACGTGGCACGGTGCGGCACTGTCGCACGTGTCGGCGAGAGATGTGAGCGGGGTCTCAGCTGCAGCCGCCTTCCTGGCGGGCCCAGGGGACGGGCTGCGGGGCTGCTGCGCTCGCCACAGTCCCTCGGTGCAGCGTGGGCAGGTGGTTGGAGGGGTGTGTAGCTAGCAGGCTCGAGGAGCAGGTTTATGAGCTTGGACAGCTTGGAGAGCTTGTCCTTGGATGAGTAATGAGTACATGGCATGGTCAGCACATCCTTGCAAACACTTAGAGAGTGTTAAACACAGAGCAGGTATTATTTAGGGTGTAAAGCAATTAAAATACAATGTGCATACACATCGTGTATGGACCTACCTACACACACGTGTATATATACCTCTATATTGTATACTGCAAACACACATTCATAAACTATAATAGTCTACACTAACTAGGTGACTTAGATGAAAAGAAGAGAAACTTGCTGAATGCTAAGGAAAATTCCCTAACCATAAATTCTCCCAGTGAATGACCTAAGGGAAGGGATGGAAAGAATCCTTATTACTACAGCATTCAAAACCCATCAGAGCAAGTACCCTGCAACCCTTAAACGCTGCCTTGTAAAAGCTTTGTCTGGATAACCTGGAAGTTTCTCCACTCTTTATCTTTGAGGGGGCACAAAAGGCTTCAGCAAAAGCAAGCCACGCACAAAAAGGCTATCTTTTTGTGCCAGCAAAATAAAAAGCTACCACAACTTACAAAGCGACAGTGTCTCTATTAAGCAAGGGCAGCAATGCCGTAGCCCTGGTCGCTGGCTGGCCAGAGTGCCTGGGACGGAGGGCCGGTGTGCTCGCAGCAGCCGGGCGCAGGTCCCTGTGGGACCCTGGTCTCTGGGGAACCCTCCATCACCTTGGGGTGCACAGGGTGGGAACGGGGATGAGAGCAGTGAGCTACCAGCTTGTTTTTCACCTCCTGACTCCATATTCAAAGACGAGGAAAAGAAGCCCTGGAAAACCACCATGCTGGCTAGAACAGCTGTTTGTAGCAACTTTTGCTAATCGGCTCCAACAGCTAAAGAGGCAGCTCACTATTTGCCCTGTGCTCCAGGTATGCTCTGTGGCAAGGAAAGGAAAGTCTGGAAAAGGAAAGAAGATTTCATACCCTAAACCAATCTTTTGAAAAGAGAAACCAATGCAGACGGGGTACTAAACATAGAAGGTCATGCATGTTTCCCTTACTTACCAATAAACGACACAGGAAAGTACACTTTCTTCATTTTCTGTCGCTTAAAAAATAGCCTGAAGCACTAAACAAATAAGCTGAAGCCAGTAAGTTTGATCCAGCAGCAGTCTCTCATGAATCCCATTTCCACTTTCTCATCACAACTTGCTACGCTGAGAGACGCTGCAGCAAGCCCTGGGACTTAGAGGGAGTGAGGGAGTGGGACGTGCAAGTTACTCTGAAGACTGTCGGTGGTGGCCTGCCTAGATTCCTTTGAAGATCCCAGTCCAAATGCTTGCTAGCACCTGAATATCAATGCCCTTCTAATGTCTGAGCTCTGCAGAAAGATTTCTTGGGGGTTTCCCACTTACAAGGCAAAGAAAAATTGCAAGCATGCCCGTGGTCCGGGCAGGGAGGAAGACAGGGGGTACGCAGTCCCAGAAAACGTGTTACCAGATGGGAGGGAGAGGGGAAGCGACCAAAGGGCAGCACTGGCCGCGACGCCTCTAAGGCAGGGTAAGAGAGCGGGCGATGGGGCGGGAGGCGGCCGCGGAGGGGGCCACGTTGTGATGTCCCCACTGAAAGCGGGGCTCTTGCAAGGAGCCGGGGCCAGGAAAGGTCTTGCACTGGGAAGGAGCAGAGGGGAGAGGAGCATGCATGTGCCTGGGGAGGGAGCCCACGGAGCACAGAGCCCCAGGAGGACCTGAGGGATCCCAGTATTTGGGCTGAAACGAGACAGGCTGCAACAGGGACAGAAACGAAAAAACCCCAAAACATTTGAGCACTTTTGTTGCAGCTAGGAGAGAAGTAAAAGCGTGGGCGGAGAGTAATTTGTGGAGAGCGAGGTGACTTCAGACAGCCTTGCGTTACAGAGGGCTCTCTAACTTCCTCCGCACACTTGTGTGACTGACGTTAGCTCTTGCCAAAACCATTTTTATCTTTTTGTTTCATTTCATGCTTCTCACAAACCAGGTTTCAACAGTACTGGTCCAGTAAGTGCATACCCTTCGCCTATCTTCCATTTGGTTTGTTGGTTGTAAATTCTTCAGGGTGCTTTCCTGTACATTTGTACGTTTCCTAGCACAGCGGTGGAGCGTGTTAGTAAAAAGAAAGAGGGCAAAGTCACAGGGAAAACTGTGAAACTCAAAAGCTAGGGTTTTGGTATCATTTGAAACTAAAATGCCGTCCACATTTTTTTATTATTATTATTCTTTTATAAGAACAAAGTGAATCAGCATTTTATTGAAGCAATTTTCCCATGTATTTTTTCCTGAAAATCGAAGTCCTTACTAGAAGCTCATCTTTTAGCAAATGGAAAAAAATTATCAGGATTGTGTAACTGATGCCGATAAGAATGCTGGTCAAACTGTTTTAAACAAGGATGTCCCAAGATATCTTTCCAGAGAAAGAGCGCTCGGATAATATTGATGAATTTTACGCAAAGCTCAAGAAAAAGAACATTCTTGGTTGAAGAAAGAAAACCCCTTTTCTGCTAGCCCCAGCATTCTGATCAGAGAGAAAGAACGGAAGGCCATTTATGTTAACACACGGCTGAACCTTAAGGTGAGACCTTCAAAACTGAGTAAACCTAAGTCCTGGGAAGCCCAGTGAACGTCCCGGCTTCCTGCAGAGGGAGGTACACGTGTCCAACGCTTTTGTAGCCCATGCATCTGTGAGCTTGAACTTTCTAAGCCTCACACGTGTGCTTGGCTTTGAAGAGGTGAGTAGTATCATTTACATAGTCGTACACAAAGTCAAAGTTCCTCATGCTGCAAACAGAAACCGCACACGCACGCATGCACACACTTCACCACCGCAAAAGGGTTCCCATCAGACCCAAGGGAGCCAGCGATGGTCACGGCAATAAAGTCACGCACGGCTGCAGAACGGGGGTCTAAGTCTGCATTGCACTGAGATTTAAATACTGACCTATTTGCCTAACTGCAGGCCCCTCCGCCCGAAGATGCTTTTCCCTTTGCGTTACCAGTTCTGGTCTCCTCCAGAACTGGTCTGAGCGTGGGGTTAAACAAAGCCTCGTAGAGTGCTCTGAGATCTCAGGCTGAGGAGCGCTGGCAGGGAGGCAGGCGTGGGTGCGAGCTTACGAAAGCCCAAGCCCCGACAGGTACACACTTTTAAGAGCACTTATTTGCAGCCGCCTTCTCGAACGCCGGGCCCTATCCCCCCGCTCAGCCCCACGCACGCCTGCAGTCCCCCCTGCGCCCGGCTGCCCTGGCACGCCGTTTATAGCCGGGGAGGGCCCTTTTGAGAAACCAGCGAGTAACTGAAAAAATGCGGCAGAACTCAACAGCAAGAAACGGCGGCGGGAAAAAGCACGAAACAGGAAAGCGCCGGCGAGGCTCTCGCCGTCCCCCCGCTGGCGCTCGGCGGGGACGGAACTGCTGCAAAAGCGGCGCAGGGCTGTTATCAGGCCCGCGCAGGGGCTGCGGTTTGCTCGCTCTTGCAACCCTTCTTCAACTGTCACTTGTTTTTCAACAAACAGGATGCCTCCACTTAGGCTGACAGCTTCCCCGTAACTTCAGGGCGAGGGGCGGCGTGGGTCCTTCTCGCCGCCCCGGGGCCTCTCGGCTCTCTCCCCCGGGGAGGGCGGCTTCAGGTGCACCCCGGGCAGGGTGCCGCGGAGGGGACAGACCTATCTCCTTCCTGCAGCCCTCCGCTGATGAGCAAAACAAGAAGCGTGCGGTGCAGGCTTGGCCACGGCGGAGAGGAAAGGCTGAGCTTCCATCTTGCACGCTTTTTATTATGCCACCTAAAAGCAGTTATTAAGGAAGTGCTTGTGCTACGTTTCGGCACCCAGGGCGTATCCAAGCTGCTCACCTCCTCTCCGGTCTGTGCAGCAGCCACTGACATCCCACGGCACGATGGCCGCAGGGACGTGGATAGCAGGATTTCTTTGCTACGCAGTCCCCCTGCACAGGCTGGAGCAAAGGCACAAGGCAGGACTGGTTGAATGGAGATGCTACCAGAGGAGGCAAAGGCGCGAGTGCCTGCACAGCCAGCAACACCAGAGCCTGTGGCAGAGCCAGGGCTCCTGAGACTGTTGCTGGGCAGCTCCTACTGCCTGTTTTCGCCCCAGTATTAGGAAAAAACCCTGCACCAAGCTTCGCCTGCTCAGAGTCCTCAGGAAGCACGTTCTGTTTTTCAAGGTTGCTTGGGCTATCCTATGGAGAAGCCTGCTGTCTCTGCAAACAAGTGAGGTACCAGCCTGGGTTTCTACTCAGAAGTTAGACATGGGAAAAGCCAAACACGCTCTGCCCCTGGTCTGATAATTGCCTGGCCAAAGGTTAGCCTCTGTCAGCAGAGGTGGAGCCCGTGCCAACGGCAGCGCAGGCTTTGCAGCAGAGCTGCAGCAGGACTCTCTAACCTGCAAGCTTTTCTGGCACTGCCCAGTGCTGTGGCAGATCAACACCAGAGAAAGCAGAAAAAAATATAGCTCTAGAATGAAATTTTCAGAAAAATGAAGCTTTCCATTTGAAATATTTTCTGCAAAAAAAGAAGAAACACTTCTAAATGGATGCACAGTTTCTTCTCACATCACCCTGTCCCACAACACCAGCCTCCAGCTTTGCTGGACCCCGGGAGGTTTTCAGGGAGTCTCCAGGCAGTGATGTTTCCAGCTGGGTTGGTAGGACTGAACTGTACCCTACTCCTGGTGTCCCTGCCCATGGCCGTCCCCCTGCTCTGCTGGCACAGGGAGGTGCAAAGCATCACCTACTGCCAAGACGGTGCTAAGCCAGGCTGGAGAAAACCCTAGTGCGCCGCTGCTCCTGGATCTGAAATTCTAACGAGCTGAACGAGTCTTGTATCACAAATTGTTTGTCAGCTAGTCTTTTCTTTTCTTTTCTTTTCTTTTCTTTTCTTTTCTTTTCTTTTCTTTTCTTTTCTTTTCTTTTCTTTTCTTTTCTTTTCTTTTCTTTTCTTTTCTTTTCTTTTCTTTTCTTTTCTTTTCTTTTCTTTTCTTTTCTTTTCTTTTCTTTTCTTCTCTTCTCTTCTCTTCTCTTCTCTTCTCTTCTCTTCTCTTCTCTTTTCTTCTCTTTTCTTCTCTTTTCTTCTCTTTTCTTCTCTTTTCTTCTCTTTTCTTTTCTTTTCTTTTCTTTTCTTTTCTTTTCTTTTCTCTTTTCTTTTCTTTTCTTTTCTTTTCTTTTCTTTTCTTTTCTTTTCTTTTCTTTTCTTTTCTTTTCTTTTCTTTTCTTTTCTTTTCTTTTCTTTTCTTTTCTTTTCTTTTCTTTTCTTTTCTTTTCTTTTCTTTTCTTTTCTTTTCTTTTCTTTTCTTTTCTTTTCTTTTCTTTTCTTTTCTTTTCCTGTTCCCATGTTGTCCACAAACAGCTCATAATATTTTCAAGTTCGCCTGCTGCTCAAAAGTAATTGGAAAACATTTTTTCCTGGATTTTCTCTATGGTTTGCTATTTGAACTGGATTGCCGAGTTGCAGCTGGAGATGTACAATATTGGGGCCCTGAAATACTGAGTGTAATGCTAAGATAACTTTCTGATGAAAACATCTACTTGATCAGATTTGAAATTCAAGGTAAACAAGAGATCATTTTGTAGATAGTCAGGCTCAGAACTGTAAGTCAAAAAAATTGAGGTTCTGTTTCCACTTCTCTCTCCCCTGGACTTCTGATATGATCACTCTTCCCTGGTTCTTCATCCATGAAGATGAGAAACATGCTATTCCCAGAGTAGTTTAAGCAGCTTCTGAATGTATTTGTCTATCTTTGTGTATCACTTTGGCCCAGTGCATGCCAAACTGAACTGCAAAGCTCCTTTATCAGCCTGCTTTTCTGTGGAGGCAGTGCTTTTGTGATCGCTCCCATTCTCTCTGTACTTCCCCTAGCATTTCTGGTTTGTCGGCCAACTTTAACTAAATTTGATAGAGCAGAAGTGGTCTTAAGTTCCTACGGCTTTCATGAAACATGGCAGTAGCAGAGAGGGTCTGTCAGTGCTCCCAGCTGCAGGGCGCCCAAGAGAGATTTTAGAGATTCCTCAAGAAGAGAAAAACCTTCGATCAGATTAAAGCCTTATCAGATGTTAGAGAATGCAGCCACAAGGCCCACGTCTGTAGGAGATCAGCCTTCACTAGTTCTGCCTAGGACAGCATGTCTTGGCTCTTTAAATGCATCAAACTAGACTTGCCTTGAATTCAGAACGCGGGCTGCTTCCGTCTGACGTTCTACCATAAGCCCAACATTTCCATGGAGAAGATTTTTAGTGGTTTTGCACGCTTTCAATCAAACAACCCAAATTAGCTTTTTGAAATTTCCCAGTGAAGCAAGGCTTACCCAGAAAAGAACACAACAAATTCTCATGAGAAGCTTCCCACAGCCCCAGTAGCATGAGAGCTTTTTACCACATTACACTGGTTGTGGGGAAGGCCCACATTAACAACATGATGAGAGCATTTGGTTTTAATAGAGTTAATATACACAGCATAATTACCCATAGTGTTTGAGGCAGATCTCAATTCATCCCTATTCTAAGTGCTTCCCCAACAATTCCTTAACAACACAACAAGAACATGTGTTATGTCACTGATCACATCATTAGCATCTGCTGTGGCTCGAGACAGATCTTGGTATGTTCCAGTTCCAACTATCTCCCGAATAACAATGCTAAAAAAGTCTCATGTTAGCATCCTAAAGCTGCATGGGGCTCAGGCATAGTAACACAGAGGTCCAGCACTAAGTCTCACAAAGAAAGTAACTACTAATGCTGCAAAGGGCTCCTGGTTTGGTGGAGGATATGCCCCATGCTGTGCTGATATCCCCTGCAGAACACAAGCCAGCATGATTAGTATTATTTATTTATTGTAAGGCACACTGAAAGGTAATGCTACAGTAGGATTAAAAAAGAAAAAAAAAATCCTGCAGGTATAAACTTTAGTACTTGAATCAACCCTTTAGCTTAATATCCTCATCATTTTTTATCTACTACATCATAACTTGCATCAGAACTCTGACACAAGCTGCCTACCAAGTTTCACATCTATTAGTGTATGCTAAACATGAAAATGTAAGAAGCTAAGAAACTAGTCTAGAAATACTTCTCTTTTTCCTACCTTGGTTCTCCCTCCCACACCCAGCACACACCACCTTCGAGCTTTGCGCTGATTTCATTGCATTACCAAAATGAAACTAAGTCTTGTGCAGAAGCCTTCTAGGAGATGATGGAAAAAAGAAAGCAAGAACCCACAGAAACATACACCTGTTGATCCCATGGCACCATATGCACAGAGTACTAAACTTGAGATTTCAGAAAAAAAAATCAGAAACCTTGTAGGTGTATTCACCACTTACATAGAAAGGACCAAATACAAAACGTGTTGTCTTAGGACTATCTGTTCACCACTTAGATAGAAAGGACCAAATACAAAACGTGTTGTCTTAGGACTATCTGCAAGCTTAGAAATTAAAGAGTAGGATCACATACCAGCTCCACAAGAAGCCAGCCCTTCCATCCCTTTCTGGCTTTCTGTATCGACTGGAAAGGGATGAGGCTGCAGACATCATGATCAAAGGGGGCTGGTACCGGGTGCGAGGCTAAGAAGCATGGTTTCTTTTGGCCACCTGTACCCATCTAATTCTAACCAAAGTGGGAAGATACCAGTGAAGAAAAGGTCGATAATTTAATAAGTCAGTAGAATGATGTTATGAACAACAGGGGACTTAGTTCAAACACCAAGCTTCTAAAAAAACCCAAACAAATGCCCGTGGATTATTCTTGGAGCATAACCTGTGGGAGTTGCCAATATGGCATTACTCTGGCTCTGGCTGGCTGGCTGGCAAAGGCAGCTCCAAGCACCTGTGTCTCAAATGTCAGTAGCTGGGGTTGGCGTCTCCATCACCCACCGATCCCCCAAATCGGGTCAGCTGCAATTCGTTGGGAGTATGCCCTATTCAAGCTGGAAAATGCACTACCCAGTGGAAATAGTACTATGTCCCAGAGGTTTGCTGAGGAAAAGTACCTTTGCTAAAAGTACCTCAGGCACGCTGCTTCTGCCGCACAATAAAATACTTCTTCCCCTTCTTGCTCTCTTCCTGACTTTCTCACCCTCCCTTCTGCGCTGGGTTCTGGAGAGAAATGCTTTTTCATGCATATTCCTTAGCAGTCAAATATATGATCCACATTTTTTTTTTCCCTTCACCATGTGATAACTGAAGGCATTTTGGTCTCCAGATGCAGAAAAGAAAACTAGCAGCAAAATTAGCAATGTAAGTAAGTCATACACTAGAAATGTTTGGGTTAATTTGTTCGCGGCAAATGTTGCAAACAGCAGCATTTTATAAAAACCTCAATGACAAGGTAGTTTGTTTTCTCACCAAGGAAAAATAAGTGAGGGAAACTTTGCTGAAGCTAATTATCTCCTAAAATAGGACAGCTAATGTTTTTATACAGGTTATTTTTCTAATTCTGATTTCAATCTCTCTTTGAACTGCAGTTTCAAATAAGGGATGCCTTAATGTTGCCTGCATTTCCTGCATTAAAAAAAATTCCAACAAGAGCTTGCAAGAAAAGGGGCTGAGATGTTAACAAGTGAGGGACTTGAGACAGAAAGGAGTTTGGGGAACAGTGAAAAGATTTTCCTTGACAACAAGTTGGAATCTGACAACAAATTTCTGTTAAATCATGTTTTGGATGTTTTTTTACCAAGACGGCTGTGTGAACAAGTTGTATTAGCCTGAGCCTTCAGAGGAGGCTACGGTTTTAGGCAGGAATGCTCCATTACTGGCTTAAGTCACGTACCTGGGAGAAAACCTACTGAGCTGGCACCTTGTGTTGCCTTGGTTATCTGTGCCTGCTGCTCGGCCGGCAGCTGCGCGACTCACGCAGGGAAGCCTCTCCTGTGGGAAGCGCGGGGTACGCCAGGATTTGTTCATGAACAAGCTGGAGACTGAGCAGTATTTGCTGAAGAAATTAGCAAAGAATAAATGAGAGCGTGTCTGACAGGGAGAGAATAATTCATATGCTGAAGATGAAAACCATGTTGAAAAACTCTTTACCAAGAAAGACCCTTTCTCCTCCCTCTGCTTACTTTAGCTGGCCCAGGGTTGCGAAGCTAAACCCCAGTGCTGCCGTGAAGGAGCTCCTATTTACCCGTAGGTACCGGGGAGCAAAACGTGAGATTTTGCTCTTACTTCTGAACAGAGCAGAGGACGGGTCGAGATGCCCGACGGGGAAGCCGTCTCCCGGCCGTACGGCAGGATGCCCAGCCCCCGGGCAGGGAGCAGGGAGCAGGGACAGCCCTGGCTCCCCCATGCCCTTTGCGGGAGGGCACAAAAGCAGCAGGCAGACCAAGGGCACTCCCTCCGTGCCCTGAGCTTGTACGACACCGCCTAATCCCCTCGGACGCAGTGGGGGTCTGCTGTATTTCCTAATCCCTCTGGCTAGCGTGGGCTTTTCTGAAGGCTGAAAGGGGAGATGAGACAGCCTGAAAAACCTCCAACCGCTTCTGTTTAAATAGTGCTTTTGATCTCAGACTCGTGCGGTTTAGTCAAAGCAGCAACCCACCAAAACCTGGAGGACAAGGGCCTGTGGAGCTGCTGCGTGCCCGTCTCCGCGCGGGCCGGCGACGTGCCCGAAGCACGGAGCTGTTAGAGGGAGGGAAGGAGCCGGAGGGGGCTGCCCTAAGGAGCCTGTAAAAAGGACCCGGCCGTCAGCCGGCGGCTGGAAATGCGATCTCTAACTTGCACAGTGCCATTCTTTATTCAGAATCTCTTGCGAGCATGGCAAAAAGGGCAGAAAGCTCCGGGACACCACTCCAAAGAAAAGGCAGGCTGTGGCACAGAAGGGGAGCCAGCCTCACCCCTCCGTACTGCATGTGTGCGAGGGTGCAAGGACAGCTGTGTGAAAAGGAGCCGCTGACCTGGGCTGTCAGCAAAGTGACTTCAGGTTGCTAACACCTTTATCTGGAGGAGAACAGCCATCACAGGTCTCATCCAGTGCCCAAGGGTGTCAGCCAGGTCTTTCCACGGGTTTCGTTGGCTCTGGGATCAGGTGCCATGTACACAAAATACTGGGCTTGCTTTAATTGCCTCAGTAAAATGTGAACCTAAATCATCTTTCCTCGTATAGACATCTGTCTAATGACATAACTTCACCCCACAGGGGAGCTGTAAATCCCTCTTCGTGTTGGTACATGTCTAGTTACAGCAGAGCACTCTCCCAAGTGGGAATGGACTTATACAGGTATAAAAATGTTCATACTGGTAAAGATTATTCCTGTGTAGTAAAGGAAAGAAGTTGTTTGGGGCTAATGTAGCTTTTCTACTGCATAGTGTAAAATAGATACACCTAAAAACATCAGTACAAAATAATATCACTCCTCAAAAGTAGTACTCAAAGTTGTTTGGATTGTGTATGAAACTGTAAAAAAAAAAGACTATTTGCATTGCAATCCCTATTAGAAGACACCCCCCCCCCCCAACAATAAAAGTTCTGATTGTTACACTAAAATTTAAGTGGTTCACCACTTTTGAACTCAAGAAGTTTATCCTATCACTTTTTCTTTTTACCTAGGCAAGCCATTCCCATTCTTTAGTTTCCACAGTAGCCCAACGTACTGTACTTGAAATACACCGTTTCATTTAGAAAAGCAAATAATTTTCTCCAGTGCAGCGAGGTACAGCCAGAATAAGTTCCTGCTTGTATATGAGATCTGAATCTTGGTTTCAATATGCAAGTTATTTTATGCTTAGTGTAAAAAATGTATGGGTGTTTAGCACCGTATATTATCACTTTTTACAGACTTGGTGCAGAGGCTAAAGAGAGAATCAGTGCAGAGACTAAGGTGTCTTTTTTCCTTTCAGAGGTGGCCATCTCTCCAGGCTGTGTTAGTGGAGGTCCTTAGAAAGCACGTGGGGGGCAAACCACACGGCGTCTCTCTGTGCTGTCCTTTCTCTAGTGAAAGGGTGACCTACCTGATGAGTTGCCAGGCTCACCCTGTTTTCCTAGCTGGAGTCCCGAGCAGAATGCTTTCCACACGCTACCCGCCCCCCAAGCGTGGGTTCAGATGAAATGGTGGCAACAAAACAGAATCAGGTCGGTGTAGAAGCACGCTCGGTGATCTGGTGGATGTAGGTCTGCTTAGGACCCCGCATGAAGTAACCTCTGCGGCTCCCTGCCCCGGAGTCCACAGAGATGCGATGGACAAAGCGGTACTGAATTACTTTGCAAAGCGTTTGGACAATGTGTATAGGATCATTTAAACCCCTCTATACTGCAGTAACTGATTTGCCAAGCCCCGTGCAAACGGGGTTAATGAGGTCTTAACTTGAGCGTATTTTCCAGATATCAATTTTGTTATACCCTACCTATGCAAACCCCAAAGCTCATTTACATATAGGTCCTGAAAAACAGAAGCATTTTACAGAAGTCTGATATGATCTAGTAACTGTATTGTAAAATAAATTGCACTTCCTATGCACTGGGCGTAGCATGTAGTCTCATATCAGTATCCTGCTCAGGATGATGGGCAACATGGACAGATGGTCAGCAGCCACGGCAGCCTTGCCGTGTGGAGACGGACTGCACAGGTGAGGCCTCCTCGCTGCCTCTTACTTGGAAAACACTTTCAAGGGTTGCTTTCCAAAGCTGGGGTTGCACTCACGGAAGCCCTGTCCCTCTCTGTCCTGTATAAGACCAGGAGATGGTACGTGCTAATACATACATGTACATGGAAATACACCTCCCCTGTCCACTGGGTAAGGTGCACACCCTTGATGTACAAGCTAAGTACAAACCAACAGCTACCAACCAGAGAAAAAATCCCAGCCAACTCAACCGTGCATAATATGCCATAAATCATTGTTCCACACCAATATTTCCTAAGTAAAAGAGACAAAAACTTTCATTCTCAAGCCATAGTTCTGCTACTTGGAGTCACATGAATTACACTTGCACCTTAATGCTACGTTTCTTTCAGCCCCCACGTCAACACTGGCATTCAGAGTTCACCTCCTGTCTTATTCACAACTTCATGTTTTTCTCGCAGGTTTCTTAGTTCTTAAAGTACAGACCCAGCCCCGCTGCAGTCGATGGCCATTTTGTCCCTGTCCGGGCGGAGCCAGGATATTATCCTAAGAATTGGCTCTGGGGTATGCTTTCTGCTCCTGGTCATGTCTACAGAGAAAAGGGGAAGCGTGCCTGCAGGCACGTGGGAGTAAAGCAGTGCTAGCTTAAATCTACCCAGCACGTATAACAACAGTAGTGAAAACCCAGAGGTATGTCTCCCGCCCCCGCTCATCACCACGGTGTGTACCGACGTCTTCCAGAGGTTGGCTGGCGGTGACTTACACCCATGCGATTGCATCTGTCTGTGTTATCCTTGCTAGACGGATGAAAGCCTTCATTTTGCTGTGCCAGTTTGCCTTCCCCCTGCCCTTTGATACTGCAGCAAGTATAAATAGAGACCTGAGCGCTGAGAGGCAAGGCGGCTGGTCTGCCCCACTGCGCAGGCTGTGACGCCCCACTCTCAGCCCCTGCTCAGCACAAAGCAGGCAACTGCGAGGCGCTTCAGCGATGCTTACGGAGCTTGGCATCTTTCAGTGCGCGTTCAAGGCTTCTGCAAATGCGCTGATATCTCCGAGGCACGCGCCTGGCCGGCGTGGCGCAGGTGTATGCCGTAAAACCGGGTAGAAAATGGACTTATGAGAGATGCAGGTGGTGCCGGGGCTGCGAAGGTGCAAGACATTTGTCACAAAGGAAACAGATGCTTGGCCCCGCGCTGTGCCGCTTCGCCCCGAACACGCAAGGTATTTCGCAAACGGTCATCTCTCTCTTTTAAAGACCGCAAGAAGGCACTTGAAGGGCTGGGTCAATGCCTTTTGAGGTTGCTGATTTGATGAGGATCGCAGGGCTTGCCCTAAGTACAGCTGAGTGAAATGTTTATAGCAAATCACATAAAACTTGACAGGTTTCAAGTTTCCTTGCGCTGCATTCACGGAAAGATTTGTAAGAGAGGTAAGCCTTTCAACTTGCAGTTAAAACCCTACCTAAGGGCAGCTTCTGAGCACATCTCAAAATCACAGCTTCAGCGTGAAACCAGGCAACAGAAAACACACTGCAAGACAAAATACTCAGAAGGCAAAAGAAAAAGCCCCAAGCCCCTGACTTGGACTGCTTTTGGGTTCACTGGAATCAGAAACTCAAAACAAAAAGCACAGGCTGAAAAAAAACCCCAGATAGATCAAAGCCAGAGAAAATGTTCTCACAGATCTTCGTGAAGTGAAACTGCCCAATTTCACAGAGTTTCACTTGCAAGCAGAAGTGGTGAGCCCTGCGGACAGTATTAAGGATGAATTGGAAACTCTACCAGGTAGCAGCTACTGTCACCCTCTACTTCCCTGCTTTCACAGTCAGTTCTTCCATGCCCCTTTTTTTTCCCTATTTCAATTGTCTGAATACATTTTTATAGATAATTCGATGTTTTGGACTAAAATGTATCTTGGTCATAAGCCCAGGCCTTACTTTGCTGGGACCTAAGTGGAAGAAAAGGCATTTCTTTTGAAAATTGATTACATGGGGCATCTCTATATATAATTTCTAGTCTCCTTTCCGCTGGCTGCAAGAATGACGCGTCTTGCATTCAGTATCGCTGTGGGTATGCTGGTGCGTGCATGGACTTCACCAACGTACTGCAGGCCTTTGTAGGTGTTATTCTGCTCCAAATGCCACCACTGTTGTCACCCCGTACAGTTCAGTAATACACTTCAGAGAGGAGATATCCCTACTACTCATCTAGTATTTGGGAAGCTGACTCAAGTCTATACAAATATTATCCATTCTCTTAAGATGACAGAGGAGGTAATGAGGTAGTGTAATGTTTTCTTGGCCTTCTCTCAGACCAGTGATTCACCTAGCCAGTGGTCTGTCTCTCTCCGTGGCCAGTACCAGATGTCATGGAGGAAGCCACAATTCATTTTGCAGATGACAGACCTGCTTACATGGGAAGCTTTCTTTCCAAGGTTAACAAAGATCGGTTTGTGCTCTGAAATACGGCAGTGAGAGGCGAAGGGAGAACTTAACCCTTCCAAAGCTTCTCCTTTATTTACCTGGCTGGCACATATTAAGAAACTGTTATGTATATACAGACCCAGCTGTTTTAAGGATCCTGCTAAACTCTTGGTTTCAATGGTATTTTATGGCAGTGAGTTCTAGGCTGTAATCACCCACTGTTTAAAAAAATTTCCACCACACCTTGCCCCATTGACTAAGCACAGAGAAAGGAATAGGAGTGAGTGGGTGAACTGACTATCAGAGTTGTTTTAGGAAAAAAACCAACCAAACAGAAAACACAAATAAATAAAAATTGGAAAAAAATCTGAGCAAACACATCTTTGCACACTGCAGTCTGCAGGAACACAGAAAATCTGTCAGGCTCATGCCCCTGCAGCGAAGGGACTGCGTGCTGGAGTGCCTCGTCTCTGTGCGCAGCCTGATGCTCACGGCAGCCGCTCCACCCGAAACGCTGCACACCCCAGCTTAAACTCAGTCCCTGTGTATGGCAGGCCTGCGCTGGCACGGGGAAGACAAAGATGCCAGGCAGGATTTAGATTCAAAGAGCAGGTCGTCCCTCTCCAGCCAGCCTCAGTCCGTCCTCTTGCCCAGAGCCAGAGCTACTTCTTCCTTGCCTTCCTGCCGGGGCTGCCGGACCCCTACTGCTGCCCCCGCCCAGCAGCCCAGCAGGCACCTACGCATTTCGGCACAAGCATCCTAAGCCTCTGACGGAGGTTGTTATAGCTGCGTCCTCCTCCACCGAGCTACCTGGGCCAGCCAGGTACTCTGTGGCAGCCTCTGACGTGCAAATCCTTGCTCCGCGCATGCAGGAGGAAGACAGGTCTCCCTGTCTTGTCACAGGGGTGAGCAACCTCAAATTATCACTTACCGAGGCACCGCAGCCGGCAGTTTCTGCAGAGCACAAGCCC
Organism: Mycteria americana; assembly: GCF_035582795.1. Classification (NCBI taxonomy): domain Eukaryota; kingdom Metazoa; phylum Chordata; class Aves; order Ciconiiformes; family Ciconiidae; genus Mycteria; species Mycteria americana. The sequence continues at coordinate 120,465,027 of NC_134365.1, forward strand.
ACCCTAACTTTTTCCTGCAGGTGGCATTCCCCCTTAGCTCCTGAGCCCGCTCGGCATTTCACCCTTGCCCTGCACACCGGTACGAGAGGACCTTAGGCTAACACCGCTGCCCAGCCCTCCGGGCACCGCTTTGAGGTGCACAGAGACCGCTGGGACCCAGCGCGTCCCCCCTGCTCGTGGCAGGGTGTCAAAGTCAGATGACCTTCTCCTGTTGGTGGAACAACCTCATAGATTTACAGAGAAATGCCTTTGCCGTTTCCTTAGGATTGCTTCAGCTTAGCTTTTAAAAGCAAGCATGTCTATTTCTAAATCCAAGAACAGTAATTTTTCTAAATCCAAGAACAGTAATTTTTTTGCTACTCTTGGTTTAGGTATAGACTCTCCCTTCTTGAATAACAGGATGATGCAGATACTCATTCTGTGTTCTGAAGTAAAATTCTTCAGGAGTTCATAAATTACTTTCATAAACTTGCCAATATCACTGGCCTTCATAGGCATTTAAAGATACGCAGACTGTTCTTTTGGGGTCATGCCTTAGCAGTCAAACTAAACCATGATTATCTTCTAGTCATGAAAAAAATGCAGTTTATTTTCTATTCGTATTGCATCCACTGGCAGTACTTTTATTTCCCACCAGAGAGCTACCTCAGAGCTGGAGTTTGGCTCTTGTGGTTAAACATGGTCGAAGGCAGAGCTGCCATCCAACAATCTCTTATTAATGGCCAAATGATAAAGGACAAGCCAATCTGGGGGATTTGCAAGCCAGCCATAACCCTAAGTCCTTGCTAAGACTGTCATCACAACACATCACCACACTGAGTGTGACTGGTTAAACACTCAGTCTAATATTTTGGCCTAGGATAAAATCTCTTGATCTTACCAAAGCAGTATATTCATCTCTGTCAGATGCTTTACCCCTTGCTTCACAGGAATTCCTGTGTTCAGGTCTCGCAATGTTTCTCAAGGCTTTTAAATGAAAAAAGTCTCAAACAGAGAGAAGGCTGTGTAAATCAGACATTGTGCAAGTTTTTTCTTCTAGTAAGCCAAGGTTTTTATGAGCTTTAGTTCAATTTCCTATTCACAAGATGCAGTTAGTATTTTATACTGCTGACACAAATTAACTCTTTGTTACAGTTCAGGCAGTCTGCAAAAGTGCTGGAAAACTTTCTCTCTCCCCTACGCAGTGACAATGTAGTTCATGCTGTTGTGAAAAGATAGATTTCTTCTACTGGGCGAGTGAATGAAAATACATGGCAGTGTTGGGTACCGTGCATCTCCCAGAGAAACATGTCTTTGGCAGAGTTACTTCTAGTATATGACCACTTCTGCTAATGTCACGAATTCTAGAGGGCTGAAATCATTATCAACTTGCTACCCCGCTCCTCACGCAGCACCCTCTGCAGACAAACATTTACTCCTAGGGATGCCTCATACGCTGAGAGCGTGAGACTGCAGATGTAGACTTGGATAACAGGGAGCCCCCGATTACCTCACCCCTCTGCTCACATACAGCACCAGGGACTTTAGGAGTCTACCAACATAAATCCCATCACAAGGCAAGTTAGAGCCACTAACTTTCAATGAAAAGTAGCACGCTTAGGTATAGGTGTCCATGGGTCCAGGCCTGCAAGTCCTCCAGAGCAGGAAGAACTTCTTGCTACAGTTTTATTTAGCATTTGCAAAGGAAGAAACCCACAATGGCTGCGCACTGCTTGGCATATTAGAACTAAGAAGAAAGTATGCACAGTGTATTTTTCCATGTTGTAAAAGTGCTCTGCTGGAGTTCATTTCCATTTGATAAGAAACCAACAAAATGTTGCACCACAAGGCTTCATTGCCTCAATTAATTAATAAAAAATACAACAAAGGCAAAACCAGGAGTAACCTTCTTTGCATCTTGAAATAATTAGACCTCGCAGCAAAAGGAAAAATGAGGAAAAAGTGCCCTCCTGGAAAATATTATGCTTCATGCTATTTAGAGCCCCATAAAAACCCTGCAAAAAGATTAGTTATTCTGTCTTCCTTTGCAGGCAAAATTATTAGGAAACCTTACAGGACAGTTTAACACCCTTAAGAAGTTAAAAGAAGTCATGGGGTGGGGCGATATCATGTAATTATCTAGGTACCCTTTAAAAACTATATGTGCACTCTTTAGTACAACACTCTCCAACAGGTCTCGTTTTGGTCCCCGTGCCCAAAAGATATCACTGTGTTGACCTGGCCAATACAGATGAACCTGTGTCGAACCCCCAATAAAACCGGCAAATCCATCCTTATACTATAAATCTTGCTAGAATAAAAGTTTAAACTACAGCCTTGCTGATGCAGTCCTAGGTCTGAGAAAGAGATGGAGTGATGTTTTCCTGTGGGTTGCACTGCAGGAAGACACTTAGAAATGCTCCTACCTTGTACTCCTGACACCAAGCCCAGACCGTAAACTGAAAGAGGCCATTAGGAAAATGAGGCCGTCATTAAAAGCAGAGCCGGTAAACATTTGAATGTGTTCAGCATGCAGAGCATGCCACTGGAGGTTTCAGTATAATCCTAATTTCTTTACCTAGTGGCAGAAGCGAGGACCTGGTGTGGTGTGATAGAAAAAGGGCCATATCCTTTGTGGTGTACCACATTCAATTAATATGTCAGGCTTTCTACGTCTGTCACTGCTCGCAGGGGCTGGAACAATGGTTCTGCTTCCCCACTCCCCTCTTTTTTCCCAATTTTCACATAGTATCAGGCTAAAAAAGAGTTATGGATTTCCTTCTCAGAGAACTGCATGGACTGATAAAGTGAAATCCACGGCAGAAAACAACTTGTTATTTTTCCCTTTACCTCACGATTTCAGTTAAGAGAGAAAGCACAATAAATTTTGGCGGGAAAAAAAGAAAAGAGACGGTTTTGGACATTTCGAATGACCGGTCTATGTAAACACTATTGAGAAATACGGGTGAGAACAACTGACCCTAGAGATGATTATTTTTCTTGTTCTGAGGCCCAAGCATTACTTTTGCTGTGCCCGGGATTTTGAAATTGTCCGAAGTTCATTTGAGTAAAGAAAGAAGCAAAAAGGGAACTGCTGGAAAACCGTCACAGCCTTCCACGTTCAAACACAATCTTCTTTCGCAATGATGAAACATTTGCTTTATAACTCAACCGAAGCGCTGTTGCCCAAGCTTTTCTAGCACTGTACAGCAGGAGTTTGATCTTGCTTGTGGTGGGTATGTACCAGGATCTGTACCTGGATTGCCAAAACTGGATGAATATCTCAAGGTATCTAGCGCAAGACTTCTAGCCTGGTCTACGAAGAAGCACACAATACTGGTACTATAGTAACATTAACGACAGTAATGAGAACAGTAATAAGGAGGATGATAAAACCCATTCTGGAGTGTTGAGCTAAATCACTTGCTGGATTAACTAGCTTTAATGAAACTCCTCCTTTTCTGGACAAATCGGTCCTTGGTCTCCAACCAGCTGCTCCCAGGCTCTCTGGGCTCCTGTCTGCACTACAGCCTCTGCTGTGCCCAGCCCGTCCCGTGGGCTGGCTGCGCTCTGGCCCTCGCTGCAAGCACTGCCCCATGAGGTTCACTCTGTTTGTTATTTTATCAGAAGCACAAAATTTCCTCAGCAAGTCTTCCTGTGCTACAGATTAAACTGTAAACAGTTGGGTGAGCTAAAAAAAAAAAAAAAGAAAAAAAAAAAGAAAAAAAAAAAAAGGCTGACGAAACGCAGGAAGATCCTTCTTGTTATTCTAGCAGTATTGCTTCCTTTGCTTGGTAGGGGTGCTGAGGAAATGTCAGCGCTGCGAGCACCGCAGAGCAGTTAGCCACTTCTTGCTCACCCTTCAGCATCTCCCCTGCCCAGGCGAGAAGGTGCTGCGAGCCCGAGTGACTCACGCAGCTCGCTGCGATTCAGCTCTCCTCTGGTGCCAGGAAAGACAGATGCAGAAAAACTTTTGACACGGGGGGGGGAAAAACAACTGAAGCAAGGCGAGAGAGCGGGCTAGCATTTCGGCAGGCTGCCCTCCGCCCGCGTCCCACTCGAGGGAGCACTGATCTGCAGGAGCGGCCGGGTGCCGGCAGAGCCGCTGCTTGTTGTGACACAGCAGCTGGGACAAGCCTTCCGCATTCCCCAGCCCGCTTATTAATACGAATAACTCATGACTCACACCGACGCCGCCAGCGAGGCCGGGAAACTGTAGTTTGTAACTATAAAGAGTTATGAAGTGCTGCTCTCTGGCAGCAGCCCGGCCAAGCTCGATGAGAGGTCTGCGATGGGCTTTGTGAGCCTTGTCATCCGAACGGGCGCAGCCCTGCTGCAAAAAGGGCTTGGGCGGTCAGAGGGCTTGCGTGAAAAGGGGAAAAGTTCAGCTGTAGCATGAGCTATTTAGGAAGGTAGTTACGAGGAAGCAGACAAGTTTCTCGTGCCAGTCCCTGGCTTACTCGTATGAATAACCCATGACTAAACCATTAGCTCCACGGGGGGTTGTGAGAACGTTAGAAGGAGCCTCTGAGTGCGTTTGGACACTGGTGAAAAAAGACAGATTGCTGGCTGAAGCCCTTCAATCCCCCCCTCAGCCTTTACAGGACTGCTTCATTTCTCTAAGGGTGGCTGCAGCAGATAATTCGCAGTCATCCAAGACCTGCGTGGCATCAACAGAAACTCTGAGTTTATCCACACCGCTTCTTTTCCTGAGCCACGTGAGTTGCAGCTAACTTTAAGTAGGTTTTTAAGCTTTTTCTGACTTCTCCCCGGTGAACATGCCTTTACCCAGGCTGATGAGCTAGCATAAGTGAGACAGCATCACGCTCTGCTGGCTGTACACACCAGCTTGCTGCTCACTCCCCGTGTCTCAGCCTGTAATATGTGTCGTATGCTGTTGGCTGTCATTTTTCATGGCAGCGGCTCAAAAAGTCATAATTCTGCCAAAAAGAATCAAAAGGGGCTTGTGCTACTGCTATTGTATCTGCAGTAATTCACATGAGTTATTCTAGCACTCTTTGATTTATGAAGAGAAAATTCACAAGCATGCAATGGCTGTTTGAACAGCTTAAATGAGTCCTTGTTATAATCTCTTTAACGGACTGATAAGTAATGAGATGGTATTCCTGCAAGCTCAGATATTAGCTTCGATGAGAGCGCCTCAAAGAAAACTGAAGTGGGAAAAAGCGTGTACTACAACAATGTCCCCAGATACTCTCCAAACATGCATTTTCTGAAGTATGGGAAAGTAAAAAGTATATTTAGAAAGTCTGAATGGCACTTACCTCTCAAGAAGTGCTGGTAAGAAGGAAGTGACTCAAATATGCTGTTTGAAGCCATTGTTTCCTCTTTAAAACTCACTCTCTCTTTACAGTGGAGGAATATATGATTTCTTCTACCTTGGGGAGTGAAAAATGAAGAATGGTCATTGCTACCACCCTCCTCCCAGCCATCACGCTCTGTTTTATCCCGGTGCCTCAGCAGCAGCACAAAGCGGATTATAAGGTTCTTTTGCTAAAAGAACTCTGAAATTGTTTCTTAAAAAGAAAAAAAAAAATAGCGGATCGGTTGTGGTTGATGATGCTTACCACTCTACGAAACTCTGTGGTTTGCAGTCAAAACGATTCGCCCTGCCTGCTGACCAATATCCCGGACCCGCTCTTGTGTGACTGCCTCTGTACCCAACTTGTGGTTCTGTGGTTGTTTATGAGGCCCAAAGAAGTGTTTCACACAACCAAAATTACAAATTTAACTGTTCCCCTTTCCAGAACCTGCCTCCATTGGTCCCCTTGCATCACGTGACCTGAGTGATGTCGACTTTCTTTCTTTTTTTTTTTTTTAACTTTCTGAAGTCATGCCCTACCCACTCCACCTGCCCTCCCCGGGGCCGCGCGAGGCAGCGATGGAGTCTGCTGAGGGAGGGAAAAGAGAAATGACTCACCGTCCCTGATGCTACAAATGGTCTTGCTGAGTTAGTTTGACTCTGCTTGTTTTGTTGTTTGTGGTTTTTGGAACTACTGATTATTTTGATAGAGATTTCATTGCTGCTTATTCAATAGTAATTCAAACCTGGGTATTAGTCTGCTGCTAAGGCAGGATGTGTAAGTCATCCTGTAAAACATTAGGAATCAGCTGTAGGAAAGACCACTGGCTGGGGGAAGGACACTGTAAAGAGGTTTTTAAAAAACAGTAAAAAAAAAAGAAAAAGAAACTGTCAGGAGAGACAAAAAAGCCCCAAGATTATTTTGAACCTGTATGATGGCACCCTCTAAGGAGTGCTTGAAGGTCGCTAGTCTCTGAGCCCACAGGAAAGGTTTGTAAGTTACTTCCATAGGGTCGAATGCAGTAGTCTTTGTTTAGCACAGTTCCTGTTCCCATCAGAAGGATCCCTACCCAAGAGAAAATGTGAGTAAAATCCTCAGGATTTAGCTCAGTATCTCCTGAGGTGATAACAGGTCTGTCCTGTCCGAAATTCTTCCCTTTCCTTCTCCCTCCCCAAAACAAGAAAAAAAAAAAAGGGAAAAAAAAAGGGTCTTAAACCTAATAATCAATTGGCAATTCTGGCTCTGGCTGTGCCAATGCAAAAAGAGGGGAGAAAAGTCACTTACTACAGCCCAGAGAAGTGGCTGCTGTGCCACCTTTTGTCTCCTTTTCCTCTCTTCTGACCAGTGGGCAGCAGCCCTTTCCCACCTCGCTGCAAACCAGAGGACGGCTCTCTCCTGTACAGCCTGGGGTTCAGCACGCTGAAACCCATGAAACCTTTGCCAAGAAACCCGTGGCAATAAAAGGACTGCACCAACAGCAGGGCTGAAGCAGAAGGAGACTTTCCCCACACCCGCTGGTGACTACCACAGTGAAAGAGCTCCCTTGGAAGAAAAGCAAGAAGCCTTTGCAATATTATCAAAAATACTGGTAGGTGGAGCACAAATACGTAATAGCACACAGTTCCTCCCGCAAGGAGCTCGCAGTCAAACCCCCTGGCACACAGATACCGCTTGCGCAGACTGATGCCAGACTTCTGTGGGGTTCTGCTGAAACACTTCCCGCATTGAGGAGCAGGGATCCCCAGACAAAATTAGGTGCCTAATGCATGTGGATTTTTTCTGCTTCTTGCAACTATGGAAGCAGAATGCCTTTTCCGGACACTGCCTGAATTTCTAGCGCAAATGCGATCTACCCAGGCATCCTGGCTTCCCTTTACGGTTAGCAGGGAGCTGCATGTGCGCGTGCAGTAGGTTTTCCCCAGAAAAATTCACGCTGCTGAAACAGAAGCTTCTCGTGATGCAAAAGGATGTGGCAGTTCTAGCGACACATATTACCTAGGAAATTGGGAAATTTTCCCAAATGAATTTCCAGAGAAAGACAGAGCAGTTCTGAGCAGCAAGAACAGGAAGGTTAGGACACTTTGCTACCGTGCACTGAGCCCGGCCCAAACCCCTGCTGCGCTCGATCTTGGCTTTTTTGCTTACCGACTCTTCCAGAGCCTACCGCAACCAGACCAACTTTTTGGCCGGTCGGGGCTAAACCTCTCCCCGCTCCCAGAGCTGGACTCCTTCCACTCCCGTGGAAACAATGCAACAAGCACCCGCCAAAGACGAAACCTGACAGCAACGCCGACTCCCTTAGGGTGCTTGCCTGGCAGGAGGGATGCTCCCGAGGCGAGCGCAGCCCGCCGGCCTGCCCGGCCCGGCCCCGGCGGATGCGTGCCCGCGGGCGGGCGCTGCGGGGCCGGGGCCGGCAGAGGGAGCTCGGGCCGGCGGGACGAGCCCGCGGCCCGGGGAGCGGAGCTCCGGCGGAAGGGGAGAAAGCCCGAAGCCGGGCCGAGTTCGGAGTCCGAGTGACCTGGCAACGTCCCGGCGGGTGGCCGAGGCGGGAGCGGATGGTGGCTCCATTTTTCCCTCGACTGCCTGTGCGGTTGGGTTGGGCCATAGGGTACGAAGCGGCTGGAAGTCAAGCAACCGGCCGTACCTTCGGCCAGCGCGTAAGCTAATTTCGGCTTCGCTGTCTCGGGGTAACTGCCCCAGAAACCTGATTATACAAGCTTAACTCGGCTGGTCAGAAGAGCAGAGCCAGGACCTTATGGCACATTCACGTGAGTGTAAGCCAAGCCTCCAAATTTCAGACAGATCTGTCACCATATAAAAAAGAGATTTTTAAATCAGGGACACAGAAGAGATATATAATGTGCTGAGTTACCTGTGACTATATATCTGCTCTGTCCCAAAAGGCAGGATGTATTACGAAGATTTTAAATTACATCAGAGGTTTGAGATGAGGCCAACGGGAATGTATTTCAGCAAGCCCAAGGAGCCAGGCTGCTGCAGGGGTGTGCTTGGGCAAGCTCACTGCTGTGGCAGGAAAAAATTGGCCCCCCTTATTTCTGACCCTTTGTCTTGGCATCCGGGAAAGAGACCCTTCCTGCAGGAGCTCTAGTCCCTGGCTGCTTCAGAAGGCAGCAGCGATCACAGCCTAAAATCACTACTTGTGCTGCATTTTATTTCTCTTTTTCTAGTACTCAGCGGGCTGGGGCAGGAGAGCTGCCAGGGCTGGGATGGACACCCAGACAGCTAGAGCATGTGCTGTGAGTGTCCGCAGCGCTCTGGGCAGCGCCCGGCAGCACAGCATGCCAACGCACAGCGAATGTCAGCTATGTTAATACCTTCACCTCAGTCATCTGCCATGAAGGCCATGGCATAGCTATGCTATGCGACAAGCAACAGTTGGGCTGGTTTTGTCATCTCATAGCTAGGGCAGATGATGCAAGGGAAAAGCCTGAGTGTTTCGACGTGTAGCCTGCCACTCCAGTCTCTGCTCTGCCAACAGTCAGCTGCAAATAGTACACAGGAATATGCTTTATTAAGGTCTAACCACCTTGAATTTTCAAGGAAAGGACTGTGCTATGTGGGTCTATGCTACACTCAAGTGGGAGGATGGACAACTCTTCTCCCAGGCCACTGCTACGCCCACCAAACAGTGAATCCTAAAAGAGTGGGCAAGGGTTGCTGGCAATGCTTAGCACACCACAGTACCATTTTATGCTGGGTGGACATCAGCTGTTCCTACAGCCTTACAATAAATCTATGTCAAAATGTACTGTTAGCGTAGCTGGCATTGCTCAGAGGAGAGGAATAAACTGAATCATTTCACAATTCATGCCCCAAGGAGGGCATCCAAATGTTGCTGTGAGCTGCTCCACCGTTAATGCCAGTGTCAATTTTTTTTAAAGCTATTGTGAAGTTACTGTCAACAGAGGCCCTTAGAAAACTCGTGTCACTGGTACTTAGACATCCTTTGCTTTCTAATGAGTAAGATGTAAGATAATGGTTAACCTTCAGGGAGTAATATCAGTCTTAGATCTAGAAGCTGACACATCAAGAAACAAATTAAGAAGCGACCACATGACAATGGAAAGCGACCACATGACAAATTATCGTGCCAGTAGTCATTTGTTTAATTTGGTGTATGGGGTAGGACTCAAAGATTTAGGTGTACTGAGGAATATATTTCCTGCATTAGTACTGCAGAGCATGGCCCTGTTGGCTGGGGTTGCTGGCTGGAACATGACCTCCAGTAAACAAGCCCTGACACTAGGCATGTACATACTCTGAAGTCTTGGTCAACAGATCCCATTTGGAATCTCATAAGGTTGCCAAAATTTGGAAAAAAACACCACCACCACTCCCTCCCTCAAACCCTCAACAGCAGTCCAGTTTTTTAAGAGCCAATTCTTAAGGTCTCACTGGTAGGAATGATAAATTAACACAGGGAAAGCTCTGAGTGCTGATTTATCAGTCTCTACATCTAAACTGACTTTTTCCCCTCGCAGAGCACAGTAATCAGCAAGCCCCACCAAGGTATGCCCCAGAGTCCAGCCACCTTGCAGGCTGCAAAATCCCACAAACTACTGAGAGGCCCAAAACAGAATGATTTAGGGATTATTTTGGCCGCTCTCAGGAGGTGTTGGGAGGTCAGGTTTACAGTTTGAGGTTTGACACAACAATGTAGGGAGGCGCGTAGTTTCTCCATCTGCCCTACAAGTGACCGGCTGTACATAAACAACGGCTTCCTTCCCTCCACTGATAGCAGCCTCTCAGTTTTCATCCTCCTTTCAATTTAGACTGGCTTTAATCCCTTGAGATCTTCCAGGCAGACACCGTACATCTCAATGAAGCAGGATGTGTTTGACCCTGGGGCATAATCTGCATGTTAGATGCACTCCACTGCTCTGCTCCATCACAAGCAAAGCCTGGACTTCACAGAGTGAAATGCATGGTGCGCCTGGACAGCCTCGGACAAAGCTGGTTGGGTCAAACACAAGCAGGGATGGACAAGCGCTAAATGGACCGAGGCGAGCGGGAGCAGGAGAATACCAGGAGAATGCCATTCCTTTATATCCACTTGTCCCATCCACAGGACACAGCAAGATTAAAGCAAAGGACATGCTCACGGTGAGAGGACCAAAAATCTCCTTGAGGCTAGTGGGCAAGGGCAAACTCCAAATCTTGCACACTTCAGTTTGGGTAAAGGCCCTAGTCAGCCAAGGCACACCACGCTCCTCTTCACAGCACCCTCTCACCAACCCCCAACGTACCCAAAAGAAACACGACCCACGTTCTCCCTGTCGCAACTTTGCATGCTAAGGCTTTTGGCACAGATCTTGCAGAGAGGAAACTGAGAGGAGGTTAGAAGCTGCCAGTGTATTTTGCTCAATACGTAATTTATACTTTCCCTCAACACTCTCCCTTGCTTCCTACTTTTCTGGAAGCCAAAGTGAAGGCTTCAGGCTTCCAACACCTGCATGAGTCTCCTCTATCCAGCCGTGTCGGAAAGAGACCTCAAGTTTTCAGCCTTTCTACAAGAAAAAACTGCCAGCTGCCAACCTAAACCCTTGCCATGTGTCAAAGGTGAATGCTATTGAATGGCAGCATTAGAAACCTTGAGTCTGAACCACTTATTGAGTTAGCGCTGAGGGGCTGGGAATGTCATGGGCCAGGCAGTCCTGCAAAATCACCGTGGAATAGCAGAGCAGGAGTTACAGAACAGCAAACTGGTACTGTAGTAAGCTGGAGCTGCTGGCACTCGTTTGCCGGCAGCAGGGAGCTCTGGCTTATGGTGGCCTCTCATAACCTTGTGAATGAGGTGTTATAGTTATGAAAATAATAATTAAAACAAATGCGGAGGAGAAAATCCACCAAAAGATGTCATTTCAGAGGAACTGGATCTGCCTGTGAATTGAGGCTGTCAGTCGACACAGCAGAGGAGAGAACGGAAACATTTTAAAACAACACCCGAACGTTTCACTCTGGCAGTTTCAAAATAAAATGTTTAGGTTTTCGTTTCAAAATTGACCCAGATTAAATAACTAAGCTAAAAAAAGGACTGACCTAAATGAACTGTTTCCTTCTGGTCTTCCTGTTTTGCAGCCATACCAAAAATGCTACATCAGTGCTGCTGCAGAGTGCTCTGGCACAGAAACCTGGCCAGTATCACGCCACCACTTTTGGTCCTTTTTCTCCCCAGATACAAGAGCTGTTTTATTTATTTCCAATAACTTATTTTCAGTAATAGAATTTGGAGGGTTTTTCATCAGCCTTTTGCTAGTGGATTGAAATGAGTCAACTGCTTGTGGCCAGTGGGGGAAAAGGCAGAAAAGTGGGGAAAAAAAGGAATACCAAGAAACTTGTGGGGAAGGAGGGGAAAAGGAAAGGTCTCGAAAATCCAGATAAGCACCTAGAGATGTTTGCACATAGTAGCTCACATAAAACTCCTGAGCATTTTCAATTTTCTGGCAAATATTGAAAAGGTGCAGGCCAGCCCCAATTCAGAGCTGTCCTGCACATCCCTAAACTCTCTGTGAAAATCAGTGAGTGCCAGGGTTGTTCTGTTCCCTGGAGACAGACTCAGCTGTGTCTAATTGGAGGTGATGCACACCGGTAAAATCAAGCAACTCCCCACCCTATTGACTTTCTTTCTTTCTCACCTACTAGGGAGCAAATTCCAGCCAGAGTCCAGCCCGCCCTTTACAGTGACAAGTGCCACCGCTTTACACTGTCTCAGTATCTGCACCAGCAACACCCCATTTGGATAAAAATAAAATAGAGAAACAGCTTGAGGCAGCTAAATAATATCTTGACGCTAACCAGTGTCAAGAATTGAACTTGGATTAAATCTGTAAGGACTGAATTTGAACTTTTGTCAGTAAAGTCACAAATGCAGTGAAACAGGTCATGCATGCTTACATATCTTCATGTGAGTTGTTTTACTGGAATCAGTGGGATTACTCACAAGTGGGGGAAAATTTTGCAGGGTTTGCCATCTCTTTTGTTTTGTGTTTTTAGGCACATGGGAAAGATTGTCTAGATATTGTAATGAGCTATTGTTCCACTGTTTACTTTTTAGGATGTACTTGATGATATTTTTCAAAGCAACTCATTGTTTTCCTATAAATGTAGAAAATGAGAAATTAAATATCAACTTAATAAGAAGTAGCTACTTTAGAAAGAGAAGTAATCCAGGTAATTTAGTGATAAAAGTTACTTGTCTGCTACTTCTCTCTGGGCTTAGAGTGTAGTGCTTGACATCTGTATTTCACAGAGGATTCTTGCAAAACTACCTTATTCTGTCTAATTGCTCAGAAAAGTCTTTTAACATTTATGACAGGGCTCTCTCACTGTAAGAATATCAGCACGTTGCGAGTGATGGATACCTTAAATCTGAAGTTGGTAGCAGGTTCTCAGGGAAGGCTGCTGTTTTTATGGCTATGCCAACCTCTTCCCAGTATGGTGCCAAGACATGGGTTGGCTCTGGGTCAATCAGCTGGTGGCCTGGGAGTTGCACCTGGTTACTGCCCTTTGCCAAAATAGTCTGCGACTGCCTCTGCACCGAGCTCCGCTCTGATCCAGTATGAAAGATGGATGGATGCCCGCCCAATGTAGCCCCTGTAAACAGCAAAGAGATTCCCGGGGAAGATTTTCTAAATGCTGTACAAAGGATTCAGGTACCCAGCTGCTAAAGGCACCTGGCTGAAAAATGCCCACCAAATTTCTTTATAAGCGTTTGATAAAAGTCACTCCTAACAAGCTTTAACTGTTCCCCCTGCCTTGTCTGATCACGATTAGTACACTAATTTTGCGTAGTCGTGATTAGGAGCAGGGAAGATGCCTAACAAGCAGGATCTGGGAGGACCTTTTGGGTGTAAGAGGCAGCATAGAGGAAAGATGGCTGTGATGTAAAAGGGTGAACAAGAGACTGAGAAGCATCCATTTGCAATAGCAAATTCACAACATGAGAAAAGTCAAGAGGAGCAGGAAAGAGAGAGAGGGAGAAGCTAGAAGAAAATGGAAAGTCAGAGATAAATTCAAAGAGGGAAGAATCTGATCAGGGTAATGGACAAGTCTTGCAGGAATTGCAATGAGGGCAGGTGGACTCTGTTAGACAAAATAGATCCAGGCATTCATGAAAAAGGGATGTAGCATCATATAAATGAACCTTTACCACTAAATAAAGCAGGGGATTGGTGTTGTTCATCCAGCCTTAAATGAAAGAGAGTGGAAGTGACAATTTGCCCTGAACCAATGCAAAAAAGTTGTTGTCATATACTTTTTGAAGGAAAGGTTTAATGCTATGACCGCATCCTGAGAAACAGCTTAACAAAAGAAAGAGTGGTCAAATGGATAGTTTACCTCATTTTTCCATGATGGATTTACTTGCCTTTTCTTCCATATGCGCTCCTCATGGCACTGTCTGGGTTTTTTCCCCTTTCCTCAACATGAAATGCTTGGATGTCTTAATTGCTGGCTTGGAGATGTGCTAAGTTGAAGTGGAGGGCAGCTGAGAGTTGGGCACATCCTGCAAAACAATGATTGAGTTTCTCTTGTTGTCAGCCACAGCACATCTCCACCATTACATCTGCTACAAACATCCTGGTGGGCCCTGTCAGGGCAATGGCTGGGGAAGAAACATCCCAAACTTATACCCTCTTTTGATTACAATAACATTTGTTGTGGCTACGAGAGTATCTGTATCTTATGACCTTTGCCTACAGGCCAGTGTCGTGGTTTAGCCCCAGCTGGCAACTAAGCACCACGCAGCCGCTCGCTCACTCATAACATAGCCCCATACCAGCCACTATAAAGAAAATTAACTCTATCTCAACTGAAACCAGGACAGCCAGCAAACAGCCTGGCCCCTACACATGTGTGGCCATCCAGTGACAGTCGCAACTGGGTCTGATCCAGCCCCCGCTGAAAGCAACTGAAGGCTTTCCTAAACAGCCAGCGGCTGCTGCACTGGGCACATTTTTGTGATGAGAAAAATCTCTTGAGCAGGCAAAGGAATGCATTTGTCTTCCCAGAGACTACGGTCTTCCCACCCATGAAGCATCAACACCTTTGCTCATACAACAGATAAAAAGGCTGAAAGCAAGATGGAGTGTCGTCAGGTTGCTCCATAAAGAAGAGCTTCAGTCTTGCTTTTTGTGTAGATCATCCTATACTGGGCCACTATTTCACCCAGTATCAGATAATGCAGATGTGCTGGTGGTGCCGTAATCAACATACTATTTCTCTTAGTCTTTAAAAAAATGTGTTAAGCATATGCATGTTCGTTGGTGGGATGAGGTACCCTGTAGAAAGTTAATGAAAGTTAACTGTAATGTGACTTTCATTTAAGGTTTGCTCCTAAAGGAAAGAAGCGCTGGTGAGTCATAGAATGGGAGTGTGACTTGATGAGAGGTCCAGTCATTAGCAACAGAGTGCTGTTCACATCACTTAATAAGCTTGTCATGTGTTGGCCAACCTACAAATCTGCAATGACAGCTGTACGAGGTTCCCTGTAGCCTCAAGGTAGTGCATAGCAATAAACAGGCAGACACCAGAATGGGAGGGAAACTTGCAAATGAAAAGTCTTCATTCTGTTTTTACAAGCACTGAATCATGTCCAACTCTCTCTGTTAAATTTTACTCTTTATTCAGTAGCTAAATACAGGAAAATGCCACCGTTTTCAGTGGAATTGCATTGTTATAAGCTTAGAGTTATGAGAACAGAATTTCACCTTTATATCTGCAACCTTTTATGCGGTAGTCCTAGAAATTATGAGGAAAACCTTCCCTGAAACACCACACTAGAGCCCTCTTACCCCAGTCTGCAAGCATATACATAAAAAAAATAACACCACAACACAGAAAGCAACACTATGCAAAACTGCTTTATATGTTGACAGAGATTTAACTCTGTGAACTTAGTACACCTGTAGGAAAAATGACCGACTCTTTTCAGTTTGGGAGGGAAGGTAATCTTATTGAAATAATCCTTCAGTTAGAAAGTCTCCTGTAGGCTTGATGGTGAAAATTGTTGATAGCAGCTAATGATTTTCCATACTCCCACCATGAACCTGTGGAAAGATTTGGCAATAGGAAGTCTAGTCCTTTCTGAAAATCAAGTCCCCTTAATTCATTCATAGAAGCTATCAGGAGACGGAGGCACTCTGCACCATTAGCTGCTTCTGAAACTCTTGGTCATAGTGTATACTTGCCTATCGAATTTTTTTGAAGTCCCTGTTCCCAAAGTTTCAATGCCCAATAACATTGAAATGTAAACCATGGCAACAGTGTATGCTTTCCCAATAACTACTGCAGATATTTCTATTTAATAAGTAGTTCCTCCTGCTTTGGATTCAGTGAACATTCAAGGCCATCAGGGAAAGTTGGTGCAGGTTTCCATTTTGCTGGAGGGATTATGATGTTTCCCAGCCTGCCAGGACCTAACTGAGAAAAGTGATGTGGAACAAAGACCTGGAATGAAAGGTGGGATCCCTGGGGAAGAAAGCTTTCCAAATCCTGCTGCAATCAGTAGCTTGACTGGTGGAAACTTTTGGATACCCTGGAGCTCTGTTTCTCTTTGCTCCATATTACTCACCATCAACAGTAGAGGGATCTTGCTCTTTCCAGGAGCAAATCCCTTGAAACAAGCTGGCACTGTCATCTTTCTGGGCCAATTTGCCAGTGGAGCAATAATAAAATACATTTCACTGTTAATTCATATCTTGAGTTTCTTGCCCCACAGTGTAACTGAACAGCCCTTAGCCAGAGGCGTGGGGGGGGTCTGTTTGAGAAACTGCAGTGAATGGGGCAGGGATACCTTTCCCAGACTGAACCACTGAATGCTACTTGCTGCCCGCTCATCTCTGAAAACACACAACCGAACAGTGTTCAAAGGTGCTTCTTCCCTGGCAAAGTCTCACGCCAAGTGCCCTCAAGGGAAAGCATTTGGGGAATCCTTGGATCTCCTCTGACTGCAGGAGCACGGCACATCAAGCTTCAGAACAGACCACACAGATGGATAAAATGCCAGCAGAAGGAAACCCATGAAAGGAGACTGCTTACTGAGATACTGACAGAAATCACCGTTTCAAACATCTGAAGGCCTGCTCTAATGTCTACTGAACTCAATGGAAAGAATGTCACTGGAAGGGAGCCCCTGGTTTTTGAACCGTAGTCTTAAAATAAGCACATTTTGTTTAGGTTTATTTATTTTGTCTTTGAGAGCTGGCAGCGGCTTATTTGCTTAAAGCTAGCTATGTAGAGTCTGCGAGATTGTACACAGCTTCAGGAGTGCTGGGGCTGCAACTTAATCCCCTCACAGAGCTGTCCTGCTAGGAGAGTACCTTACATGTCCTTTATTTTGCTCTGTCCCTTTAAAAACCAGAACTGTCTCCTTATCTGTACGTTTATCTGACTTTAAGGTCTTATGACTGTGAACACTGCTAAGAACAAAAAAAGTGTTAACACGCACATTCAAGGGAAGGGAGTCTTTGTACCTTACAGTGAAGCCTAGGACTTCCACTGCAAGTGGTTGCAGCTTATTTTGATTCCTTTAAAATCTGAAGAGCGGCTGTCACCTGGTTTGGTTTCATTTCTTCCTCTGTGGAGTCTGAGAAGGGGTAATGTGCCAGCTAATCAGGAGCACATCAGCTCTTACATACTGTTTCCTCCTGTGCTTCTTTAGGGCAGTTAATGAAAAACCACTGAGAAGTTATGTCTGAATAATCTCTCTCTCACTGGGGGTATTAGAAATCTTCCATTTACCCAGGCAGGCCGAGGAGAGGGAAGTCTCTGGATGTGCCAGGCTTGGTAATATCGTAGCTAAGCTTCCCTTCTGAGCTCTCTCAAAGCCCTTCCCTGTACTCATCACAAAGCTTTGCCTACAGAGTCCATTCTAACTTTTACTATCTGATACAGTCCACCAAAGTTACATACTTACAAAGTTAGATAAGTCTTTTATATATATATATATATATACATACATATATATATATATATTCTTGTCCAGCAAGTAAATAACTCACTGTGGAAACCCATCACTGTTCAGGAGTCTGATAACAGAAGCTGCGCCGGAGGCGGTGCCTGCTCCCAGTGGGGGATCTCTCATGTTCCCAACCACTTCCGAGCTCTTGGAACAGTTTAGGAGCTCCAAATGCATATGAAGGTATGACTTTATGAGATGGAGACTACATATATTCAACCCAAAAGCCATGCTGCTTTTAGGAGGAGAGCACAACACAGTGGTTAGTGTTGCCTTCTGATCTGCACGTGATAGAGTGCAGAAAGAAGTGTCAAGACATGTAGAAATGTACACTCATGCACCTGCAAGAAGTGACAGGAGGGGGACAACAGACACACAGAGATCAAGGAACGCACCTCAGAGCCAGACTAGGTAAGGGAGTAAAAAAGGGGCAACACCAGTGAAGCGGCAGTGATGCATTTCTGTAACGGTTTGTTCCTAGAAACTGTATTGCCAGCCTCTGGGGTTTATGCATTCTACAACCGTTCAGCAGGTTTTTGCTACTGATCTGAACAGTTTACGGTTTCAGTGGTATATAAGACATTACTGACCCTCCCTTCAGGCTTGGACAATGACACAGAAAGTGCCAGTAATTTGCTGAGGAAGTCTGCAAGAGGGCAGAGAACTCAACGTCAAAGCCGCTAAACTCTACTCTAGCTGCTCTGAGAATAAACCAGCTTTCTAGAGCTTGACTCTTTATGGCTGAACGGGCCAAATACATGCCAGCTCTTTTCCTTTAAGTTTGCTTTCTCTGCCTGCTCTTAATAAATGTCTGAGTTTGTTTTCTTTTCTATTTAGACCTTTTGAGACTTTTATGATTTTAAGCTAAAGGGCACTTCAATTCTGTCTTCTTCCAAAGGGCGGTACAGGATGAGCTGATGCACGTCCTTGAAGATCAGATGTGGAGCACGGTGAAAATCCTGCCTTGGTTCCCGGGCAGCCAGCAGAGTGAAGAACAACTACAGCGGAAGCAAAAGTTCCCCCCAAATGCAAATTGATCTGTGGCACTACAAAGTAGGAGGCAATTACTGTAAAAGACTGGAATTGTATCTATTAATTTGCTTTTGTTTGCTTGTACAAAGTAGGTTGTTTCTTTTATTCCCTTTTATTCCCTTTCAAGCCAGAGAATAAATTTGCTGTGAGGTTGAACGTACGAGCCTTTGAAAAAAGGCCTCGTACCTAATGAAACACAACTGTACCTTATACACGCATGCAAAATAGAAGATATTCCATTACTTTAGCTTCATTTTTCTTTTGTTCAGACATTTCTGTGGCATTCAGTGGAAAGACAGCTGTTGTATGGGAAGCACAGTAAATGCTAATTAAATAAAATATTAAAACAATCTACATCAAAGTTGAGTAGAAGTGATCAACAACAGATTTTCTTCTGTATTACTTAGGAAATTCTTGCATTTCTATATCATTTGGTAATAGTGCATAATGTACGTACTTTATGTGGTATTGAAATATTATGCCATGGCCAATGACATAATATCATAAGAAAAACCTCAAATAGCATTTCCAGAGGGTAGCAGTTAGCCAGTTATGTCTTGGTATCAGAGCCTGGACAGCAGCCCTGAAATTGCCTAAGTTGAGGAATATGTAAGAAAACCCGCTTTGGTCAGTATCCTAAATAAAAGTCAATATTCATTTATATATTTTTAATAAGTTATGGCCTGCTTTAAGTTACCTGCTTAGGTCAGGTTCGTTAAAAGCCTACCTACTTCGGCACTGTTTACCATTAGTCACCAGATGAGAATCACTTTCCTGGGAACGGAGGTGTGGTTTTAGCAAGTATGTGCTCACTTCTACGTCAGTGCAGGAAAAATATTTTTGTCCTTTCTGAACCCTTTAAGCAACACGTGCAAACGATGACTCTTTCAGATACATTCAGATTCCCTGTATTTAATGATGGAAAGGGGGAAGCAGGGATTTTTCATAGGGTTAAACTGTACCTTAATCACAGCCAGATGCCTGGCTGCAAAGGGTGTTTCAGAGGAGCGGTTTCACAGTTGCGGGGAGGTTGTGTGCACGTGCACATGTGTGCCGAACCAGCAGGAATCTAACACTCTCCCTCCAAGGAAGGAGTCAGTCTGCTGTTCACTGGGGAGGGAGACCTGATAACAGATCCCAAGGAAACCACAGTGAGTATTACATCTTTCATGTAAGTCTTCATGGAAATAGTCAGCTACGAGGAGCTGGCTTACACAGTCCTGTTGTTGACAGGGAGGCAAGCGTTCAAGCTCATATAGAAAAGAATTGCAAGAAGTGATAGTGCCAGGGAACGGCCCATTGCTGAAGACCTGACCTCTACAACATACATATTTCAGGAAGGTTTACCTCAAATTAGGGCTAGTCTGGCCCAGAGTGCACCTTGCATTTTAGTTTCATCTGAAAGTCACCCTGTTGACGTGTCCTGTGAGTGCTCCATGGTGTGAGCCAAAGCTCTGCCGGGGGAATGGGTAAGAGGTTTTCTGCAAAAGCACACTCCTGATTCACACTGAAGTACCAGTGGGGATGTGCCCTCGGGCGTTTCGACATCAGATACACTGGGTGGAAGAGAACACTAGGATAGTTTGGCAACTAGCTGAAGCTGTCCCAGGGCTGTTAGCAACTACCGTTGGGAACCTGAGGTAATAGATAACTTCCCAGAAGACTGGAAAAGAGGGAAGCCAACTCCAGGATATCTGTGATGCTTTCCTGGTCCATCTGCCTATGAGCAGGTAGAAGGTAAGATGGTGGGGAGGAGCAGCTAACAAGGACAAAGAAAACAAGCATCAGGTGTGATCCCCCTGTACTAACTCCCTGGGAACGGAAAGATGCAGCACTCTTACTGATGCTACTGAAACAGTGGAAACCACAAACACAAGACAAGTCTGAAACCCTAAAAGATCTTGACCCAGTGAGCAACAGTGTGAATAAAGAGGATGAAATTCAGTCAGTGCAAGTTCAAGGTCTTATATTCAGTAATAATCAGATACACAAATACCAACTGGAGAAACACTGGCTTGGCAGAAGTTCTGCAGAGGAAGATATAGGGCTTGCAGTTCACATGGTGCAAACATGTTATGTGGCTACAGACAAAGCAAGTGCTGACTGTGATGGGCAAGTCACACAACATAGTCTTTCTGTTGGAGTCGGTACTGACAAAACCCCAGCGGGAGCGCTGTGCCCTCCACAGTTCACCGTAGTTCAAGAATGGGGGCAAATTGGAGAGGCAAATGGAGAAGGCCTTGAAAAATGTGGTCTGTAGGACAGATTCAGCTGGGGTTGTTTCCCAGACTCTCAAGGGAGAATTGCCTTCAAACCTGTCACAGGCTAACGAGTAGGAAGGGAGTAAGCTGTGCTCCGTATTCACTGTAGGTAGACAGGAGTGGTGGTCTTCAACTGCAGGTAGGGAGACTTAGGCTAAACATGAGGAAAAACTTTCTACGGTTTAGGATAATCAAGCACTAGAATAAACTGTCTAGGGAGGCTGCAAACTCACCATCACTGGAAGTTTTGAAGAGCAGGAATGCTTGAAATACTGGTCCTGCCCATTGACATATCTGTCCTACTTATATTTTAGGGATGGAAGTGATGACCTCCTAGGTCTCTTCCAACTCTCTAGCTCTATGTTTCTATCAGGAGACACAACCTAGCCAGCCCTTCCCTCCACATAGACAGTCTGTGTTGTTGGCCAGCCTACACTCAGGGGACAGTTACCATGACTGGGTGTCCTGGCTTCAAGAAAAAAAAGG
Organism: Mycteria americana; assembly: GCF_035582795.1. Lineage (NCBI taxonomy): Eukaryota > Metazoa > Chordata > Aves > Ciconiiformes > Ciconiidae > Mycteria > Mycteria americana. The sequence goes on from NC_134365.1 coordinate 120,486,086, forward strand.
TCATTCTCCACTTTGGAAGGCAGGACACTGCTCTACAGCCCACGTCAGACTGGAGTTCTTGTTGTGGTGTCGGTATCACATCTGAAATCTTCAGATGTCACAAGACAGCCGCCAAAAGCCATAGGACAGGCTTTGAAGCATGCCTGGAGAGAAAAATATTTTAAAGCCATCCTCCATCATGATGCAAGAAAAATAAATCATTGACCATTCTTTGAAAAAATAATAATCTTCTTCATAATGTGGTGCTTCCAGTAGAGCACAAAACACTGTTCCTTTTACAACAGGGTCACAAACCCTGAAATGCTCTATCAGCTACGTAGCATTGAAAAAAAAAAAGAAGAAATAAAAATGTGAATTACAAGCTGCCTGTGCCTTAGAAAGAGCAACTCAATGCGGAGTAGTGATTGAGCTTGCCTCTCTCAGTTATTGCAGGATATTCCTGCCAAGGTGTAGCAACTTAAAGGAGCCTTTGATAATCTAATCTCTCTCCTTCCCTGCCCACCACAGTCTTGCAAGTGCACTCTGTGTGGTGCAATTTATTTGCTCCTGCAGCAGCATCCACCTCCACAAGCACCTGGCGTGACATCTTGCCACAATATTTTATCCATTTAATTTGTCCACTTTTTCCATTTAATTTTTATTTGTCTCTACTCAATGCTCACAAGACCTTCAAAGGGAAAAGAGCTTGATGTGAATGATTTCTACAAACTGCAGCTCAGGTAATAGTTTGGGAAAGGCCAACAGTATGCCTGTGCTCATGGGTCCAAGGCAGATGCAAACAGTAGCCTATCAGCAGATCTGACATGTAAAGAATAAAGGTCAAAAGAGCTTAATGGAGAGATCCTAGTGGCAATTTTTCATGACATTTTTGCACGTTTATTTTCTTCTTACAGAAGAGCATCTGGCCTTTTCAAAGGTTGCATTTAGGGCATGGCATTCTTGTATTGAGTTGTATTTAGCCTGACATGACAAGCAGCGCACTCCTCAAAACAGAGGCAAGCCAAACACTCCCTGTAGTAAAAAATGAATGAATATGCACGGAAAGTCCATTGCCAAATAGTCAGAAAAACTTCCTGATGAGCATCTGCACACAGAGTTTGTGTGACAAGCTGGACGCTCCCGTGAGATGAGAGCAGCACGCAGGCTGTCGTACCGCTGCTAGCAATGACTGCTCCTCCCTTTCACCTGGCAATGCTGAAGTCCCCTGATCTGGTGGGACCCAAGTCAGGTTCTTTGCAGGGACCGAGCAAGTTGCAGCAGACTGTGCCTGCAAGTTATTTTCCTCCTTCCCGCCTCCCGACCTTCCCTTTGCTCCCTCCCAGGTGCCGTGTTTCTGCCGCGGTCCGTGGGCACAGGCTGTGCTCCTGCCTCCTGACGCCTCGTATCACTTACCTCTCCCCGGGCACTAACCTTCGTAACGTGGTGGGAGGGAAAGGGCAGGGTTACGCGTCCCTCCGTGGCACCGCCAGCTCCGCAGCTGTGCCAGAGACCATGTCGGGACGCAAGCAGCAACCAGCTTTTCCGACATGACACGCAGCTACGCTGGCTGCAGCCGCACGGGGCTGGGAAGGGTAGAGCTATCCCTTTTTTCATTAAGTGTATTTATAAACATACAGTACACAAGCATTTTTCCTTTCTTCACAGTGACGAATGATTATATGTCTATGAAATGTTTTCATTTATTTGGCGCCAGAGTAATCAAAATCAGTTGAAACTGCGGCGATGAAGGGAAGGAAAACAAGTAGGCGTGGGATTGACTGTGCCTCTCGCTCCTTGGGCTGTCCAAGGGTAGTAGCTGGC